>NC_069500.1:1392376129-1392706129 GCF_027579735.1 Bombina bombina
ACCACCCAATACCCCCTTTAGAAAACCGAACACTAACCCCTTGGAGATCACCTTACCGGGAGAAGTCTTCATCCAACCTGGCCGAAGTCCTCAACGAAGCCGGGAGAAGTCTTCATCCAAGCCGGGCGAAGTGGTCCTCCAGACGTGCAGAAGTCTTCATCCAGACAGCATCTTCTATCTTCATCCATCCGGCGCGGAGCGGGTCCATATTCAAGACATCTGGCGTGGAGTATCCTCTTCCAACGAAGTCTTCTTACTAAATGACGGTTCCTTTAAGTGAAGTCATCCAATTCTATCAGCCAATCGGAATTAAGGTAGAAAAAATCCTATTGGCTGATGCAATCCTGATCAGAATTGACTGGGTGACCAGGGGGTGCAACGATGCTGGGCAGACAAGGTTCCTGGGCATGACCCTTGTTCGTCCAGACTATGGTATATGGGGCCATATTGTTTATTATGTATAATATGCATTTAACCTTTATTTTATATTTTTAATAAATATTACTAAAAATGCACTTGTGGGTTTGACAATATTTTTATTGTTGGGGCCTGAGTGAGCTCAGCTTGTGAGTGAATAGGGGCTCTGCAGCTGAGCATGTAAATCTGATGGATGTTGGTTTGCCGGCTGATGTGCTGGGTGAGCTTATGTTGTGAGTGAATAGGGTCTCTGCAGCTGAGCATGTAAATCTGATGGATGTTTGTTTGCCGGCTGATGTGCTGGGTGAGCTTAGGTTGTGAGTGAATAGAGCCTCTGCAGCTGAGCATGTAAATCTTATGGATGTTTGTTTGCCGGCTGATGTGCTGGGTGAGCTTAGGTTGTGAGTGAATAGAGCCTCTGCAGCTGAGCATGTAAATCTGATGGATGTTTGTTTGCCGGCTGATGTGCTGGGTGAGCTTAGGTTGTGAGTGAATAGAGGCTCTGCAGCTGAGCATGTAAATCTGATGGATATTTGTTTGCCGGCTGATGTGCTGGGTGAGCTCAGCTTGTTAGTGAATAAAGGCTCTGCAGCTGAGCATGTAAATCTGATGGACTATTGTTTGCCGGCTGATGTGCTGAGTGAGCTCAGCTTGTGAGTGAATAAGGGCTCTGCAGCTGAGCATGTAAATCTGATGGATGTTTGTTTGCCGGCTGATGTGCTGAGTGAGCTCAGCTTGTGAGTGAATAGGGGCTCTGCAGCTGAGCATGTAAATCTGATGGATGTTTGTTTGCCGGCTGATGTGCTGGGTGAGCTTAGGTTGTGAGTGAATAGAGGCTCTGCAGCTGAGCATGTAAATCTGATGGATGTTTGTTTGTCGGCTGATGTGCTGAGTTAGGTTAGGTTGGGAGTGAATAGAGGCTCTGCAGCTGAGAATGTAAATCTGATGGATGTTTGTTTGCCGGCTGATGTGCTGGGTGAGCTTAGGTTGTGAGTGAATAAGGGCTCTGCAGCTGAGCATGTAAATCTGATGGATGTTTGTTTGCCGGCTGATGTGCTGGGTGAGCTTAGCTTGTGAGTGAATAGAGGCTCTGCAGCTGAGCATGTAAATCTGATGGATGTTTGTTTGCCGGCTGATGTGCTGGGTGAGCTTAGGTTGTGAGTGAATAGAGGCTCTGCAGCTGAGCATGTAAATCTAATGGACATTTGTTTGCAGACTTGTGTGCTGGGTGAGCTTAGGTTGTGAGTGAATAGAGGCTCTGCATCTGAGCTTTAAATCTAATGGATGTTGGTTTGCAGACTTGTGTGCTGGGTGAGCTTAGGTTGTGAGTGAATAGGGGCTCTGCAGCTGAGCTTTAAATCTAATGGATGTTTGTTTGCCGACTGATGTGCTGGGTGAGCTTAGGTTGTGAGTGAATAAGGGCTCTGCAGCTGAGCATGTAATTCTAATTAATGTTTGTTTGCCGGCTGATGTGCTGGGTGAGCTTAGGTTGTGAGTGAATAAGGGCTCTGCAGCTGAGCATGTAATTCTAATGGATGTTTGTTTGCCGGCTGATGTGCTGAGTGAGCTCAGCTAGTGAGTGAATAGGGGCTCTGCAGCTGAGCATGTAATTCTAATGGATGTTTGTTTGCCGACTGATGTGCTGGGTGAGCTTAGGTTGTGAGTGAATAGAGGCTCAGCAGCTGAGCATGTAAATCTAATGGACTATTGTTTGCCGGCTGATGTGCTGAGTGAGCTCAGCTAGTGAGTGAATAAGGGCTCTGCAGCTGAGCATGTAATTCTAATTAATGTTTGTTTGCCGGCTGATGTGCTGGGTGAGCTTAGGTTGTGAGTGAATAAGGGCTCTGCAGCTGAGCATGTAATTCTAATGGATGTTTGTTTGCCGGCTGATGTGCTGAGTGAGCTCAGCTAGTGAGTGAATAGGGGCTCTGCAGCTGAGCATGTAATTCTAATGGATGTTTGTTTGCCGGCTGATGTGCTGAGTGAGCTCAGCTAGTGAGTGAATAGGGGCTCTGCAGCTGAGCATGTAATTCTAATGGATGTTTGTTTGCCGGCTGATGTGCTGGGTGAGCTTAGGTTGTGAGTGAATAGAGCCTCTGCAGCTGAGCATGTAAATCTGATGGATGTTTGCTTGCCGGCTGATGTGCTGAGTTAGCTTAGGTTGTGAGTCAATAGGGGCTCTGCAGCTGAGCATGTAAATCTGATGGGTGTTTGTTTGCCGGCTGATGTGCTAGGTGAGCTTAGCCTGTGAGTGAATAGGTGCTCTGCAGCTGAGCTGTAAATCTTATGGATGTTTGTTTGCCAGCTGATGTGCTGGGTGAGCTTAGGTTGTGAGTGAATAAGGGCTCTGCAGCTGAGCATGTAAATCTGATGGATGTTTGTTTGCCGGCTGATGTGCTGGGTGAGCTTAGGTTGTGAGTGAATAAGGGCTCTGCAGCTGAGCATGTAAATCTGATGGATGTTTGTTTGCCGGCTGATGTGCTAGGTGAGCTTAGGTTGTGAGTGAATAGGGGCTCTGTATCTAATCTTGTAAATCTGCTAGAAGTTGTTTGCAGCACAATGTGCTGGGTCATTGGGGCCTATCTATCAAGCTCCGAACAAGGCTTGACAGCCCGTGTTTTTGGCGAGTCTTCAGACTCGCCAGAAACACAAGTTATGGAGCAGCGATCACATAGACTGCTGCTCCATAACCCTGTCCGACTGCTCTGACCAGACGGACAGGAATCGTCGGAATTCAACCCGATCGAGTACGATCGGGTTGATTGACACCCCCTGCTGGCGGCCGATGGCCACAAGTCTGCAGGGGGGCGGCGTTGCACCAGCAGCTCACAAGAGCTGCTGGTGCAATGCTGAATACGGAGAGCGTATTGCTCTCCGCATTCAGCGATGTCTTGCGGACCTGATCCACACTGTCGGTACAGGTCCGCAAGACATTTGTTAAATAGGCCCCATTATGTCTGGTTATAAGTGAATAGAAATTTGTTGGTGTAACTTATTTTTGATGTATATGAGCACCAGGGGAAGACTGAGACCAACCAGCATCCCCAGGCAAAAAATAAGTAAAGGATCCCCTTCTCCCCCACCTTGCTCACTGCCTGCCTACCTCACCTACACCAGGTCCCCAAACCTCCAAGAATAGGGCCCTCAACATCAAGTGACAGGGACCCCATACTTCAGAGTCCCTAACAGCTACAGATCCTCTCACAGGGCTCTCATCCCTCCAGGGCCAGACCCACACTACAGAGGATCAAACTGCCTATCCAGGTACAGGGCTCCCAATCCAGGGACACGGCTATTATTCTGCCCATCCTTAATTGCTTATTAATTGATAGCATACTGTCAGCACTGCGCTAGCTCCTTATCATCTGCCATTAGCCCCAACTCACAACCACTAGGGCATCTGTCAGAGATGAAGCTGTTCTAGCTAATATTTGAAGTGTGGAGACGACAGTAGCCACTGCTTATTTAACCAGCTGTGATTGTGAGCATAAGTAGCATACCAGGAGCCCCTTTGGGGGCCCCTAATGTGCCGGTTCCTTAGCCCAAGTTTTATTGCCTGACTGTTGGTTGTCCAAGATGTTATTTGATGCTAGCAACATTTTTGTAAAAGTACAAATTTCCCCACATCCCCACATACACATTCCCCCCCTTTATTTTTGTCTTCTAAGGACACTTTTCTCTGGCTTTAAAGAGGCATAGAATTCAGCATATTTATATTACATACAGAGCACACTTATTTCTTGGTTATTTTTATGATAAAATGTAGCTCTTTCTCTTGGTAATTAGCACTATTCCCCAAGATCAAAAATGTCAGTTGATGTGGATTAGAGAGTTTACCTCAGATTTACTGTGCTCCAATACAAAGATTGTTCAATTCCTATCCTTCTGTAGATGACAAAAGTAGGATTATCATAACACTAACAAAGGCCACCTATGTTAATAAGGATGATTTACGCTATTGAGTGTTTAGTGCTTAATAGAGATGTGTTTTCATTACAAATTTGCGTTTTCATTTGCAATTTTAACAAAACAAATCAGCGCACCAACAAAATTTAAAGAAAACAAAAAATTACTGACGAAATTCATCAGTATTCATTCAATTTCTTCGAATTGCTTTTAAAGGGTTAATACTTTCCTTTTGCTTGCTGGAGAGCAACGCTAACCTGGTAATCTTAATCACAGAGCCCCTCCTGTTGGCGGGCGGTTCCCAGGGCATGACTTCTGTGAAGAAGAGGAGCAAGTTATCGCGTTCTCCAGCGCACGAAAGATAAGTATAAAGCTACAGGTGAACTTTTTCACCTGTAGCTTTTAAACATTTACATTTATTTAACAAAAACAATTGTAAATGTTTAACATGAAAACCAACATTTTTCTTTCGTTATTCAGATAGCGCATACAAGTTTAAAAATGTTTTCAATTTAATTCTGTTATAAAATGTACTTAATTCTCATTGTATTCTTTGTTGAAGAGATATCTACATAGGTAGTGTGGACTACATGACAGGAAGCACTGCCTGCACCTACTGTTCATGCAAATTTATAAAAAAAACTGCTGCCATATATTGCTTCAACAAAAGAAACATAAAGTACAAAGTAAATTTGATAATAGAAACAAATTGGATTTTTTTTATTTTATTTTACACTGTATTTGAATCATAAAATAATTTTTGGGAATTATGTTGTGAGAAATGCAAACTGGTTTCTATGGAAATTATTTTTTTGGATCTTAGCAAAGCTTTCCATTTATGATGCAGATAATTCCTTTCCATGACGGCATACTGAGGTAGGCTTCAGTGCATGCACATTTCTGGGGCACTTTAAAGGGATATGAAACCCAACCTTTTTTTTCATGTTTGAGATAGAGGGGCCGATTTACTTTATCATCGGTCTGTCCAACATGATCCACTCAGCGAATCATGTCCGACAGACATCTATGAATGCTGACAGCATACACTGTCGGCATTTATCATTGCACAAGAACTGCTTGTGCAATGCCGCTCCCTGCAGATTCACGGCCAATCGGTCGCTAGCAGGGGGTGTCAGTCCGTCCGATCGTATAGGATCGGGCGGATTGATGTCCGCAGCCTCAGAGCAGGGGGACAAGTTATAGAGCAGCGGTCTTTAGACCGGTGCTTCATAACTGCTGTTTCCGGCGAGTGTGAAGGCTCCTCCACCTACTTGCGAATTTATAAGAAAACTGCTGCCATATATTGCTTCAACAAAAGATACAACGAGTACAAAGTATGCAGAGAATGCAATTTTAAACAACTTTACTTCTATTATCAATTTTTCTTTGTTCTATTGGTATCTTTTGTTGAAAAGCAGAGACATAAGCTTAGGAGCCGGCCCATTTCTGGAGCACTATATGGTAGAAGTTTGGCAATAATGTTATCCATTTGCAAGAGCACTAAATGACAGCACTATTTCCTGCCGGTAGTGCTCCAGATGCCTACCTAGGTATCTCTTAAACAGAGAACACAGATTTTTTTAAAAATGGTATGCTCTGTCTTAATCACAAAATAACTGTTTTGAGTTTCATGTCCCTTTAAAGGGACAGTATACTTTAAAATTGTTTTTCCCTTAATGTGTTTCCGATTTCTTTTTTAACCAACTGTGTGTGAGAATTTGCTTTTTAAGGTTTATTTGTGTTGTGAAGCCACAACCTAATAAAATGGGTTGAGCTTGTAGGTATAATCAGATCTCATTACTTTATCACATTGTGTACATATACATGCTTCTTTATCTTATATCTGTCTGTAAACCAAAGACCAATACTTGGAGAAAACAATGGAATATTACCTTATCTTTTCAATACCCCACTGGGAGTGTAATTTCTTCTGCTGGCTGTGTTTACAAAGCTTATCTATAGTTTGGACCTAAGGCCAGAAACTTTCAGAATAGGTGGGGATACCACAGGCTAAACCAACTATTCCAAATGCCAATATAAGGGTAAATGAAATACTTGTAAACAATTGAATACACTCCAGCAGGTAAAGTGGATCATTGGGAACAAATAAAAAGGGAGATATTTTTTGAGTAAACTGTCCCTTTTTAAGTTTAAAGTGAATGTAAAGTCAAGCACCCCCGTGAACGCCACATTATAGATCATTTAAAAATAACGACTTTAATTCATGAATTTTCTAGCTATAATCTATTGTCGCAAGTAATTAACTTTTTATTCACTCGATTTCTCTACAGTTCCTCCATCCCCGCCATCTTTGCTCGGTGATTGACAGTTTTTCTGAACTTATTTGGCCAATCATTGCTTTCCCCCGGAGGGTTCAGGCCTCTTTTTCCTATGTCACAATCTCCTACTGTGTCTTGAAGCTGATATTCGCAACTCAGCTCAGAAGCGTGTTCATGCATAGCGCATGCAAATGCACACTAGACTTTAAATCGGAAATAGCATTATTTACAACAATCGCATAAAGAAAGGTAAGTAGCGATCGTAGCATCTATAAAGTAACATAAATTTTAACCTCTGCACTCGGGCCAATAATTATCACAATTACAGTGGAAAAATGTTATATTATTTTCATATGTATTTTTAATTGGTCACGCAATATTTGTTGAATGTAAATAAGTAGATGAATTAGAAAGATGAGGAAAACTGAAATATGCAGCTATGCTCACTGTCCAAATAGTATTCAATGAATGTATTCATTCAGTGAATACTATTTAGCTAGTATACAATGTCAGCTTTTAACGCATTCGCATTTCAATCTCTCCACTGGAGCGCGCTTGAAGGATACGTATACAGCGGGTGGGACCGCAATATACGTCACACTGATGATTAGAAGGAAGTAACGTATGAGAGGAGTTGGGCTTCAGAACGGAGGAAAGTTAGTGTTCGAAATATATATATAATCAAGTATTTTTTTTTTTTTAAATTAATGTGGCGGTTTCACTAAGTTTTAAATAACAAATAATTAGGAGTAAGCTAAATTAGGAAAATTGACATTCACTTTAGCATTGCTATAAACATTATTGTAAATATGGCTACTTTATAGTGCACAAGAAAAATCGACGCTCCTCAGTTTTAACAAAGGACTTTAAAAAAATACATTTGTAAATAAAAAATAAATTGGACTTTTTTTTTTAATTGCACAGTCATGAAAGTTTAATGTTCACATTCATTTCCTTTTAAATGTTCCCTTTCAATTAATCATTAAAAAATCGTGTAAAATTGTTTGCCTTGATGAATACACACAGCTCAGATGCATATTAATAACTGCTTTCTCTACAGCTTTTATCATAGCTTGTGGCTATAAGAGTAACCTTTGGACTACATCATAACTATAGCTTTTATAAGTATAGTGTTTTTATAGGATTGGCAAAGTCTGCCCATAGTGGAGACGAACAACTAAGTTCTTTTTATTTCTAAGAATAGACCTCAGCTCTCCAGGACAGAATGTTCAGTGGAACAAATTCATAAACACTTAGAAACCATTATGAGGGATTTGCTGTGAAATTGTTGTGAAAATGAAGTGTTTGCTCCGAGCACACAACATGCACTGACCTTAGGTCCTCATATAATAATTCAAACATGACACTAAAAAGTTTCAAACTCAATCTGCAGAGGAAGGACTACAGAATATTGCCCCAATGGTGAATAAAACAACTGAAAAAATGCTTTTATTAGATTGTGATTTTCCATTTGTTATATTTGCTATTTCCATAAATTTAAAATAGCAATCAATTCAAAATAAAACATGATTCAGATAGAGCATGCCATTTATAAATACTAGCGGTAAAGCCTGCCCAGAGGGCAGTCTATTGTGGTGATGGAACCACCGAACCACCCTGCCATTTTTGGAAGGGCAGTCTATTGTGGTGACGGAACCACCCTGCCATTTTTGGTTATGCTGCATCCAGGTGGATTCCAAAAATTGCAGGCTGGTGAAAGAGTCCATCTGGATACAGCTTACGCTGCACCCAGGTGGATTCTTTCACCACCCTGCCATTTTTGGATTCTACCTGAATGCAGCTTACTCTGCATCCAGGTGGATTCCGAAAAAGGCAGGGTGGTTAAAGAATCCATCCAGTTGGATTCTTTCACCACCCCTTTTGCTCTCTCTCCCCCCTCTCTTTTGCTCTCTCTCCCCCCTCTTTTGTTCTGACTCCCCCCTCTTTTGCTTTCTCTACCCCCTCTCTTTTGCTCTCTCTCCCCCTCTCTTTTTCTCTCTCCCCCTCTCTTTTTCTCTCTCTCTCCCCTCTCTTTTGCTCTCCCTCTCCCCTCTCATTTGCTCTCTCTCTCCTCTCGTTTGCTCTTTCTCTCCTCTCTTTTGCTCTCTCTCTCTTTTGCTCTCTCTCTCCCCCCTCTTTTGCTCTCTACCCTCTCTCTTTTGCTCTCCCTCTCCCCCCTCTCTTTTTCTCTCCCTCCCCTCTCTTTTGCGCTCTCTCTCCCCTCTCTTTTGCTCTCTCTCCCCCTGTCCTTTTTTTTTGTATTAGGGCACTCCCACTCTCTCCCCTTCCCGGCTGGGCCACCCACCTGCCACCTGCCCACACCACCCGCTGGCACCAGCAGAAGACTATTACAGATGGTGACACACACAGTGTCACCATCTGTAACAATCAGGCATCTGGCCTCATATGTGGCAGATGCCTGAAGCTTCAGGAGCTCCAGCTCTCAGCTGTTATGTCTCACGCTGAGGTGGCTGTGCGCGCATTCTACATTCCTTTGAGGATGCATGCGCAACTGCCAACAGCAACATACATGTTACAAACCCGATTATAATTTAGATGATTTTCTTCCATTATCAAATTTTTCACATTCTCTTTATGTGCAGTCATCAGCTACACTCCTGAGCATTAGTGATGTCGCAAACTGAAAATTTTCCGTTCGTGAACTGCGAACGCGAACGTCTGCAGCTGTTCGCGAACGGGCGAACCGGGCAAACTGCCATTGACTTCAATAGGCAGGCGAATTTTAAAACCCACAGGGACTCTTTCTGGCCACAATAGTGATGGAAAAGTTGTTTCAAGGGGACTAACACCTGGACTGTGGCATGCCGAAGGGGGATCCATGGCAAAACTCCCACGGAAAATTACATAGTTGATGCAGAGTCTGGTTTTAATCCATAAAGGGCATAAATCACCTAACATTCCTAAATTGTTTGGAATAACGTGCTTTAAAACATCAGGTATGATGGTGTATCGATCAGGTAGTGTAAGGGTTACGCCCACTTCACAGTGACAGACCAAATTCCCCGTTTAACGCACCCCAAACAACCGCAAACAGTCCATTTGCACAACCACCAGATAGATAGATTTGATAGATACATAGATACATAGATTTGATAGATAGATCAATAGATGCAATATACATTTGATAGATGCGATAGATAGATAGATTTGATAGATAAATAGATAGACTTGATAGATATATAATTTCCCAGACAGAGAATTACAAGACGTGCGGGTTGGGACCCATGGTAAGGTTCCCAGAGACAGTTGCGGCGCCAGTGGACGTGTATATGGCATGAATTTTAGGAACCGGGAGATGGAAAAAGATGCTTGGTCGGTCCTCCTACTTCAAATTTTGGGGCACTGTGCGTATGGCATGGATTTTAGGAACCGGGAGATGGAAAAAGATGCTTGGTCGGTCCTCCTACTTCAAAAAATACGATAGATAGATTTGACAGATAAATAGATAGATTTGATAGATATATATTTTCCCAGACAGAGAATTACAATACGTGCGGCCTGGGACCCATGGTAAGGTTCTCAGAGGCAGTTGCGGCACCAGGGGACGTGTATATGGCATGGATTTTAGGAACCGGGAGATGGAAAAAGATGCTTGGTCGGTCCTCCTACTCAAATTTGGGGCACTGTGCGTGCAATCTACTGTGCCACCAGATAGGAGTGGTGTGTTAAGTAGTACTATTCTGATCAGTTTAATACCTGTTACTCCCCCTATAGGGGGAGGTGTATATGGCATGGATTTTAGAAACCGGGAGATGGAAAAAGATGCTTGGTCGGTCCTCCTGCTTCAAATTTGGGGCACTGCGCGTGCAATTGTGGCCGGACTTTTAGCCGACGGACATTTGTCCGACGGACATTTGTCCGACGGACATTTGGCCGAAACACAAGTGGCTGTCACAAAACAGTCCGGTCACGAGATAGATTTGATAGATAGATACATAGATTAGATCAGTGTTTTTCAACCAGTGTGCTGTGGCACACTAGTGTGCCCTGAGAGATCCTCAGGTGTGCCACGGAAGACTGACAACAGTGTGACATTTTTTAAATTTTGCTTGTTTTTTATTCTGGGCCGTTTTTTTATTTTGAGTGAGATGATGACTGAGGGTAACAGCGCAGCGCATTATGATTGTTTGTGAATGAATGTCAATATGTCATGTATAGTTTGTAGGAGGCATGGCATGACAACACAGTACAGTGTATATATATATATACTGTATTAGGCTACAATATGTGCTTTTGTAAAATTTTGGGATAGTGTAGTGCCGCAGGATTTTTTAATGTAAAAAAGTGCGCCACAGCAAAAAAAAAGGTTGAAAATCACTGGATTAGATAGATAGATCAATAGATGCAATATACATTTGATAGAAAGATAGATTTGATAGATAAATAGATAGATTTGATAGATATATAATTTCTCAGACAGAGAATAACAAGACGTGCTGTCTGTGACCCATGGTAAGGTTCCCAGAGGCAGTTGCGGCACCAGGGGACGTGTATATGGCATGGATTTTAGGAACCGGGAGATGGAAAAAGATGCTTGGTCAGTCCTCCTACTTCCAATTTGGGGCAATGTACGTGCAATCTACTGTGCCACCAGATAGGAGTGGTGTGTTAAGTAGTACTATTCTGATCAGTTTAATACCTGTTACTCCCCCTATCGGGGGAGGTGTATATGGCATGGATTTTAGGAACCAGGAGATGGAAAAAATGCTTGGTCGGTCCTCCTACTTCAAATTTGGGGCACTACGCGTGCAATTGGGGCCGGACTTTTAGCCGATGACCATTTTCCGACAGACATTTGTCCGACGGACATTTTTTTCCGACGGACATTTGGCCAAAACACAAGTGGCTGTCACAAAACAGTCCGGCCACGAGATAGATAGATTTGATAGATAAATAGATACATAGATTAGATAGATAGATCAATAGATGCAATACACATTTGATAGATACGATAGATAGATAGATAGATAGATAGATAGATAGATAGATAGATAGATAGATAGATATAGATAGATTTGATAGATAAATAGATAGATTTGATAGATATATAATTTCCCAGACAGAGAATTACAAGATGTGCGGCCTGGGACCCATGGTAAGGTTCCCAGAGGCAGTTGCGGCGCCAGGGGACGTGTATATGGCATGGATTTTAGGAACCGGGAGATGGAAAAAGATGCTTGGTCGGTCCTCCTACTTCAAATTTGGGGCAATGCGCGTGCAATCTACTGTGCCACCAGATATGAGTGGTGTGTTAAGCAGTACTATTCTGATCAGTTTAATACCTGTTACTCCCCCTATCTGGGGAGGTTTATATGGCATGGATTTTAGAAACCGGGAGATGGAAAAAGATGCTTGGTCGGTCCTCCTACTTCAAATTTTGGGCACTGCGCGTGCAATCATGGCTGGACTTTTAGCCGACGGCCATTTGTCCGACGGACATTTGTCTGACGGACATTTGGCCGAAAAACACAAGTGGCTGTCACAAAACAGCCCGGCCAGGAGATAGATTTGATAGATAGATACATAGATTAGATAGATAGATCAATAGATGCAATATACATTTGATAGATACGATAAATAGATAGATAAATAGATAGATAGATTTGATAGATAAATAGATAGATTTGATAGATACATAATTTCCCAGACAGATAATTACAAGTCGTGCGGTCTGGGACCCATGGTAAGGTTACTTCCTTTTGCACAATCGAGTACAGGTTGGGGATTGCCTTTTGTGCAAAGAAATTTCGGCCGGGTACCTTCCACTGCGATATCCCCTATCAGGGTATGTGTATATGGCATGGATTTTAGGAACCGGGAGATGGAAAAAGATGCTTGGTCGGTCCTCCTACTTCAAATTTGGGGCACTGTGCGTGCAATCTAATGTGCAACCAGATAGGAGTGGTGTGTTAAGTAGTACTATTCCTATCAGTTTAATCCCAGTTAAGTGTCTTTTTTTTTATTTTGTTTTTGAAGCCACAGTGCAGCACCAGAGGCCAGAAAAATTTGGCATGTACACATGCCTGAAAAATTAGGTATTGTTGCAGCTGTAGCAGCGGCCAGAAAAATTGTTGTTTGTTTCCCAGGCAGAAAGTGCCCGAAAACATTGCGGCTTAAACCCTAGTTGGTGCCGGATAAGTCACGCAAGTCATCCGGCATTTGAAGATAAAATACAGCAGCGTGTGGACCATTTTTAGCCCAAGGCAGCTCATCTCATCAGGCCTTTTTTACTCGAATGTATCGCCCAATGTCAGTCCCTTCGGGATCCATCCCTCATTCATCTTAATAAAGGAGAGGTAATCTAGACTTTTTTGACCTAGGCAACTTCTCTTCTCAGTGGCAATACCTCCTGCTGAACTGAAGGTCCTTTCTGACAGGACACTTGAAGCGGGGCAGGCCAGAAGTTCTATTGCAAATTGGGACAGCTCAGGCTACAGGTCAAGCCTGCACACTCAGTAGTCAAGGGGTTCATCGCTCCTCAGAGTGTCGAGATCTGAAGTTAAGGCGAGGTAGTCTGCTACCTGTCGGTCGAGTCGTTCTCTGAGGGTGGACCCCGAAGGGCTATGGTGATGCATAGCAGTTAAAAAGCTCCGCATGTCCTCCATCAACAACACATTTGAAAAGCGTCCTGTCCTTGCCGGCATGGTCGTGGGAGTCGGAGGATTACTTTCAGCTCTTCCCCTGTTAGATTCACGTTGTGCTGTGACATCACCCTTATACGCTGTGTAAAGCATACTTTTTAATTTATTTTGGAAATGCTGCATCCTTTCCGACTTGTAATTCGGTAACATTTCTGGCACTTTATGCTTATACCGGGGGTCTAGTAGCGTGGACACCCAGTACAGGTCGTTCTCCTTCAGCTTTTTTATACGAGGGTCCCTCAACAGGCACAACAGCATGAAAGACCCATTTGCACAAGGTTGGATGCCGAGCTACTCATGTCCCGTTCCTCGTCCTCAGTGATGTCACTGAAGGTATCTTCTTCCCCCCAGCCACGTACAACATCACGGGTACCAGATAGGTGACAACGAGCACCCTGGGATGCCTGTTGTGGTTGGTCTTCCTCCTCCTCAAAGCCACATTCCTCCTCTGACTCCTCTTCCTCACAATCCTCTTCCAGTGTTGCCGCAGGTCCAGCAAGCGATGCTGATAAGGCTGTTTCTGGTGGTGATGGTGACCACAACTCTTCCTCTTCCTCTTCACGCTCATCTATGGCTTCATCCAGCACTCTTCACAGGGCATGCTCCAGGAAGAAAACAAAATGGTATGATGTCACTGATGGTGCCTTCGGTGTGACTGACTAGGTTTGTCACCTCCTCAAAATGACGCATGAGCCTACAGGCATTGCACATGAGTGCCCAGTAATGTGGCAAAAAAATTCCCAGCTCCGCAGAGGCTGTCCTAGCACCCCGGTCATACAAATACTCGTTAACAGCTTTTTCTTGTTGGAGCAGGCGGTCGAACATTAGGAGTGTTGAATTCCAATGTGTCGGGCTGTCGCAAATCAAGCGCCTCACTGGCATGTTGTTTCGCCGCTGGATATCGGAAAAGTGCGCCATGGCCGTGTAGGAACGCCTCAAATGGCCACAAACCTTCCTGGCCTGCTTTAGGATGTCCTGTAAGCCTGGGTACTTATGCACAAAGCATTGTACGATCAGATTACACACATGTGCCATGCACGGCACATGTTTCAACTTGCCCAATTTCAATGCCGCCACCAAATTACTTCCGTTGTCAGAAACCACTTTGCCGATCTCCAGTTAGTGCAGAGTCAGCCACTGATCCACCTGTGCGTTCAGAGCGGACAGGAGTGCTGGTCCGGTGTGACTCTCTGCTTTCAGGCAAGTCAACCACAAGACGGTGTGACACTGCCATATCCGGGATGTGGAATAGTACCTGCGGAGCTGGGGGGGTGCCATTGATGTGGAGCAAGACGCAGCAGCAGAAGAGATCTCAGCTGAGGAGGTTATGGAAGAGGATGGAGTAGGAGGAGTAGAGGAGGTGGCAGCAGGCCTGCCTGCAAGTCGTGGCGGTGTCATCAACTCCTCCTCTGCAGAGCCACGCATTTTATGCTTGGCAGCCGTCAGCAGGTTTACCCAATGCGCAGTGTAGGTGATATACCTGCCCTGACCATGCTTTGCAGACCAGCTATCAGTGGTCATATGGACCCTTGCCCCAACACTGTGTGCCAGACATGCCATTACTTCCTTTTGCACAATCGAGTGCAGGTTGGGGATTGCCTTTTGTGAAAAGAAATTTCGGCCGGGTACCTTCCACTGCGGTGTCCCAATAGCTACAAATTTTTTGAACGCCTCAGACTCCACCAGCTTTTATGGTAAAAGCTGGCGGGCTAAGAGTTCAGACAAGCCAGCTGTCAGACGCCGGGCAAGGGGGTGACTTTGTGACATTGGCTTCTTACGCTCAAACATGTCCTTGACAGACACCTGACTGTGGGCAGATGAGCAGGAACTGCTCTGGAAGAGAGACAGAGTGGCGGATGGTTGAGAGGGGGCAAGGAGGACAGCAGTGGTTGACGTGGCTGAAGATGCTGGACCAGAAGGAGGATGGCGGCTTTGAGTTTGTGTGCTGCTTCTACTCATGTTTTGATCCCATAGGCGTTTGTGATGTGCGATCATGTGCCTTCGCAAACCAGTTGTACCTAGGTGGGTGTTGGACTTCCCACGACTCAGTTTCTTTTGGCACAGGTTGCAAATGGCATCTCTGTTGTCAGAGGCAGACACACAAAAAAAATGCCACACTGCTGAGCTCTGCGATGATGGCATTCTGGTGGTGGCAACAGCATGCGTTGATTGGCGTGCTGTCTGGCTGACCCCGGGTGCCGATGCATGCTGTCTGACTGTGCCACTAGCTCCTTGCTACGACCTCCCCCTGCTTCCAACTCGTCTCCTCCTCCTCTCTGTCTCCCCATCTGAACTTTCCCCCTGTTCTTCTTCTCTTCTAGCGGGCACCCACGTGACATCCACGGACGCATCGTCATCATCAACCGCTTCACTTGTATCTGACAAATCAACAAAGGAAGCAGCAGCGGGTACAACATCATCATCATCACACTGTACGTCCATGTCTGTAATGCTGCCTGACTGAGACATATAACTGTTATCTACATCCTCTGTCAATGATGGTTGCACATCACTCATTTCTTCCAACTGATGTGTAAAAAAATACTCTGACCGATCAAGTGAAGCGGCTGTGGTGCTAGTGTTGGTGGTGGTGGAAGGCGGGTGAGTGGTAACTTGAGAGGTGCCCGAAGATAAGCTGGAGGAGGATGGTGCGTCAAGGTTCGGAGTGGAAGCTATAGAAGATTGGGTGTCCTGTGTTAAAAAGTCAACTATGTCCTCCTCAGAACATTTCGAGTTCATGGTACGTGGCCTCTGAACACTGGGCATTATTCTATGGCCAAAGGGAATCACAGCACCACGATCACGACGGCACTTGTGGGGTGGCCTGCCTCTGCCTGTCATTTTTTTTTAAATGTACACTTACACTACTATTAAGCAAGATATGAGTGGTGGCACTGGGCAAGTGGGCACAGTATACGCTGTGAGCCTGACACAAAAAAGCAGACTGATATTTCACAGTCCAAAAAGTTTTATTTGTTTTTAAATGTACTCTTACACTACTATTAAACAAGATATGAGTGGTGGCACTGGGCAAGTGGGCACAGTATACGCTGTGAGCCTGACACAAAAAAGCAGACTGATGTTTCACAGTCCAAAATTTTTTTTTTGTTTTTAAATGTACACTTACACTACTATTAAACAAGATGTGAGTGGTGGCACTGAGCAAGTGGGCACAGTATACGCTGTGAGTCTGACACAAAAAAAGCAGACTGATGTTTCACAGTCCAAAAAGTTTTTTTTGTTTTTAAATGTACACTTACACTACTATTAAACAAGATATGAGTGGTGGCACTGGACAAGTGGGCACAGTATACGCTGTGAGCCTGACACAAAAAAGCAGACTGATGTTTGACAGACCAAAAAGTTTTTATTTATTAAATGTACACTTACACTACTATTAAACAAGATATGAGTGGTGCCACTGGGCAAGTGGGCAAAGTATATGCTGTGAGCCTGGCACACACACTGGTAGGCAGGCAACTGCAATTAGATTACACAAGCAGACTGATGTTTCACAGTCAAAAAAGTTTTTTTTCAAATTATTTACACTACTGTTACAACAGATATGAGTGTTGGCACTGGGCAAGTGGGCCTGGCACACACAATGGGCAGGCAACTACAATTAGATTACACTAGCAGACTGATGTTTCACAGTCAAAAAAGTTTTTTTAAAATTATTTACACTACTGTTACACCAGATATGAATGGTGGCACTGGGCAAGTGGGCCTGGCACACACGCTGGCAGGCAGGCAGGCAGGCAGGCAGGCAACTGCAATTAGATTACACTAGCAGACTGATGTTTCACAGTCAAAAAAGTTTTTTTTTTAATTATTTACACTACTGTTACACCAGATATAAGTGGTGGCACTGGGCAAGTGGGCCTGCCACACACGCTGGCAGGCAGGCAACTGCAATTAGATTACACTAGCAGACTGATGTTTCACAGTCAAAATTTTTTTATTTTTATTATTTACACTACTGTTACACCAGATATGAGTGGTGGCACTGGGCAAGTGGGCCTGGCACACACGCTGGCAGGCAGGCAACTGCAAATAGATTACACTAGCAGACTGATGTTTCACAGTCAAAAAAGTTTTTTTTTTTTTTAAATTATTTACAGTACTGTTACACCAGATATGAGTGGTGGCACTAGGCAAGTGGGCCTGGCACACACACTAGCTCCTTGCTACGGCCTCCCCCTGCTTCCAACTCGTCTCCTCCTCCTCTCTGTCTCCCCATCTGAACTTTCCCCCTGTTCTTCTTCTCTTCTAGCGGGCACCCACGTGACATCCACGGACGCATCGTCATCATCAACCGCTTCACTTGTATCTGACAAATCAACAAAGGAAGCAGCAGCGGGTACAACATCATCATCATCACACTGTACGTCCATGTCTGTAATGCTGCCTGACTGAGACATATAACTGTTATCTACATCCTCTGTCAATGATGGTTGCACATCACTCATTTCTTCCAACTGATGTGTAAAAAAATACTCTGACCGATCAAGTGAAGCGGCTGTGGTGCTAGTGTTGGTGGTGGTGGAAGGCGGGTGAGTGGTAACTTGAGAGGTGCCCGAAGATAAGCTGGAGGAGGATGGTGCGTCAAGGTTCGGAGTGGAAGCTATAGAAGATTGGGTGTCACTACTGTTACACCAGATATGAGTGGTGGCACTGGGCAAGTGGGCATGGCGCACACACTGGCAGGCAGGCAACTGCAATTAGATTACACTAGCAGACTGATGTTTCACAGTCAAAAAAGTTTTTTTTTTAAATTATTTACACTAATGTTACATCAGATATGAGTGGTGGCACTGAACAAAGTGGGCCTGGCACACAAGCTAGCAGGCAGGTAACTGCAATTAGATTACACTAGCAGATTGATGTTTCACAGTCAAAAAAGTTTTTTTTTTTAAATTATTTACACTACTGTTTCACCAGATATGAGTGGGGGCACTGGGCAAGTGGGCCTGGCACACACGCTGGCAGGCAGGCAGGCAACTGCAATTAGATTACAGTAGCAGACTGATGTTTCACAGTCAAAAAAGTTTTTTTATTTTTAAATTATTTACACTACTGTTACACCAGATATGAGTGGTGGCACTGGGCAAGTGGGCCTGGCACACACGCTGGCAGGCAGGTAAGCAACTGCAATTAGATTTCACTAGCAGACTAATTTTTAACAGCCAAAAAAGTTTTTTTAAAAACATTATTTGCACTACTGTTACACCAGATATGAGTGGTGGCACTGGACATGTAGGCCTGGCACACACGCTAGCAGGCAGCCAACTGCAATTAGATTACACTAACAGACTGATGTTTCACAGTCAATTTTTTTTTTTTATTATTTACACTACTGTTACACCAGATATGAGTGGTGGCACTGGGCAAGTGGGCCTGGCACACACGCTGGCAGGCAGGCAACTGCAATTAGATTACACTAGCAGACTGATGTTTCACAGTCAAAAAAGTTTTTTTTTTAAATTTAATTACACTACTGTTACACCAGATATGAGTGGTGGCACTGGGCAAGTGGGCCTGGCACACACGTTGGCAGGCAGGCAACTGCAAACAGATTACACTAGCAGACTGATGTTTCACAGTCAAAAAAGTTTTGTTTTTTTTAAATTATTTACACTACTGTTACACCAGATATGAGTGGTGGCACTGGGCAAGTGGGCCTGGCACACAAGCTAGCAGGCAGGTAACTGCAATTAGATTACACTAGCAGATTGATGTTTCACGGTCAAAAAAGTTTTTTTTTTAAATTATTTACACTACTGTTTCACCAGATATGAGTGGGGGCACTGGGCAAGTTGGCCTGGCACACACGCTGGCAGGCAGGCAGGCAACTGCAATTAGATTACACTAGCAGACTGATGTTTCACAGTCAAAAAAGTTTTTTTATTTTTAAATTATTTACACTACTGTTACACCAGATATGAGTGGTGGCACTGGGCAAGTGGGCCTGGCACACACGCTGGCAGGCAGGCAACTGCAATTAGATTACACTAGCAGACTAATTTTTAACAGTCAAAAAAGTTTTTTTAAAAACATTATTTACACTACTGTTACACCAGATATGAGTGGTGGCACTGGACAAGTGGGCCTGGCACACACGCTAGCAGGCAGCCAACTGCAATTAGATTACACTAACAGACTGATGTTTCACAGTCAAATTTTTTTTTTTATTATTTACACTACTGTTACACCAGATATGAGTGGTGGCACTGGGCAAGTGGGCCTGGCACACACGCTGGCAGGCAGGCAGGCAACTGCAATTAGATTACACTAGCAGACTGATGCTTCACAGTCAAAAAAGTTTTTTTTTTAAATTTAATTACACTACTGTTACACCAGATATGAGTGGTGGCACTGGGCAAGTGGGCCTGGCACACACGTTGGCAGGCAGGCAACTGCAAACAGATTACACTAGCAGACTGATGTTTCACAGTCAAAAAAGTTTTTTTTTTAAAAATTATTTACACTACTGTTACACCAGATATGAGTGGTGGCACTGGGCAAGTGGGCCTGGCACACACTCTGGCAGGCAGGCAACTGAAATTAGATTACACTAGCAGACTGATGTTTCACAGTCAAAAAGTTTATTTTTTTTTTAATTATTTACACTACTGTTACACCAGATATGAGTGGTGGCACTGGGCAAGTGGGCCTGGTATACACGCTGGCAGGCAGGCAACTGCAATTAGATTACACTAGCAGACTGATGTTTCACAGTCAAAAAAGTTTTGGGTTTTTTTTAAATGAATTTTTTATTGAAGTTGTGAGATTAACAAACAGGAGAAAAACAGGCATAATTCGTCCAAAAGCAGGAGATTAAATACATCCACATTGAGTACATATTACAATAACATATCTTATTCCATTGGAGCATGAGAAAAAGCATGGACGAATCAATATTGAACTTCACTTTTATAATTTTATATATAGCATAGGTTCCCCAAAAGGTCAGAGAAAGACCTCTGTGTAAGCAAGATAAATCATAGCGTACTAAGTTGATATGGCTTATGTTTCAGTCACTCCTGGACCGTAGCGTGTAGGGGAGGGGATTCAGCGGACGAGAGCCGCTCGTATTATAGAGGGGGAACGGAGGGGTGGAGCCTATTAAGGTATGACAGCATATAAACAGGGGACTAAAGGGGGGCGATATGGGGTCAAATGATATGAGTGAAATGAGTAAATAAGATATAACAAAAATGTCTAGCATCATTGACATATAAAAGCTGAGAGACCACTGTTAAACCAAGCATAATAGTAGGCACTTCTATTGGACCAAAGGCATCAGTCCATAACAAATTATATATTACCAGAGGAGGTATCTTAATAATCTGTCGTTGCGTATAATTCATTATAGTAACTATAGGAGCTCTATCTACAGAAGGGAACATACTAACAGAGGTTGTTACCAAGGAGTGGGAAGCTGTTGTATACAGAATATTATCAGGGGGCTAAAATGATAGGAGCTTGTCACGGCTAAATGACAATAAAGCTTAGACCATCTCCTAGAGATAAGTAAGTACTTCTAGTAAAGCTACCCGATGTAACTGTTTAAACAGAATGTAAAATCTTGAAGATGGTTACTGTTAGCTCCGTAATATGAATATATAACAGATATATTAGTCTCTCCTTGGCCTATAAGTATTAATCTTGTCAAGGAATTGACTCGTCCCAACCCATATACTCGGTCGTTGTCTATAGGGCAAGGACTGTTGTGCTAAGCTGAAATAAGGGTAAGAGTAGGTTTTTTAAAGACTCAGGTGAGGGTATCAGAAATCATTGTAGATAGACTAAAAGTTAAGTATTTAGGGAGAGCAAAGCTAAATTTAGAGGCGCCATAGTGAAAGGTAGGTAATAGTAAGAGTGGATGTAGGCCATTATGCAAGGGTATACTCTAGTCCCCGGAGATATACAGGGAGTGCAGAATTATTAGGCAAGTTGTATTTTTGAGGATTAATTTTATTATTGAACAACAACCATGTTCTCAATGAACCCAAAAAACTCATTAATATCAAAGCTGAATAGTTTTGGAAGTAGTTTTTAGTTTGTTTTTAGTTATAGCTATTTTAGGGGGATATCTGTGTGTGCAGGTGACTATTACTGTGTATAATTATTAGGCAACTTAACAAAAAACAAATATATACCCATTTAAATTATTTATTTTTACCAGTGAAACCAATATAACATCTCAACATTCACAAATATACATTTCTGACATTCAAAAACAAAACAAAAACAAATCAGTGACCAATATAGCCAGCTTTCTTTGCAAGGACACTCAAAAGCCTGCCATCCATGGATTCTGTCAGTGTTTTGATCTGTTCACCATCAACATTGCGTGCAGCAGCAACCACAGCCTCCCAGACACTGTTCAGAGAGGTGTACTGTTTTCCCTCCTTGTAAATCTCACATTTGATGATGGACCACAGGTTCTCAATGGGGTTCAGATCAGGTGAACAAGGAGGCCATGTCATTAGATTTTCTTCTTTTATACCCTTTCTTGCCAGCCACGCTGTGGAGTACTTGGACGCGTGTGATGGAGCATTGTCCTGCATGAAAATCATGTTTTTCTTGAAGGATGCAGACTTCTTCCTGTACCACTGCTTGAAGAAGGTGTCTTCCAGAAACTAGCAGTAGGACTGGGAGTTGAGCTTGACTCCATCCTCAACCCGAAAAGGCCCCACAAGCTCATCTTTGATGATACCAGCCCAAACCAGTACTCCACCTCCACCTTGCTGGCGTCTGAGTCGGACTGGAGCTCTCTGCCCTTTACCAATCCAGCCACGGGCCCATCCATCTGGCCCATCAAGACTCACTCTCATTTCATCAGTCCATAAAACCTTAGAAAAATCAGTCTTGAGATATTTCTTGGCCCAGTCTTGACGTTTCAGCTTGTGTGTCTTGTTCAGTGGTGGTCGTCTTTCAGCCTTTCTTACCTTGGCCATGTCTCTGAGTATTGCACACCTTGTGCTTTTGGGCACTCCAGTGATGTTGCAGCTCTGAAATATGGCCAAACTGGTGGCAAGTGGCATCTTGGCAGCTGCACGCTTGACTTTTCTCAGTTCATGGGCAGTTATTTTGCGCCTTGGTTTTTCCACACGCTTCTTGCGACCCTGTTGACTATTTTGAATGAAACGCTTGATTGTTCGATGATCACGCTTCAGAAGCTTTGCAATTTTAAGAGTGCTGCATCCCTCTGCAAGATATCTCACTATTTTTTACTTTTCTGAGCCTGTCAAGTCCTTCTTTTGACCCATTTTGCCAAAGGAAAGGAAGTTGCCTAATAATTATGCACACCTGATATAGGGTGTTGATGTCATTAGACCACACCCCTTCTCATTACAGAGATGCACATCACCTAATATGCTTAATTGGTAGTAGGCTTTCGAGCCTATACAGCTTGGAGTAAGACAACATGCATAAAGAGGATGATGTGGTCAAAATACTCATTTGCCTAATAATTCTGCACTCCCTGTATATGTTTAACAGGCCAATCTCAGTTACTATTAACGCTATGAGGTAGGAATTAGTGTAGGTTTTTAGCTTTTGCGTCGCATACATAAATATATTGCAACAAATCATCACAAGTCTTAGTATAAGTCTAACTCATAAGGGCAGATAAAGCCATTTTTAGAAAAAAATAAAAAAGCAAAAAAGAATCAGTACAAACATTAAGTAAACAGCTATATAGATGGAAAGGAGTATATGTTTCTTCCACATACAGTAGGTTTCTTGCAAAAAAAATCGAACTATCAAATAGGGCAGGTCAATTACATAACAATGTGTGCTTATAACAATATAGGATAGTGATAAAATAAAATAAAAGTGGTTAACGCCTGTTCATCTATAACTATAGGGGATCACTCTTCAAATGGCGTATCTCTTTTTCTAAAGCAGTATCAGCTGCAAGGTATGAAACTCTATAAATGCCATACTGTCTCGGCCGCTGACAGCACAGCAAAGCACAATGGTGGGTGTCATGCAGTAATTAAATATTAACCATAAGTGAGATACTCCCATATAGATCAAGCTTACTAAAGTGAGCATATTATTCAGTGATTTCAGTCTCCTGAAAAGCAGAGCTTGAACAATCATATAAGTAGACTTTACTGGGATGTTCCCTGCAAGAGTCATCTAAAGTAACGTTATGGCCGTTATGAATTACTAAAGGGATGTCTATCAAAACAATAGTATAAGAAAAGCATTCTGAAGTGTAGCCCAATATAGTTAAATAAAGTAAATGAGAACTTGAGTAAATTAGCATAACACCACCACACAATAATAGACCATTGCAGCTGAAACGTACCTTGAACCTCATTAAACAGTTAATCAACTATAGCAACATCATATATATATATAGGCATTAAAATAATAACTACTGGTTGCATAATTATGTAAACAGGAAGAATGTCGTTAGCTCGCAATCTGGGCAAAGGGGACGCATCCCATAAACAAAACAAAATCAGCAAAACATGCCGCTTACAAAAGTAACGCAGTGTTCAGAACTGCGTACACTGTCCAGGTTGCTGCAAGCTAGTATTTTAACCTATTCCCACTTTCAAGAGCATGAGCCGGTTCCATAGATATAAGAGAATGTGTCTCCTGCTGAGTTCTGTAAACCTGAGGGGATTCAAGTGCAAAGGCGATATCATGTTTAGCTTAGTAATGTCCTGCAGTAACCCCATCACATCTGAGTTAGCAGAAACAGAGCCTGGAAGATCCTCTGAGCTTACCGAAGTCGTGAAAAGCAAGATAGAAGTAAAGACCGACCCTTCTTTGTTGAACGAAGCAGTGAAGAGGTGCTGTGTCTCAGTTGTCCTAGAGAGCAAAGTGAAGTTAAATGCATGCCATAGTTCCGTAGTCTGTGGAGGCTGTTCCGTTACTGCTGGAGCACTTTTAGCGGGTAGCTCAGAAAGATCTCTCATCTGATCGTAACTTTCTTGTAAATGGTCACCCATTTCAGCTTCGCATCTATGGAGCAAAGAGAGTTGGCGAGGCGCTATTAAAAGATCCTCTAGTAGATATTCATTCCCTGCAGCTCTGAAACATTCACTGGTATGTGCGCTGTTAGCTGCTCCCTTCAATGTCGTCTGTAGCGTGTCTGATAAATCCGCATAGCAACTGTCAAGTTGTCGGGCTAGATCCTGAATTAGAGCGTGTAACGGCTTATGTGACACCTCCATGACAGAGACAGCTGTATGTTCAATACCAAGAAAACTTGAGCTGAAAGTGATGGAGGTAGATCGGAGCGTATCTTTACACGTGGCGCAGCAGCTTTCTCCTACAGTAGTAATACGACAGGGAATCAGACATGCAATCCGACTCAGCCATAGCTTCTATTCAATTTACATCAGTATATGAGGGGTCACTCATGGGTCTAAAACGTTTTTGAGCTAAATATATATATTTTACAAGGTTATGGCCTAGGAGCTCAGAAAGTGAGCGACCGACTCCATCAACTGCTGGCTCCGCCCCCCGTTTTTTTTATTTTTAAATTATTTACACTACTGTTACACCAGATATGAGTGGTGGCACTGGGCAAGTGGGCCTGGCACACATGTTGGCAGGCAACTGCAATTAGATTACACTAGCAGACTGATGTTTCATAGTCAAAAAAGTTTTTTTTTTAAATTATTTACACTACTGTTACACCAGATATGAGTGGTGGCACTGGGCAAGTGGGCCTGGCACACACGCTAGCAGGCAGGTAACTGTAATTAGATTACACTAGCAGACTGATGTTTCACAGTCAAAAAAGTTTTTTTTTAAATTATTTACACTACTGTTACACCAGATATGAGTGGTGGCACTGGGCAAGTGGGCACAGTATACGCTGTGAGCCTGACACACATGCTGGCAGGCAGACAACTGCAATTAGATTACACAAGAAAAAAAATAAAGCAGCCTTAAAAAGGCTTTTTGGGGTGCTGTCCTTACAGCAGAGATCAGATGAGTCCTTCAGGACTGTAGTGGACACTGAATACACTAGCCTAGTTATCAATTTCCCTATTAAATCAGCAGCAGCTACACTGTCCCTCCTCTCACTAAGAAAGCAGCTTCCGAATGAATCTAAAATGGCTGCTGTCCAGGAGCTGGGAGGGTCTGGGAGGGAGTGTCTGCTGCTGATTGGCTGGAATGTGTCTGCAGACTGTGAGATACAGGGTCAAAGTTTACTCAATGATGAAGAATAGGGGGTGGATCAAACATTGCATATGTTCGTTCGCCGCGGCGAACGCGAACAAGCTATGTTCGCTGGGAATTATTCGCCGGCGAACAATTCATGACATCACTACTGAGCATGTGCAAGGGTTCATTTTAGGCATATTGAAGTCTGTGATTGGGTGATGGCAGTCATATTATATGGGGTGGAGGTAATGGAAGAAATTTTGTAATTTTCAGAAAAAAAAATCTCCTGCTCATTTGATACGTGCTATTGCATTGTCTTTTTATTATGCATTTGTAGGTTATGCAAGTCTACTGTATTTAATGGTCCTAAACTAAAATTAAAGGGGAGTGAAAGTAAAAAAGATCTAGATAGAACAAAATGTACTTTGCTTTAACAATCTCTTGCATGTCTCTTTAAACTATATAAATAATGTACAGTTATGTGTGTGTGTGTGTATATATATATATATATATATATATATATATATATATATATATATATATATATATATATATATATATATATATATATATATATATATATATATATATACTGTATATATATTTCTGCATTCTGTTTAATTTGGAATAACGTTTGTTTGGTCTATGAGATTCTCCTGTGAGACCCGTTAGGTTAAGTAGATCCTTTGTAAAGTTCATTAAAGCAAAATATTCCTTTGTAAGCCCTGATGCTCTCTAAGGGACGCTCATTACATTTCCTGCTTTATAGGACAAAAGGAAGCTTTGAATATAGTATTCTCAGAATGTGTGTGCTTTCTATTTATCACAGAAATGTATACAAATTATTATAATCCTAACTAAACTGCTGTATGTAAAATACAAAGTCCAAAGCCTAAAAAGAATACAATGGGGCCCATCTATCAAGCTCCGAATGAAGCTTGAGGCCCCGTGTTTCTGGCGAACCTGAAGACGCGCCAGAAACAGCAGTTATGAAGCAGCGGTCTAAAGACCGCTGCTCCATAACCCTGTCCGCCTGCTCTGATGAGGCGGACAGGAATCGGCACAATTCAACCCGATCAAGTACGATTGGGTTGATTGACACCCCCCTGCTGGCGGCCGCAATATTACTGATCTGGGAGTGTGCACAGCTTCTGTCACAGGCTGTGAGAATACCTGACCTCCAAGATGGCAGTCTCAGTACAAAGAGGCGGAGCTTATGTATCTGGTAAATTTAACCTATTAAAACAGAGAACTGATTTATAAAAGAGTTGAAGTAACATGGTGAAATGCAATACCATAGTGAGTAGTTTCCATTCTAGGGTAGTTGTGCACAGTAGTTTAATTTCCCTTCAACCAGAGTGATAATAAAAATGCTAAAAAATCTCTGGTACTTTGGGCTAATATTTCTCTGAAATTTCCAGTGGTGAAGGGGTTAAATTAAATTCAAACACTAACTAGTAGGACCGATTTCCTACCTTGAAACCTTGTCATCCGTAAATGTGATATAGACACACATATATGTGTGTGAGTGTGTCTACAAACTAATATATAAACACATTCAAAACATTTTATATATATATATATATATAAATATATATATATATATATATATATATATATATATTTTTTATATATATACACATATATATGGGGTGCTCTCACAAAAACAATATAAAATTAAATGATATAATATAAAGTTCTTAAAATCTTAAAATACACTATATATGTACACCCAGAGGTAATCCTCTTGAAAATAGTCCTCTTAGGCATCCTCTTGCCCATGGTGTTGGTTTATCTCTTTTACAAACACCCTGCAATCAAACAAGACAAGGGCACCACAAGGCCTTGCACAGTCAAACACAATGTCAATCTAAGGTGATAGTTAAAACTCACATAAAAAGCGCCCCCTCCGTGTGCTATATGCACCAGATAGAAATTCACAGCCGTCCAGCTGACTGATTATCCTTTTGTAACCAGGAACCAGTTGTCATCAGTCTTTAGCAAATCAGTGTAACCAAGTAAATACCAACACCCATAGGCAAGTGAGTAAAATAAAATCATTAATTTATTAAAAACAGTCCATAGCTAACTGAGAAGTGCTCGGCTGTTTTTAATAAATGAATTATCTTATTTTACTAACTTGCCTGCGGTTGTTGATTTGCTAAAGACTGATAATGACTGGTTACACAAGGGTATCACACAGAGAGAAGCGCACTCACAGGAACAAACAACCAGCTTAAGAACATTGTAATGCTTATTAGTTCAGCGCTGAAATACCAGGCAATACCAGGATGCTCCTAGGTGGTAACTTGCCATAAAACAAGCTACTGAGCTATTGTGCGTTCCTGGTGGAGCCCTTCTTTCTTTGTATACACAAGGGTATCAGTCAGCAGGACGGCTGTGAAGTTCCAGCTTGTGCAAATAGCACCTGGAGGTGCGTTTTTATATGTGTGTGTATGTGTATATATATATATATATGTATAAATATCACAAACAAAAAATCTGCCCCCACTGGATTTAAATGTGAAAACAGTTCTTATTTATTGCAAGTATATATGTATATATATATATATATATATATATATATATATATATATATATATATATATATATATATATATATATATACACACACACACACACACACACACACACACATACATACATACATACATACATATAAATACATATATATATATACATACACACACATACATACATACAATTATATATACAGTATATACATACACACATATACATACATACAAATATATATACATATACATACATACAAATATATATATATATAATATATATATATATATATATAAATATACATACACACACATACATACATACATACAAATATATATATATATATATATATATATACATACACACACATACATACATACAAATATATGTATATATATATATATATATATATATATATACATACACACACATACATACATAAATATATATATACAGGGAGTGCAGAATTATTAGGCAAGTTGTATTTTTGAGGATTAATTTTATTATTGAACAACAACCATGTTCTCAATGAACCCAAAAAACTCATTAATATCAAAGCTGAATATTTTTGGAAGTAGTTTTTAGTTTGTTTTTAGTTTTAGCTATTTTAGGGGGATATCTGTGTGTGCAGGTGACTATTACTGTGCATAATTATTAGGCAACTTCACAAAAAACAAATATATACCCATTTCAATTATTTATTTTTACCAGTGAAACCAATATAACATCTCAACATTCACAAATATACATTTCTGACATTCAAAAACAAAACAAAAACAAATCAGTGACCAATATAGCCAGCTTTCTTTGCAAGGACACTCAAAAGCCTGCCATCCATGGATTCTGTCAGTGTTTTGATCTGTTCACCATCAACATTGCGTGCAGCAGCAACCACAGCCTCCCAGACACTGTTCAGAGAGGTGTACTGTTTTCCCTCCTTGTAAATCTCACATTTGATGATGGACCACAGGTTCTCAATGGGGTTCAGATCAGGTGAACAAGGAGGCCATGTCATTAGATTTTCTTCTTTTATACCCTTTCTTGCCAGCCACGCTGTGGAGTACTTGGACGCATGTGATGGAACATTGTCCTGCATGAAAATCATGTTTTTCTTGAAGGATGCAGACTTCTTCCTGTACCACTGCTTGAAGAAGGTGTCTTCCAGAAACTGGCAGTAGGACTGGGAGTTGAGCTTGACTCCATCCTCAACCCGAAAAGGCCCCACAAGCTCATCTTTGATGATACCAGCCCAAACCAGTACTCCACCTCCACCTTGCTGGCGTCTGAGTCGGACTGGAGCTCTCTGCCCTTTACCAATCCACCACGGGCCCATCCATCTGGCCCATCAAGACTCACTCTCATTTCATCAGTCCATAAAACCTTAGAAAAATCAGTCTTGAGATATTTCTTGGCCCAGTCTTGACGTTTCAGCTTGTGTGTCTTGTTCAGTGGTGGTCGTCTTTCAGCCTTTCTTACCTTGGCCATGTCTCTGAGTATTGCACACCTTGTGCTTTTGGGCACTCCAGTGATGTTGCAGCTCTGAAATATGGCCAAACTGGTGGCAAGTGGCATCTTGGCAGCTGCACGCTTGACTTTTCTCAGTTCATGGGCAGTTATTTTGCGCCTTGGTTTTTCCACACGCTTCTTGCGACCCTGTTGACTATTTTGAATGAAACGCTTGATTGTTCGATGATCACGCTTCAGAAGCTTTGCAATTTTAAGAGTGCTGCATCCCTCTGCAAGATATCTCACTATTTTTTACTTTTCTGAGCCTGTCAAGTCCTTCTTTTGACCCATTTTGCCAAAGGAAAGGAAGTTGCCTAATAATTATGCACACCTGATATAGGGTGTTGATGTCATTAGCCCACACCCCTTCTCATTACAGAGATGCACATCACCTAATATGCTTAATTGGTAGTAGGCTTTCGAGCCTATACAGCTTGGAATAAGACAACATGCATAAAGAGGATGATATATATATATATATTTGTGTGTATGTTTGTTTGTATATATGTATGTATTTATGTATATGCACAGTATGTGCATATGCATGTATATATGTATGGAAATGTGTATGTATGGAAGTGTGTGTGTGTATGTATGGAAGTGTGTGTATATATGGAAGTGTGTGCATTTTTGTGTCTTTATGTATTTATGTATAGTGTTCTATGTAACTTAGAATGAACCTAGTTTTGTCTGAGATTTTCCTCTGTATGATCCACTGGGTCAAAGAGTTCATTTGTAAAGTTCATTAAAGCAAATTATATGCCTTTTGTCATGGGATAGAAGGTACAACACTATTTTATTGCAGAGCATGGAAATATACATCTGGTAGCATTGATCTCACTTAGTAACTGCGACATAAACAAACAGACCCAAGCTCCGCCCCCATCCGGTGACATCACTTCCCACTCTCATCACATCTTCCCCCTTTTCAAAGGACAAGGCATACATTTTTTTTTCATTTGAATACAACAAATAACAAGGTATACAAGAAGCATACAACAACAGATTTGATATATAACAAATAACAAGTTAAAGAGAATATCTGTATAAACAACATGAATTACATCTTGACTTGAACATCGGGGTAGAATTCCGTAGTCCACAGTGACCATGGGATTATTCTGCCCATACTTCCGGTCACTGCTCTAACTAATTTTAATCCCGATATTGGGCCGGAAGTTTCACCACTCTTCCGCTTGATGTAACTCTACATGAACTGTCCTCTGATACAGAAGAAGGTGATTGAGAGTCTGCTGGAGGCAAAGACATATCCCGCTGTTATCTTGCTGAGGGGAAGACACCCCTCTTAAAACAGGGTATCCCACCGGCGGTGGTACTGAGACATCAAGTTCCAAACTCTCAGGTACAGACTGAAGATGTTTTCGATTTCGACGTGTAACTGTCCATCAGTAAGGACTACATAAGACCTTGGTTCTGGAGAGTGTCCAATTACCGTAGCATGCATCTTCCATTTCTTCTCATCATCCAGTTTAATTCTGACACTTTCCCATCATTCAGCTCCTGCAAGGGCCTCACAGAATGTCTCCTGTCATAGAAGAATTGATAGCCCCTTTTTGCCTCTTCATCCCTCCTAAGGATTTCGTCCCGAGGAATAGAGCTAGTTGACTTGAATGGGAGTCGCCCTATAGGACAAGAGGGCCAGGTATGGCTCAGATTGCTTCAAAATGAACTTTGTAGCTTGAACTGCCCTTTCAGCCATTCCATTGGCCTGCGGGTAATGTAGACTTGACGTGGAATGTACAAAATCATATTCTCTGCTGAAAGTACTGAACTCTGTGTAAGCGAACTGCATTCCGTTATCACTCACCAACTCCATTGGTATGCCCCACCGGGCGAACAAGCTCTTGAGACGAGTGATAACGGCTTGACTTGTGATTTCATTCAAAGGTGCAATTTCCAAATACCTGGAATAGTAGTCGATCACGACTAGGAACTTTTTCCCATGCAGTTTGCACAAATCAGCAGCTATTTTCTGCCATGGGCCTGCAGGCAGCGGAGTAGAAATCAAGGGCTCCCTTCTCTGAATAGGCCGGCATTCTCAGCAAAAGACACATTTTGTCACATGGCTTGCAATGTTGGAACTGGTCAGAACTGATCCCAGGCCACCCTACTGCCGTAGCTGTCCTTTCTCTGCACTTTGTAATGCCTAACTGGCCATCATGAATCCTGTTTAACATCTCCTTCCGCATGCTAACAGGAATAACAATGCGGTCCTGGAACAACACCAACCCATCCAGCTCCGTGAGCTGCGACCTTTCTGACTGGTAAGAACTTAAAGACATCCAGGCTGCCCGACTCTCGGGCCAACCTTCTTTTATGTACTTTATAACTTCTTGAAGGTCTGTATCTAAATATGTATCTTTCTTTATTTGTTCTAGTTTCCCTGAAGAAATGGATTTGGAGGCCAGAACTGAATCTACATACACTTTCACATCTGATTCCATTGAAGACTATTCAGCAGCAGCCAGTTGGAGCCTGGAAACTGCCACAACCAGTTGTTTCCCCCGGCACATGCACTGCCTAAACGTTGAACCTGAGCAGCCTCATTAGAAGTCTCTGGCATCTTAGGGGTGTTTTGTCAATATCATAGGAGTTGTTTAGAGGGACTAGCGGTTTATGGTCAGTCTCCAGACTAAATTTCTCTAAACCCACTAGGTAATGCTGAAAGCGCTTACAGGCCCAAACTGCAGCCAGACACTCTTTCTCAATTTGGGCGTATTTCGACTCAGCAGCCGTCAGTGTACTGGAACAGGCTGTAGTTTGTTCTCATTCAACTGCATGAGGGAGGCCCCCAACCCATAACTGCTCGCATCAGCACTAGCCACAGTCTTTTTGGAAGGGTCGTAGAACCTCAACACTGGGGCAGACCCCAGCAGGGACTTGACCTGCATAAAAGATTCTTCCTGTGAAGGTCCCAAGACCCAGGCAACATCTTTCTTTAGCAACTCTGTGATAGGGTGTAGTATAGTGGATAAATCTGGGAGCAACCTACCCACATAATTTACAAGGCCCAATATTTGTCTCAGCTCATGTACATCAGAAGGACTTTCATCTGTTCAACAGCACAAATTTTCTCGGGGTCTGGCTTGATGCCATCCCCATTGATGTTATGCCCAAAGTAATATAACTCAGCTTTCCTAAAATAGCATTTCTCTTTATTTAACTTCAGCCCGGACTCTCTAATAGTCTGCAGCACACAGCTCAGTCGCTGATCATGTTCCTCCAATGACCAATGTAGACCCATACACCAAGATGTCGTCCATGACGACTTCCATGCCCACGTGGGTCTCTTAGGAGAGAACTCATTTCTCTTTGAAAGATTTCAGGATCAGAGGGAAGCAAAACCGACATACCGGTGTAATGAAGGTAGTCAGTTTGCAGCACTTTGGATCTAGAGTTATCTGCCAGAAGCCGCAAGAAGCATCCAATGTAGAGAAGAACTTCGTCCCAGCCAATTTCAGAGCTATGTCTTCAAGTGTCAGCAGCACATATCTCTCTCTTTTCACCACCTCATTAAGCCTTCTCAAGTCTACACAGATGAGTACCTTCCCATTTTTATTTGCAACAGGCACAATGGGGCACACCAGTCAGTTGCTTCAGAAACCTCTTCAATAACCCCCATATTCTTCATATGCAGAAGCTCCTTCTTCACTTGAGGCATGAGCAGGAATGGAATTCTACAGGGAGTGGTAATGCTGTATGGGACTACGTCACCTTTAAGTGATTTACGGACTGGGTTGCAATTCATTAGGCCCAATCCATCAAACATATCTTCTGAGATCTCATTCACTCTGGCTACTAGGCCCAAACCACAGGCTGCTTTTCTGCTCAATAAATTGTTAACACACTGACCTCTAATCACATGCACCCACATGGTGAATTTCCTTTGCTTGTACTTGCATCTGGCAAGAAATTTCCCTGCCCAATCAATGCGGCTACCAGGACTATGGACTTTTGTTGTAACTTTCGCCAGCTGGGGATGTCGGGGCAGTTTTATGAATGCTGCAAGGGACATTACCGTGATGTCTGCTCCTGTGTCAATCTTAAAGGCAACTTTGGCTCCCATTACAGTAAGAGTAACCCTCCAATCTTCTTCTGTACCCGGCCGTTCAACAACAGACCCTACAAAGGACACTTCTTGACCCTCCTGGTCGCTATCCACCTGCATCTCCTTAAAGGACTACTAAACCCAAAATCTTTCTTTCATGATTCAGAAAGAGAATACAAATTTAAACAGCATTACAATTTACTTCTATTATTTATTTTGCTTCATTTTTTAGATATCCTTAGTTAAAGAAAAAGCAATGCACATGGGTGAGCCAATCACACGAGGCTTCTATGTGCAGCAACCAATCAGCAGCTACTGAGCATATCTAGATATGCTTTTCAGCAAATAATATCAAGAGAATAAAGCAAATGAGATAATAGGAGTAAATTAGAAAGATGTTTAAAATGGCATTCTCTTTCTAAATCACGAAAGAAAAAATGTGGGTTTCATGTCCCTTTAAAATATTCAGTTTTACACACCACTTAAATTGGCCCATTCTGTTACATTTTCTACATCTTTTGACTTTAGTAGGGCATATGACACTCTGATCGTGGGCACGGTTGCACCGTGTGCATCGGGCATGCTGCGCCCATCCACTTCTGGGCCTATCTGTTGCCCTAGATCTACCGCTCACACTGTGCCTTTCAATAGCAGCTCTCCTGAACTGCTGCACTTCATCCACAATACTCTCAGACCTCAGATCAGCACTTTGCTTTTTCATCAGTTCACTCTGGCGGGCCATCCTAATAGCCCCATCCAATGATAAATCAGCCTCCAACTGTAGCTTCAGTGAGACTTCAGCATCTGCAATTCCAATAACTATTCTGTCTCTGATTTGCTCTTCTTTAGCAACACCAACACAGATTCTCCCACACGCTGAGCACGTTTGTGAAAACAAGCCCTCTCATGAATCACATTTCTTTTGGGCACAAAGTGAGCACTGAGTTTGTTCATAACTATTTCAAAGTCAAATTCTTCCCCTTCTTGGAAAGTAAAGACATTGAACACTGGCTCCAAATCTTTCCCCATAGAGCATAGAAGAGAATTAACTTGTAATTCACCACTCTCCTTGTCCAGCTTGGAAGCAATCCTGAAGCGCTGAAACCGCTGACGCCATGTGCGCCAAGCTGCAGACTGAGAAAAATCAAAAGGCTCAGGTGGGATAAACTTCAACATCGTCATCAATCAAGAAACAGAAGCGCAGGCAAGAACTTCTGACACCATGTCATGAGATGCAGGACACAGCAAAGAGGGTTACAGCACTATTTTATTGAAGAGCATGTAAATATACATCTGGTCGCATTGATTTCACTCACTAGTTATCAAGCCCTAGACACCGGCAAAAGTAGAATATAGTGACGTAAGCTTCGATCCGCCGGACTCAGTCCGACACAGATCGATTCTTACGTCACTCCAGATGTTCCGCACACAAGTTCAGCACTATCTGACTACTTTTGCTAGTTATCAAAAAACTAGCAGGTACGCTCGGCACTTTTCTGGCCCAGCGTACCTGGTTTTCAAACCGCCGCCCTGGAGGCGGCGGATCCCATAGGAATCAATGGGAGTCTGACCATAGCGAAAGTTCAGACGTTCCTATGGGAAACGTCTGCACCTAACACCCTAACATGTACCCCGAGTCTAAACACCCCTAATCTGCCCCCCCTACACCGCCGCAACTAAATAAATGTATTACCCCCTAAACCGCCACTCCCGGAGCCCACCAACACTCTAATAAACTGATTAACCCCTAAACCGCCGCTCCCGGTCCCCGCCGCAACTATAATATATGTATTAACCCCTAAACCGCCGCTCCCGGACCCCGCCGCCACCTACATTATACCTAGTAACCCCTATCCTGCCCCCCCCATACCGCCGCCACCTATAATAAAGTTATTAACCCCTATCCTGCCAATTCCGGACCCCGCCGCAACAAAATAAATTGTTTAACCCCTAAACCACCGCTCCCGGACCCCGCCGCCACCTATATTAAACTTATTAACCCCTAATCTGCCCCCCCTAAACCGCCGCCACCTATAATAAATGTATTAACCCCTATCCTGCCCCCCCTACACCGCCACCACTGTAATAAAAATATTAACCCCTAAACCTAAGTCTAACCCTAACACCCCCCTAACTTAAATATTAATTAAATAAATCTAAATAATATTTCTCTTATTAACCAAATTATTCCTATTTAAAACTAAATACTTACCTGTAAAATAAACCCTAAGATAGCTACAATGTAATTAATAATTACATTGTAGCTATTGTAGGATTTATATTTATTTTACAGGTAACTTTGAACTTATTTTAGCTAGTTAGAATAGATATTAAATAGTTATTAACTATTTAATAACTACCTAGCTAAAAGAAATACAAAATTACCTGTAAAATAAATCCTAACCTAAGTTACAATTAAACCTAACACTACACTATCATTAAATTAGTTAAATAAATGAGCTACAAATAACTACAATTAAATTCAATTAAATAAACTAACTAAAGTACAAAAAATAAAAAAAGCTAAGTTACAAAAATTAAAAAAAATAAGTTACAAACATTTAAAAAATATTACAACAATTTTAAACTACTTACACCTAATCTAAGCCCCCTAATAAAATAACAAAGCCCCCCAAAATAAAAAAATTCCCTACCCTATTCTACATTAAAAAGTTACCAGCTTTATTACCTTACCAGCCCTTAAAAGGGCTGCCCCAAAGCATGCCCCATAAAAGCATGCCCCAAAGAATTCAGCTCTTTTGCCTGTAAAAAAAATACAACCCCCCCCAACATTAAAACCCACCCCCCACATACCCCTAATCTAACCCAAACCCCCCTTAAATAAACCTAACACTACCCCCCTAAAGATCATTCATCCTACCTTGAGCCGTCTTCAGCCAGCCGACCACCGATGGAACCGAAGAGGAGATCCTGAGCGGCAGAAGTCATCATCCAAGGGGCGCTGAAGAAGTCTTCCATCCGATTGAAGTCAATATCCAGGCGGCGCTGAAGAGGTCTTCCATCCGATTGAAGTCTTCATCCAAGCGGCGTCTTCAATCTTCATCCATCCGGAGCGGAGCCATCTTCAGACGAGACGACGCAGAGCCATCCTCTTCTTCCCGATGACTAACGACGAATGAAGGTTCCTTTAAGGGACGTCATCCAAGGTGGCATCCCTTCAATTCCGATTGGCTGATAGGATTCTATCAGCCAATCGGAATTAAGGTAGGAAAAATCTGATTGGCTGATTGAATCAGCCAATCAGATTGAAGTTCAATCCGATTGGCTGATCCAATCAGCCAATCAGATTGAGCTCACATTCTATTGGCTGTTCCGATCAGCCAATAGAATGAGCGCTCAATCTGATTGGCGAAATTTTTCATTTCCGCGGCGGCGATGGTAGGCGATCTTAGGCGGGCGTATTGGGCCGGCGAAGGCAGGTAAAGTAGACACGTTGATAACTAGAGGCCATAGACATTATTATTTCTGAGACATTTATGTTACATAGAATGGCACAAAATAAAGGTTTTGAATTTACCATCACTTTAAGGTAATGCAACTTTTACAATTTCCCTTTAGTTGATTATTAATATTTTAAAGGGATATAAATCCAATTGTTTTCTTTCATGATTCAGATAGAGCAGCAATTTTAAACAACTTTCTTATTTAATTCTATTGTCATTTTCTCTTGTAAGGTGTATCCAGTCCACGGATTCATCCATTACTTGTGGGATATTCTCCTTCCCAACAGGAAGCTGCAAGAGGATCACCCACAGCAGAGCTGTCTATATAGCTCCTCCCCTAACTGCCACCTCCCAGTCATTCTCTTGCAGCTCTCGACAAGGGAAGCAGCTAGAGAGATGTGGTGCATTAATGTAGTTTATCTTCAATCAAAAGTTTGTTATTTTCAAATGGTACCGGAGATGTACTATTTTAGCCTCAGTCAGAAAGTTGAAGAAGAGTCTGCCTGTGGCCTTTGATGATCTTAGCAGGTTGTAACTAAGATCCATTGCTGTTCTCACACATAACTGAAGAGATGGGTAACTTCAGCTGGGGGAATAGCGTGCAGGGTCTCCTGCTCTGAGGTATGTGCAGTTTTAAATTTTTCTAGAGAAATGATAAGCTATAAAATGCTGACAATACCGGATTTATTTAAGGTAAGCCTGATTACAGTGATTTAATAACGACTGGTATCATGCTTGCTGTAAAGGGTAATATTTGTATTATTTACTCACATTACTGAATAGATATAACGTTTGCTTGATGTGTATAAACGTTTATTTCATATTGGTGATAAAACTTTATTCTGGGGCCCAGTTTTTCCACATGGCTGACTAGATTTGGCCTAGGGATTTTTTAAGGCTCTCTCACTGTGAGTACAGGTTGGGAGGGGCCAATTTTCCATTAGTTTTTGCAGCTTGAGACATCCAGCTTCCCTGAAGGAGTCCCCTGAACATATAGGACATCTCTAAGGGGTTTTTGTGCCTTCCAAAGTCGTTGTATGGGCAGGTAGGGCCACAGTAGAGCTGTGGCAGTTTGTTGTGACTGTTTAAAAATGTTTATATCGTTTTTTTGATCCGGTTTTGAAACTAAGGTGTTAATCATCCATTTGCAAGTGTGTGCAATGCTCTTTCAGCCTATTATACACACTGTAAAAATTTCGTAAGATTTACTGCTTTTTTCACTGTTTTAGCAGTTTCTGTGATTGTTTTTTTCTCTTAAAGGCACAGTACCGTTTTTATTTTTTGCTTGTTCACAGTTATTAAAGTGTTTTCCAAGCTTGCTGGTCTAATTACTAGTCTGTTTAAACATGTCTGACATAGAGGAAACTCATTGTTCATTATGTTTAGAAGCCATTGTGGAACCCCCTCTTAGAATGTGTACCAAATGCACTGATTTTACTATAGATTACAAAGACCATATTCTGGCTTTAAAAAATGTATCACCAGAAGAAATTGACAAGGAGGAAGTTATGCCGTCTAACTCTCCCCACGTGTCAGATCCTATAAATCCCGTTCAGGGGACGCCAAGTACATCTAGCGCGCCCATTGCGTATACCTTGCAAGACATGGCGGCAGTTATGAATCATACCCTTAAAGAGGTATTATCTAAACTGCCAGGATTGCAAGGAAAGTGAGACAGCTCTGGGACTAGAATAAATACAGAGCTTTCTGACGCTTTAGTAGCTATCTCTGATAGACCCTCACAATATAATGAAGCTGAAGCAGGGGAGCTTCAATCTGTGGGTGATTTTTCTGATTCAGGGAAGATACTTCAATCTGATTCTGATATGTCTACATTTAAATTTAAGCTTGAACACCTCCGCGTATTGCTCAGGGAGGTTTTAGCAACTCTGGACGACTGTGACACTATTGTAGTCCCAGAGAAATTATGTAGATTGGATAAATACTATGCAGTACCTACTTACACTGATGTTTTTCCAATCCCTAAAAGGTTTTCTGAAATTATTACTAAGGAATGGGATAGACCAGGTGTACCATTCTCTCCCCCTCCTGTTTTTAAAAAGATGTTTCCTATAGACACCGCTACACGGGACTTATGGCAGACGGTCCCTAAGGTGGAGGGAGCAGTTTCAACTCTAGCTAAGCGTACCACTATCCCTGTCGAGGACAGTTGTGCTTTTCTAGATCCAATGGATAAAAAATTAGAGGGTTACCTTAAGAAAATTTTTATTCAACAAGGTTTTATTCTCCAGCCTCTTGCATGCATTGCCCCAGTCTCTGCTGCCGCGGCTTTCTGGTTTGAGTCCCTAGAGGAGGCTCTACAGGTTGAAACCCCGTTGAAAGATATTATTGACAAGCTTAGGGCCCTTAAGCTAGTCAATTCATTTGTTTCTGATGCCGTTGTTCATTTAACCAAGCTAACGGCTAAAAATTCAGGTTTTGCTATTCAGGCACGTAGGGCGCTATGGCTTAAATCCTGTTCAGCTGACGTGACTTCAAAGTCTAAACTTCTCAACATTCCCTTCAAAGGACAGATCCTATTCGGGCCTGGACTGAAGGAGATAATTTCTGACATCACTGGAGGAAAAGGTCACGCCCTTCCTCAAGACAGGTCCAACAAATTAAGGACCAAACAGTCTAGTTTTCGGCCCTTTCGAAACTTCAAGAGTGGCGCAGCTTCAACTTCCTCTAACACAAAACAAGAGGGAACTTTTGCCCAGTCTAAGCCGGTCTGGAGACCTAACCAGGCTTGGAACAAGGGGAAACAGGCCAAGAAGCCTGCTGCTGCCTCTAAGACAGCATGAAGGAGCAGCCCCCGATCTGGAAACGGATCTAGTAGGGGGCAGACTCTCTCTCTTCGCCCAGGCTTGGGCAAGAGATGTCCAGGATCCCTGGGCATTGGAAATTGTGTCCAAGGGTTATCTTCTGGAATTCAAAACCTCTCCCCCAAAAGAGAGATTTCATCTCTTACTTTTATCTGCAAACCAGATAAAGAGAGAAGCATTCTTACATTGTGTTCAAGACCTCCTAGTTATGGGAGTGATCCACCCAGTTCCACAGGAGGAACAGGGACAGGGCTTTTATTCAAATCTGTTTGTTGTTCCCAAGAAAGAGGGAACATTCAGACCAATCTTAGATCTCAAGATCTTAAACAAATTTCTCAGAGTCCCATCCTTCAAGATGGAGACTATTCAAACCATCCTTCCTATGATCCAGGAGGGTCAATACAGGCACTACCAGTTTGTGGCTCTTCCCTTTGGGTTGGCCACGGCAACAAGAATCTTTACAAAGGTTCTAGGGTCCCTTCTAGTGGTCCTAAGGCTGCGGGCTATAGCAGTAGCCCCTTACTCAGACGACATTCTGATACAGGCGTCGACTTTTCAAGTTGCCAGGTCTCACACGGACATTGTTCTGGCATTTCTGAGGTTGCATGGGTGGAAAGTGAATGAAGAAAAAAGTACTCTATCCGCTCTCACAAGAGTTTCCTTCATAGGAACTCTGATAGATTCTGTAGAAATGAAGATTTACCTGACAGAGGCCAGGTTGTCAAAACTTCTAAATTCCTGCCGTGTTCTTTTTTCTACTTCTCACCCTTCAGTGGCTCAGTGTATGGAAGTAATCGGCTTAATGGTAGCTGCAATGGACATAGTGCCATTTGCCCGCCTACATCTCAGACCGCTGCAACTCTGCATGCTCAGTCAGTGGAATGGGGATTACACAGATTTGTCCCCTCTACTAAATCTGGATCAAGAGACCAGGGATTCTCTTCTCTGGTGGTTATCTCGGGTCCATCTATCCAACGGTATGACCTTCCGCAGGCCAGATTGGACAATAGTAATGACAGATGACAGCCTTCTGGGCTGGGGTGCAGTCTGGAACTCCATGAAGGCTCAGGGCTTGTGGACTCAGGAGGAGATACTCCTTCCGATAAACATTCTGGAACTAAGAGTGATATTCAATGCTCTTCAGGCTTGGCCTCAGCTAGCTGCGGTCAGGTTCATCAGATTTCAGTCGGACAACATCTCGACTGTAGCTTACATCAACCATCAAGTGGGAAGAAGGAGTTCCCTAGCAATATTGGAGGTTTCAAAAATAATTCTATGGGCAGAGGTTCACTCTTGCCATCTATCAGCTATCCATATCCCAGGAGTAGAGAACTGGGAGGCAGATTTTCTAAGTCAACAGACTTTTCATCCGGGGGAGTGGGAACTCCATCCTGAGGTGTTTGCACAGTTGATTCAACTTTGGGGCAAACCAGAACTGGATCTCATGGCGTCTCATCAGAACGCCAAGCTTCCTTGTTATGGGTTCAGGTCCAGGGATCCCAAGGCAGCACTGATAGATGCTCTAGCAGCACCTTGGTCTTTCAACCTGGCTTATGTGTTTCCACCGTTTCCTCTGCTCCCTTGTCTGATTGCCAAGATCAAGCAGGAGAGAGCTTCGGTGATATTGATAGCTCCTGCGTGGCCACGCAGGACTTGGTACGCAGATCTGGTGGACATGTCATCCTTTCCACCTTGGACTCTGCCGCTGAGGCAGGACCTTCTACTTCAAAGTCCCTTCAAACATCCAAATCTAATTTCTCTGCGTCTGACTACTTGGAGATTGAACGCTTGATTTTGTCAAAACGTGGTTTTTCCAAGTCGGTCATTGATACCTTAATTCAGGCTTGAAAGACTGTCACCAGGAAAATCTATCATAAGATATGGTGTAAATATCTTTATTGGTGTGAATCCAAGGGTTACTCATGGAGTAAAGTCAGGATTCCCAGGATATTGTCTTTTCTCCAAGAAGGATTGGAGAAGGGATTGTCAGCTAGTTCCTTAAAGGGACAGATTTCTGCTCTGTCTATTCTTTTGCACAAGCGTCTGGCGGATGTTCCAGACGTTCAGGCGTTTTGTCAGGCTTTAGTTAGAATCAAGCCTGTGTTTAAACCTGTTGCTCCGCCATGGAGTTTAAATTTAGTTCTTAAAGTTCTTCAAGGGGTTCCGTTTGAACCTCTGCATTCCATAGATATCAAGCTTTTATCTTGGAAAGTTCTGTTCTTGGTAGCTATCTCTTCGGCTCAAAGAGTTTCAGAGTTATCTGCCTTGCAGTGTGATTCCCCTTATCTGATCTTCCATGCAGATAAGGTAGTTTTGCGTACCAAACCTGGGTTTCTTCCTAAGGTGGTATCCAATAAGAATATCAATCAAGAGATTGTTGTTCCGTCACTGTGTCCTAATCCTTCTTCAAAGAAGGAACGTCTATTACACAATCTTGACATGGTTCGTGCTTTAAAGTTTTATTTACAAGCTACTAAAGATTTTCGTCAAACATCTGCATTGTTTGTTGTCTACTCTGGACAGAGGAAAGGCCAAAAGGCTTCAGCATCTTCTCTTTCTTTTTGGTTAAGAAGTATAATCCGCTTAACTTATGAGACTGCTGGCCAGCAGCCTCCTGTAAGAATTACAGCTCATTCCACTAGAGCGGTGGCTTCCACATGGTCCTTTAAAAATGAGGCTTCTGTTAAACAGATTTGTAAGGCGGCGACTTGGTCTTCGCTTCATACTTTTTCTAAATTCTACAAATTTGATACTTTTGCTTCTTCGGAGGCTATTTTTGGGAGAAAGGTCTTACAGGCAGTGGTGCCTTCCGTTTAAGCGCCTGCCTTGTCCCGCCCTTCATCCGTGTCCTATAGCTTTGGTATTGGTATCCCACAAGTAATGGATGAATCCGTGGACTGGATACACCTTACAAGAGAAAACAAAATTTATGCTTACCTGATAAATTTATTTCTCTTGTGGTGTATCCAGTCCACGGCCCGCCCTGTCATTTTAAGGCAGGTGTTTTTTAATTTTTAATCTACAGTCACCACCCTATAGTTTCTCCTTTCTCTTGCTTGTCTTCGGTCAAATGACTGGGAGTTGGCAGTTAGGGGAGGAGCTATATAGACAGCTCTGCTGTGGGTGATCCTCTTGCAGCTTCTTGTTGGGAAGGAGAATATCCCACAAGTAATGGATGAATCCGTGGACTGGATACACCACAAGAGAAATAAATTTATCAGGTAAGCATAAATTTTGTTTTTTTCTTTGTTCTCTTGGTAGCTTTATTTGAAAAAGCAGGAATGTCATTTTTGGTTCAGCAACTGGGTAACGCTTGCAGATTGGTGGCTAAAATGTGAGTTTCATATCCCTTTAACTAAGAGAAATGAAGAAGATGTTTCTTGTAATCAGTGTGAACGTATCAAAATATGTCAGTGTACACTAAACCTTTTTACCCTTTTCCAATAGTAAAAAAGGGTAATACAATTTTAAGCAACTTTCCATACAATATTTGCTACATTCTAACTGAACACAGTGAAGCCTATTTATCAAGCCGTCAAATGCAAATATGCTGGAATTCCGCAGCATAATTGTGGCGAGCCTGATTCCCCTTATTTATCAAAGCCTACAGACCGGCAAAAGTTGAAATCTGTGACGTAACATATGATCCGCCGGTCTCAATCCGACACAGATCGATGCTTACATCACTACAGATGTTCCGAATGCAAATCCGGCACTATCTGACAACTTTTGCTAGTTAACAAATATCTAACAGGTACGCTCGCCACTATTCCGGCCCAGCATTCCTGGTTTTCAATCCGCAAACCTGGAGGTCGCGGATGCCATAGGAATCAATGGGATTCTGAAAGCAGTGAAAGCTTATGTTCAATGCTGCCAAAAATCCCATTGATTTCTATGCTAGAATAAAAGTAACGTTTACACCTAACACCCTAACATAAGCCCCGAGTCTAAACACCCCTAATCTGCCACCCCGACATCGCCTCCACCTAAATAATGCTATTAACCCCTATTCTGCCGCTCCCCGACACCGCCGCAAAATAAATAAAGTTATTAACCCCTATCTCGCCGCTCCCCTACCCCGCCACAGCCTACATAAAATGTATTAACCCCTATCCCGCCGCTCCTGGACCTCACCACAACTAAATAAATATATTAACTCCTATCCCGCCTCTCCCGGAGCCCACCACAACTAAATAAAGTTATCAACCCCTATTCCGCCGCTCCCAGACACCGCCTCCACCTAAAAAAATATAATAACCCCTATACCGCTGCTCCCCAAGCCCACAGTAACTAAATAAATGTATTAACCCCTATTCAGATGCTCCCATACCCCACCACAACTAAATAAAGTTATTAAGCCCTAAACCACCGCTCCGGTTGCCCACCGCAACTAACTAAATGTATTAACCCTAAACCCCTGGCCTCCCACATTACTACCACTTACTAAACCTATTAACCCCTAAACCGCCAGCCCCCCACATAGCCATAAACTAAATTAAGCTATTAACCCCTAAACCTAACAGCCTGCTAACTTTACATTAAATATAAACTCATCCCTATCTTATAATAAATTTAAACTTACCTTTAGAATTAAATTAAACTATATTAAACTATTAATGAACCTACCCTAACTATTATACAAAAATGACATTAAATGACATTAAACTACTAATTAATCTACCCTAACTATTATACTAAAATTACATTAAACTATATTAAACTATTCATTAACCTACCCTAACTATTATACTAAAATTACATTAAACTACAAATTAAATGAACTATATTATATATTTAAAAACCTAACCCTAATCAAGTTATTTTAATCTACAATAAAGAATTACTAAATTACAATAAACACTAAGTTACAAAAAACTAGCAACTAAGTTACACAAAGTAAAAAACACTAAGTTACAAAAAAATAAACACTAAATTACAAAAAATAAAAAATAAATTATCAAATATTTAAACTAATTACACCTAATCTAATAGCCCTATCAAAATAAAAAAAGCCCCCAAAATAAAAAAAACCCTAGCCTACAATAAACTTAAAAGGGCCTTTTGCAGGGCATTGCCCCAAAGAAATCAGCTCTTTTACCTGTAAAAAAAAATACAAACAATCCCCTCAACAGTAAAATCCACCACCCACACAACCAACCCCCCCAAATAAAAAGCTATCTAAAAAAAACTAAGCTCCCCATTGCCCTGAAAAGGGCATTTGGATGGGCATTGCCCTTAAAAGGTCATTTAGCTCTTTTTCCGCCCAAAGTTCCTAATCTAAAATTAAAACCCACCCAATAAACCCTTAAACCTAACACTAACCCCTGAAGATCCACTTACAGTTTTTGAAGACCCGACATCCATCCTCAATGAAGTGGCAGAAGTCCTCAGCGAATCCGGCAGAAGTCTTCATCCAAGCGGGCTGAAGTCTTCATCCAACCGGGCAGAAGTCTTCATCCAGACGGCATCTTCTATCTTCATTCATCCAGCGCGGAGCGGCTCCATCTCCAAGACATCCGGAATGGGGCATCCTCTTCTTAGTACGTCTTCTGGAACAATGAAGTTTCCCTTTAAATGACGTCATCAAAGATGGCGTCCCTTACATTCCTATTGGCTGATAGAATTTTATCAGCCAATAGGAATTAAGGTGGAAAAAATCCTATTGGCTGTTGCAATCAGCCAATAGGATTGAGCTTTTATCCTTTTGGCTGATCCAATCAGCCAATAGGATTGAGCTTGCATTATATTGGCTATTCCAATAGGATTAAACTTGCATTCTATTGGCTGATTGGAATAGCCAATAGAATGCAAGCTCAATCCTATTGGCTGATTGTATCAGCCAATAAGATGAAAGCTCAATCCTATTGGCTGATTGCAACAGCCAATAGGATTTTTTCCACCTTAATTCCTATTGGCTGATAGAATGTAAGGGATACCATGGATGACGTACCGTAAAGGGAAACTTCATTCGTCGTTGACCATCGGAAGAAGAGGATGCTCCGAGTCGGATGTCTTGAAGATGAAGCCGCTCTGCGCCGAATGGATGAAGATAGAAGATGCCGTGTGGATGAAGACTTCTGCCGGCTTCAATGAGGACTTCGGCCCACTTGGATGAAGACTTCTGCCGGCTTCGCTGAGGACTTCTGCTGCTTGGATGAGGATGGATGTTTGGTCTTCGAAAACTATAAGTGGATCTTCGGGGGTTAGTGTTAGGTTTTTTTAAGGGTTCATTGGGTGGGTTTTCATTTTAGGTTAGGGAGGGACTTTGGGCTGAAAAATAACTAAATGCCCTTGAAAGGGCAATGCCCATACAAATGCCCTTTTCAGGGCAATCGGGAGCTTAGGTTTTTAAGATAGGTTTTTATTTGGGGGGCTTGGTTGTGTGGGTGGTGGGTTTTACTGTTGGGGGGTTGTTTGTATTTTATTTTACAGGTAAAAGAGCTGATTTCGTTAGGGCAATGCCCCGCAAAGGCCATTTTAAGGGCCATTGGTAGTTTATTGTAGGCTAGGGTTTTTTTTTGGTTTTTTTTTTGGGGGGGGGGGCTTTTTTATTTTGATAGGGCTATTAGATTAGGTGTAATTAGTTTAAATATTTGATCATTTATTTTTTATTTTGTATAACTTCGTGTTTTTTATTTTGTGTAACTTAGTGTTTTTTATTTTGTGTAACTTAGTTGTTATTTTTTTGTAACTTAGTAATTCTTTATTGTAGATTTAAATAATTTGAGTAGGGTTAGGTTTTTAAATATGTAATATAGTTAATTTAATTTGTAGTTTAATGTAATTTTAGTATAATAGTTAGGGTAGGTTAATTAATAGTTTAATATAGTTTAATATAATTTTAGTATAATAATTAGGGTAGGTTAATTAATAGTTTAATATAGTTTAATGTAATTTTAGTATAGTAGTTAGGGTAGGTTAATAAATAAGGAGAGCATATTCAGGTCCACGGCCACAATGTTAGGCGATGTTAGGCAAGCGTATTGGTGCTGGCGAATGCAGCATAGTTGAAGTCTTAATAAATATCCCTCAATGAGAAGTCATGTGCCAGAATTTCTGTAGAAGCGGACAATTCCATATCATATGTATGAGGTCAGGTATTAAGTGTTGGCATTTGCTACAGGTTTGAGGTTCGTTGGATCCCCATTTTTGGTAGTCTGTAGAAGTATTATACGTGTTGTGTAAGAATTTTGTATGTGATTCTCTTAGGTCCATTGAGAGGGTAGCTTTCCTAACAGTGTCAAGACTTTTTATGATTTTTGAGTCTGTAACAGCTGAGTCTAGTCTGTTCGACCACTTTATTGCCAGTTATGTCACCACAGTTATGTCACCATTGTGGTGCCTGGAGAAGGCTGTAGATGGGTGTTATAAATCTAATGCCTTGTTTGGTCCAATTGGCTATTCTATCTACCTTTGTTGTGGTAGGTCCCATTGATTGTGAGTTTAATAAGCTTTGTATGTAGTGTTTGACCTGTAGATCGGTGAAATTGTGCTGGCATGGTATGTCATATTTGTTTACTAGTTCTGTGAATGGGGTTATTGTTATATTGTCTTGCGTCAGTGAGTGATGTATTTGGTTTTTTTTTGTATTTTTGTTCCCAGACTATGAAGAGATGGGTGGTGAGTCCTGGCATAAAATGTAGGTTACCTCTGATCGGTAGGTATTTAGAACTGTGTGTTGATATCAGTAAGTGTTTGCATAGTTTCTGCCAAGCCCTAATCAGGCCTGTAAATGGGAGTGGTTCTTGCAGTTTTGGGTCCATTTTGTTCATTGGTAGGTGAGGGAGAAGGGCTAATGACCAAGGGTTGATAATCTCTCTTTCAAGATCTAATTTGGTGAAGGTGTCTATATCTAGCTACCAGTCCATCACATATTTATTTTGTGCCACCCAGTTATAGTATTGAAGGTCAGGGAGGCCAACAAACGTCAAAGCTATCAATTTTTTTATTGTGTTGTAAGGTGAGCCAGAGGAGTTCTAATTTGGTTTTGTTAATCTGGCATCCTAAAATATTCTCAAATTTTTCTATAAGGGTCATAATCTTAGGGGTATTGATGTGGGGCTTGCTAATGTAAAGGATCATGTCATCTGCGAATAACAAGAGGTGCAGTGTTGATTTTCCTATTTGTAAACTGACAATCTAGTTTCTAATCTTGATGGCTACTGGTTTGATGGCAAGGTTGAATTATAGGGGAGATAGTGGGCATCCCTGTCGGGTACCTTGTTTAAGTGAGAAGGAAGGGGATGTGTTTCCATTTATGAGGATAGATGCTGTGGGGTTTGTGTAGATGGCTTTGATGGCTGTTGTGAATTAGCCGTGAAACCCACATCTAGAACAGTGTATAAGTGATCGTACAAGACTTTATCAAAGCGTTTACCACATCTAACATGAGTAGTAGACATGCCTCTGGCAAATCTTTCTTTTCACGTTTTTTCATAATATGAAAGAACTAATTGTAGTTTGCGTATGTTACATACTGATGACCTATGTTTCACAAAGTCTGTTTAAATCAGGGTGGACAAGGGATGGTAGTATAGGGGCCAGTTTGTTTGCTAGGAGTTTGGTGAAAATCTTGTAATCAGTGTTGAGGAGTTGAGATGGGTCTTTAAGACCTTTGGAATAGGGGATCTCTACCTGGTTTTGGTATAATAGTCATGGTGGCTTCGATAAATCATTGGAAAAGTCGGCTGTCACCCTGCATGATGTGATTGAATGTGTTCACTAGTGTGTCTCCAATTTCTACCTGGAGGATTTTAAATAACTCACTGGGCATACTGTCAGGACCTTTTTTTTTTTGCTGTCAGGATGCTTTTGATAACATTAAGGACCTCTGGTAGGGTTATGGGTTCAATTAAAGTATTTATCTGGTCGTCAGTCAGTTGGGGTTGGTCAACGTGTTGGTCATTATACATTTCCCTGTAGTATTCCCTGCAAAATGCTTTTTGGATATATTTTTTAATGGTCACGGTTTTATCTTTGTCCTTAGCAGCTAACATTGTGGTCTGTTTACATGAGAGTTTAGAAATGTTAGTTAGATATTTACCCATACAGTTTAAGAATCTATACATTTGGCTTGGGAACGTGTCAGGGAGTAGATTGATCTCTGCTTGAGAAAGGTGTCTATATTAGTTTTTTTTTCTTTATATTTGATTCTATTGGAATTAGTCAGACACCTTAAGTATTTGTTGTATGCGTTTTTAATTTGTTTTAAGAGTAAGTCTTCCCTAAGTTTGTTTATTTTATTAGGCCCTGCCGCGTAAGAAGTGATTACTCCTCAGAGCACTGCTTTGGCCATCACCCAAAAAAGGAGTGGTCATTGCGGTGCTGTGAGTTGACTGTTTGTTAAGTCTGCCATTGTAGTGTTAAGTATCTGTGTAAGTTAACATCTTTATATAGATACTTTGGGAATCTCCATCTTACAGTGGATGAGGTATGTTTGGCCATTGAGATTTGGAGTGATATGGGGGCATGGTCCGAGAGGGTGATGGGGTGTATTGTAGTGTCTCTGATTCTGGCACTAAGCTTTACTGAGATGAGGAACATGTCTATCCGCGAAAGAGTATCTTTGGATGTGGTGAGGCAGGTGAAGTCTCTAGTGTCCGGATTTCTCTCCCTCCAGATGTCTTTTAGGTGTAGTGTGTTAATGAATTTGCCCAGTAGTCTAGTGTCTTTTTTATGATATTTGGGTATTGGGGTTAGTCTTGTTTTTAACTGCGGGTTCTTGAACCTATCTGTTGGTACCTGTGGAGCTATATTCAGGTCTCCCTCTAGGATAATGGTCTCTTCTTGTATACCTATTATAGTGATCTCGGCTTGTTGTAGATGCGCTAGGATGTTGAATAAACTGGTTGCTAAGAAATAGGAGAGATATGTAAATAAACCAGTCACTTTGGCCTAGATTTGGAGTTCGGCGGTAGCCGTCAAAACCAGCGTTAGAGGCTCCTAACGCTGGTTTTGGCCGCCCGCTGGTATTTGGAGTCAGTGATTAAAGGGTCTAACGCTCACTTTTCAGCCGCGACTTTTCCATACCGCAGATCCCCCTATGCCATTTGCGTATCCTATATTTTCAATGGGATCTTTCTAACGCTGGTATTTAGAGTCGTTCCTGAAGTGAGCGTTAGAGCTCTAACGACAAAATTCCAGCCGCCTGAAAATAGCAGGAGTTAAGAGCTTTCTGGCTAACGCCGGTTCATAAAGCTCTTAACTACTGTACCCTAAAGTACACTAACACCCATAAACTACCTATGTACCCCTAAACCGAGGTCCCCCCACACCGCCGCCACTCGATTAAAATTTTTAACCCCTAATCTGCCGACCGCCACCTACGTTATATTTATGTACCCCTAATCTGCTGCCCCTAACCCCGCCGACCCCTGTATTACATTTATTAACCCCTAACTTGCCCCCCACAACGTCGCCGCCAGCTACTTAAAATAATTAACCCCTAATCTGCCGACCGCAAAGCGCCGCCACCTACGTTATCCCTATGTACCCCTAATCTGCTGCCCCTAACATCGCCGACCCCTGTATTACATTTATTAACCCCTAACCTGCCCCCCACAACATCGCCGCCAGCTACTTAAAATAATTAACCCCTAATCTTCCGACCGCAAATCGCCGCCACCTACGTTATCCCTATGTACCCCTAATCTGCTGCCCCTAACATCGCCGACCCCTATATTATATTTATTAACCCCTAATCTGCCCCCCTCAACGTCGCCGACACCTGCCTACACTTATTAACCCCTAATCTGCCGAGCGGACCTGAGCGCTACTATAATAAATGTATTAACCCCTAATCCGCCTCACTAACCCTATCATAAATAGTATTAACCCCTAATCTGCCCTCCCTAACATCGCCGACACCTAACTTCAATTATTAACCCCTAATCTGCCGACCGGAGCTCACCGCTATTCTAATAAATGTATTAACCCCTAAAGCTAAGTCTAACCCTAACACTAACACCCCCCTAACTTAAATATAATTTACATCTAACGAAATAAATTAACTCTTATTAAATAAATTATTCCTATTTAAAGCTAAATACTTACCTGTAAAATACATCCTAATATAGCTACAATATAAATTATAATTATATTATAGCTATTTTAGGATTAATATTTATTTTACAGGCAACTTTGTAATTATTTTAACCAGGTACAATAGCTATTAAATAGTTAAGAACTATTTAATAGTTACCTAGTTAAAATAATAACAAATTTACCTGTAAAATAAATCCTAACCTAAGTTATAATTAAACCTAACACTACCCTATCAATAAAATAATTAAATAAACTACCTACAATTACCTACAATTAACCTAACACTACACTATCAATAAATTAATTAAACACAATTCCTACAAATAAATACAATTAAATAAACTTGCTAAAGTACAAAAAATAAAAAAGAACTAAGTTACAGAAAATAAAAAAATATTTACAAACATAAGAAAAATATTACAACAATTTTAAACTAATTACACCTACTCTAAGCCCCCTAATAAAATAACAAAGCCCCCCAAAATAAAAAATTCCCTACCCTATTCTAAATTAAAAAAGTTACAAGCTCTTTTACCTTACCAGCCCTGAACAGGGCCCTTTGCGGGGCATGCCCCAAGAATTTCAGCTCTTTTGCCTGTAAAAAAAAACATACAATACCCCCCCCCCAACATTACAACCCACCACCCACATACCCCTAATCTAACCCAAACCCCCCTTAAATAAACCTAACACTAAGCCCCTGAAGATCTTCCTACTTTGTCTTCACCATACCAGGTTCACCGATCCGTCCTGGCTCCAACATCTTCATCCAACCCAAGCGGGGGTTGGCGATCCATAATCCGGTCCAGAAGAGGCTCCAAAGTCTTCCTCCTATCCGGCAAGAAGAGGACATCCGGACCGGCAAACATCTTCTCCAAGCGGCATCTTCGATCTTCTTCCATCCGGAGCGAAGCGGCAGGATCCTGAAGACATCCAGCGCGGAACATCCATCCGGACCGACGACTGAACGACGAATGACTGTTCCTTTAAGGGACGTCATCCAAGATGGCGTCCCTCGAATTCCGATTGGCTGATAGGATTCTATCAGCCAATCGGAATTAAGGTAGGAATTTTCTGATTGGCTGATGGAATCAGCCAATCAGAATCAAGTTCAATCCGATTGGCTGATCCAATCAGCCAATCAGATTGAGCTCGCATTCTATTGGCTGTTCCGATCAGCCAATAGAATGCGAGCTCAATCTGATTGGCTGATTGGATCGGCCAATCGGATTGAACTAGATTCTGATTGGCTGATGGAATCAGCCAATCAGAAAATTCCTACCTTAATTCCGATTGGCTGATAGAATCCTATCAGCCAATCGGAATTCGAGGGACGCCATCTTGGATGACGTCCCTTAAAGGAACAGTCATTCGTCGTTCAGTCGTCGGTCCGGATGGATGTTCCGCGCTGGATGTCTTCAGGATCCTGCCGCTTCGCTCCGGATGGAAGAAGATCGAAGATGCCGCTTGGAGAAGATGTTTGCCGGTCCGGATGTCCTCTTCTTGCCGGATAGGAGGAAGACTTTGGAGCCTCTTCTGGACCGGATTATGGATCGCCAACCCCCGCTTGGGTTGGATGAAGATGTTGGAGCCAGGACGGATCGGTGAACCTGGTATGGTGAAGACAAGGTAGGAAGATCTTCAGGGGCTTAGTTTTAGGTTTCTTTAAGGGGGTTTGGGTTAGATTAGGGGTATGTGGGTGGTGGGTTGTAATGTTGGGGGGGGGGTATTGTATGTTTTTTTTTACAGGCAAAAGAGCTGAAATTCTTGGGGCATGCCCCGCAAAGGGCCCTGTTCAGGGCTGGTAAGGTAAAAGAGCTTGTAACTTTTTTAATTTAGAATAGGGTAGGGAATTTTTTATTTTGGGGGGCTTTGTTATTTTATTAGGGGGCTTAGAGTAGGTGTAATTAGTTTAAAATTGTTGTAATATTTTTCTTATGTTTGTAAATATTTTTTTATTTTCTGTAACTTAGTTCTTTTTTATTTTTTGTACTTTAGCTAGTTTATTTAATTGTATTTATTTGTAGCAATTGTGTTTAATTAATTTATTGATAGTGTAGTGTTAGGTTAATTGTAGGTAATTGTAGGTAGTTTATTTAATTATTTTATTGATAGGGTAGTGTTAGGTTTAATTATAACTTAGGTTAGGATTTATTTTACAGGTAAATTTGTTATTATTTTAACTAGGTAACTATTAAATAGTTCTTAACTATTTAATAGCTATTGTACCTGGTTAAAATAATTACAAAGTTGCCTGTAAAATAAATATTAATCCTAAAATAGCTATAATATAATTATAATTTATATTGTAGCTATATTAGGGTTTATTTTACAGGTAAGTATTTAGCTTTAAATAGAAATAATTTATTTAATAAGAGTTAATTTATTTCGTTAGATAAATATTATATTTAACTTAGGGGGGTGTTAGTGTTAGGGTTAGACTTAGCTTTAGGGGTTAATCCATTTATTAGAATAGCGGTGAGCTCCGATCTGAAGATTAGGGGTTAATAATTGAAGTTAGGTGTCGGCGATGTTAGGGAGGGCAGATTAGGGGTTAATACTATTTATGATAGGGTTAGTGAGGCGGATTAGGGGTTAATAACTTTATTATAGTAGCGCTCAGGTCCGCTCGGCAGATTAGGGGTTAATAAGTGTAGGCAGGTGTCGGCGACGTTGTGGGGGGCAGGTTAGGGGTTAATAAATATAATATAGGGGTCGGTGGTGTTAGGGGTAGCAGATTAGGGGTACATAGGGATAACGTAGGTGGCGGCGGTTTACGGAGCGGCAGATTAGGGGTTTAAAAAAATATGCAGGGGTCAGCGATAGCGGGGGCGGCAGATTAGGGGTTAATAAGTGTAAGGTTAGGGGTGTTTAGACTCGGGGTACATGTTAGAGTGTTAGGTGCAGACGTAGGAAGTGTTTCCCCATAGGAAACAATGGGGCTGCGTTAGGAGCTGAACGCTGCTTTTTTGCAGGTGTTAGGTTTTTTTTCAGCTCAAACAGCCCCATTGTTTCCTATGGGGGAATCATGTACGAGCACGTTTTTGAGGCCGGCCGCGTCCGTAAGCAACTCTGGTATCGAGAGTTGCATTTGCGGTAAAAATGCTCTACGCTCCTTTTTTGGAGCCTAACGCAGCATTTGTTTGAACTCTCGATACCAGAGTTAATTTTATGGTGCGGCCAGAAAAAAGCCCGCGGAGCGTTAACAGCCCTTTTACCGCCGAACTCCAAATCTAGGCCTTTGTAAGTTACATAAAGAAAAAACAATAACAAAAACATTCAAATAACAATTACTGAGAAAACCTTGTAAGGATACATTTATTATTTATTACTCATCTAGTCTCCTTTCATAGGGGTGAAGGGGGTCTTTAGCTGATTAAGGCATAATAGTGATAAATACTTCCCTCATTTTTGGGAAACGTCCGTTGTCATTACTGTCTGTCTGAAGTAGAGGCCTTTTCCTACTCTTCAGTTAGTGTTAGGTTCTACTGGTGTTCTTTTTCCTTCTTCTGCTTCTTCTTTGGTGAGGTATACTTGTAGGTGTTTGGTCTAGTCAAAATATTTGGGCCCTCGGGGAGTTTGTAACTTCAGCCTTGCAGGTAAAAGCAAAGTCACTGAATGGCTCTTGTCTAGAAGTTGTTTGCAATATGGGGAGAATTATTTCCGCTATTTGGCTATGTCTGCTGAGTAGTCCTGAAACAAGTAAATACGGTTGTCTTCATATTCCAGGGCTGGTGTCTGCCTGTATGCTCTAAGAACCTGTATTTTGCCTTTAAAGTTCAGGTACTTCACCATCACTTGCCTTGAAGGTCAATTTAGATTGATTTTGATGTCCTTACAATCCCACTCTGTGCACCCTTTCTGCTTTATAAGGGGGTATCATCCTCCCGTATCTTTAACAGGTGAGGAAGTATGTTTTCAGTAAAGTTCATACGAGCGGTTTTAGTTATGGATTCACAAAGACCCACAATTCTCATATTACTTTGGCGTGACCAGTTTTCTAGGTCATCTACTTTGTCCATGAGGATTTTGTTCTGCTTCTGTAGATTTGACACACTCATCGTGGTTTCATGTTGTCTATCTTCCATGACTGCCAGTCTTTGCTCTGCTTGAGGTAATCTTGCATTGAATTCCTTGAATTCTGAGTTCAGGGAGTCCACTCCAGTCTGGAGTCTTTCGATTTTTGGCGGAAAAAGAGCTGATAGTTGCATCACTATAGGCTGGGTGTCTTGGAGTTCTTGATTGTCACTGTCTTGGGGGCTCGTTCTGCCCCTAATGTTTCAGAGTGATGTTTAGATTTTCTATCAGCATGTTTCTGTCTGTACAACATTCTGTCAGTCTGTTTATTGTATGTATTGCAGTGCTTAAGTATACAGGACAGTAGGTCTTAAAGGCTTTGAGTGGATGAGTGGTCAGGGCATAAAGTGCAGTATAGGTTACTGTATCTCTGCAGGGTGTTTATTTCAGCAAACACCAGTGAGCATATATTCAGTCAGTCAGGCAGACATAGCCATGTGGTCAGTGAGAAAGCAGCTATTTTAGATGTACATATTCAGTGTGGGAATAAATCCTATGGTGGGGACTGGGTACTTTTCAGGTTTTCACATGCTTCTTGCAGGATGTATGCTTAGAGTAAGACCTCTACAAACTCAGAGATATAATTTTATTTGGGAGCTACTGGGGAAATCGGTTGAAATCTTTCAGGAGGTCTTAATAAAAGTGTGCTTTAACACAGCAATGTATGAGGTAGTTAAAACCAGTCTGGAACACTTTTAGTTGCTATTTGCTTGGAGTCTGGGTTGTGTATCGCAAAAAATGAGCTCACCCTTTTGGAATCCTTACTCCACTTGTGCAATGTTTGCGAGTCCACTCTAAAGCAGCCTCATCCAGTCTCCCACTTTCTGCTGGGTTCTTTTCACTACTGATATTTTATTGTGAGAGTGCTCTGGAATGCAGGGCTCACCCTTATTCTTAAAATCTGGTGCATAGGGTGACGTAGTTACTACTGTTGTGTCCCAGTTGCGGCCTTCTCTCTTTTTTAATCCAGCGAGGGAGGTGTTATTTTGTGCCTCCATCTGTGCAGACGTGTTGCTCCCGATGCCCGGTTCACTCCTGTACCTAGAGGAGTATTGCTGGGCTATTGGAGAGCGGCAGTTTTGATGTTTTGAGGCGTTTTAGAGCAGTGCTCTGCTTTCTTGCTGCCACTTCCTAAGCCCGCCCACCGTAAGTCTTTCAAATCCCCAGTTTTAGTGATTGCCAAAAACATATAACAATTTGCATTTTACATTGTGAATTCTTGTTATAGTTAGGCTTTGTTATTTTTGTCATTGTTGGGAATTTCTGCAAACTAAAGTGTTTGTTCTGCTGAAAAAGCAAACATGATTTGTATGAAAGTAGAAAATGTTGTGAAATTATATTTAAATACAATGAGTTTAAAAACATACTTCTCAACATTCCCAAATAGTGTGGGTGTGACAAAGATTGCTAAATCTGCCTGCTGTTCATCCCACAGCTTTCCCCATCAGTGCAAATTTCCCAGTTTCCAGGCACCTCCCACAATAGCCCAACCTCTCCTGATATAGCCCCGCCCATCAAGCACCAGAGGGACACTGTCTACAAGCTTCCATCATCTCCCTTCCCAGAAAACCTCTGGGGAAATGGTAAAATGTATATAAAAAAGGCTTTAATAGAAAGTTTTTAAATTGCTTAGAAGTTTATTTTTATATTTTTTATATTAGGTTTCTGCAATGCATAGCTACATTTTAAATGCATGCTTGCAAGGCAGGGGTCAAGTCTAGCGGGAACACATGGGAACAATGTCCCTGCACTATTTTTGCAGGTTGAACTAATTTCCCCCTGGACAGAGAACAGAAGTGCTTCAGTAAACACTGTTGCTGCTGGTGGGAGGAGCTGGACCACAGTCTGGTAAGAGATATAGTGAGATCCTCTAGTAATGGGCAATAACACTTCCTACAATACACTAATTGCAAGCCTGTCAGCGGTCCTGCTGTGTGATCACCCTGCACTGTGTGGAACACATGGTGCTTACTTTTTTGTATGGCTTGCTCTGGGGTTAATTAGCTCCCCTCAGCAGAATAGGACTATAGCACTTTAAGTAGATGAGACTCTGACAGAGGAGGGGTCTGGAGTTTCTGTCAGACACAAAGGTCTCAGCTTGCACTGAAAAGGAAGGAGGGGTGAGGAAGGAGTGTGTGAATAACTGAAGCTAAGCTAGCTATGCACCATGTGAGTTAAAAAAAATAAATGAAAAAAGCCTAATTACTTTATTTTGTCAACCAATAGTATGTGTAGTCTGTTTATCTATGTTGATGTCTAGGGGCTTGATTTAACAAGTGTCGAGCACATATGATTCGCTATAACGAATTTCACCAGAAATGCTTGTGCAATGCCGCCCCCTGCTCACTGGTGGCCAATTGACCACTTGCAGGGGCTGTCAATCATCCCAATGGTAGCGATCAGGATGAATTCAATCCGGCACCTTTTAGCATCTAATGTCTTACGACCGCTGCTTCTTAAGTTTAGTTTCAGGTGAGCCTAAAACTATTGGCCTCCGAAGCAGCATCTGCTGCTTGATAAATGGAGCCCGATATTTCTATCAATTTATGGTCAGCAGGCCAGGTTCTCTGCAGAATGTTGACCTGTGCGAGATAATGTATTTGCTGCACATTCAACCTTACCAGTTTCATCTTGAAGTGCAAGGTGACCTGTTTTGCTTTCATTGTTACTGAGCCATCATGCCCCCTGCTTTCTCTGCCAGTGTTACTTGATTCACATTTACTTGGAATACGTGCTAATGGTAAAAGAAAATGACATCCAGATGCCTTGTGGCCATAATTTTACTTGAAATCACATTCTTATTGTTTCTTACAGCAAAGTGAGTGCACACACAAACCTTATCAAGATCATGAGATTAGATGTTTACATTACAGAGCCTTACAAACCTTATCAAGATCATGAGATCAGATGTTTACATTACAGAGCCTTACACATCCTGAGAGCCAGGAAGTAACATCTCCTAAAATTTAAATAAGGCTCTAAGCTTTTTAGGTATTCAAGATTATCTATATACAAATGCCCCTTCAAAAATGTAACCCCTGCCATGTAAAAATGTTACCCTAGGTGTCCATCCTCAGGCCCAAAGGCAACCATTTAGCCCTTCATTGGTTTTAATTTGCTTTCATTAACCAAAGTGTATAGATTATATACATATAAATACAGAGTTTGTGTGTGTATGTAAGTGTGTGTGTGTATAAAACAGTATTCATTGTGAGGGGAGTGGAAGTCTTAGTGAGTTCCTACTAGTGATGTCGCGAACATAAAATTTTCCGTTCGCGAACAGCGAACGCAAACTTCCACAAATGTTCGCGAACGGGCGAACCGGGTGAACCACCATAGACTTCAATAGGCAGGCGAATTTTAAAACCCACAGGGACTCTTTCTGGCCACAATAGTGATGGAAAAGTTGTTTCAAGGGGACTAACACCTGGACTGTGGCATGCCGGAGGGGGATCCATGCAAAACTCCCATGGAAAATTACATAGTTGATGCAGAGTCTGGTTTTAATCCATAAAGGGCATAAATCACCTAACATTCCTAAATTGTTTGGAATAACGTGCTTTAAAACATCAGGTATGATGTTGTATCGATCAGGTAGTGTAAGGGTTACGCCCGATTCACAGTGCGCAGTGTAGGTGATATACCTGCCCTGACCATGCTTTGCAGACCAGGTATCAGTGGTCAGATGGACCCTTGCTCCAACACTGTGTGCCAGACATGCTATTACTTCCTTTTGCACAATCGAGTACAGGTTGGGGATTGCCTTTTGTGCAAAGAAATGTTGGCCCTGTACCTTCCACTGTGGTGTCCCAATAGCTACAAATTTTTGGAACGCCTCAGACTCCACCAGCTTGTATGGTAAAAGCTGGCAGGCTAAGAGATCAGACAAGCCAGCTGTCAGATGCCGGGCAAGGGGGTGACTTTGTGACATTGGCTTCTTACGCTCAAACATGTCCTTGACAGACACCTGACTGTGGGCAGATGAGCAGGAACTGCGAGACACGGAGTGGCGGATGGTTGAGAGGGGGCAAGGAGGACAGCAGTGGTTGACGTGGCTGAAGATGCTGGACCAGGAGGAGGATGGCGGCTTTGAGTTTGTGTGCTGCTTGTACTCATGTGTTGATCCCATAGGCGTTTGTGATGTGCGATCATGTGCCTTCGCAAAGCAGTTGTACCTAGGTGGGTGTTGAACTTCCAACGGCAAATGGCATCGCTGTTGTCAGAGGCAGACATACAAAAAAAATGCCACACTGCTGAGCTCTGCAATGATGGCATTCTGGTGGTGGCAACAGCATGCGTTGATTGGCGTGCTGTCTGGCTGACCCCGGGTGCCGATGCATGCTGTCTGACTGTGCCACTTGCTCCTTGCGACGACCTCCCCCTGCTTCCAACTCGTCTCCTCCTCCTCTCTGTCTCCCCATCTGAACTTTCCCCCTGTTCTTCTAGCGGGCACCCACGTGACATCCACGGACGCATTGTCATCATCAACCGCTTCACTTGTATCTGACAACTCAGCAAAGGAAGCAGCAGCGGGTACAACATCATCATCATCACACCGTACGTCCATGCTGCCTGACTGAGACATATCCCTGTTATCTACATCCTCTGGCAATAATGATTGTGCATCACTCATTTCTTCCAACTGATGTGTAAATAACTCCTCTGACAGATCAAGTGAAGCGGATGTGGTGCTAGTGTTGGTGGTGGCGGCAGGCGGGCGAGTGGTAACTTGAGAGGTGCCCGAAGCTAAGCTGGAGGAGGATGGTGCGTCAAGTTTCCGAGCGGAAGCTGTAGAAGATTGGGTGTCCTGTGTTAGCCAGTCAACTATGTCCTCAGAACTTTTCGAGTTCAGGGTACGTGGCCTCTGAACACTGGGCATTTATTCTAGGGCCAAAGGGAATCACAGCACCACAACCACGACGGCCCCTGCGGGGTGGCCTGCCTCTGCCTGTCATTTTTTTTTAGATTAGTGGTACTATGCGTGCAAGCTACTGTGACAACAGATACGAGTGGCACTGTGCACTGGCAGAAGTTGGCAGAGTAGACGCTGTAGGCCTGACACACACGCTTGCAGACAACTGCTATTCAATCTATTACAGTCAAAATTGTATTTTTTTTTTAAATGTACACTACTGTTACACCAGATATGAGTTGCACTGGTGTGACACTGTGCCCTGGCAGGCCCTGAAACGCACATGTGTGAAGGAAACTGACTGCTATTATTTCACAGTCAAATTTCTAGTTTTTTTTTTAATGTACACTACTGTTACACCAGATATGAGTTGCACTGGTGTGACACTGTGCCCTGGCAGGCCCTGAAACGCACACGTGTGAAGGAAACTGACTGCTATTATTTCACAGTCAAATTTCTAGGTTTTTTTTAACCCCTTAAGGACCAAGGCCATTTTTCAATTTCTTTCCCTTAAAGGGCCATTAAACCCAACAAATTTCTGTCATGATTCAGATAGAGAATACAATTTTAAACAACTTTCCACTTTACTTCTATTACCTAATTTGCTGCAATCTTTAGATGTTATTTGTTAAATAAATATCAATGCACATTGGTGAGCCAATCACATGAGGCATCTATGTGCAGCCACCTATCAGAAGCTACTGAGCCTATCTAGATATGCTTTTCAGGAAATAATATCAAGAGAATGAAGCAAATTATATAAAAGAAGTAAATTAGAAAGTTATTTAAAATGGTATTCTCTATTTGAATCATGAAAGAAAAAAAATGGGTTTATTGTCCCTTTAAGGGCCAGGGCTATTTTTACATTTCTGCGGTGTTTGTGTTTAGCTGTAATTTTCCTCTTACTCATTTACTGTACCCACAAATATTATATACCATTTTTCTCGCCACTAAATGGACTTTCTAAAGATACCATTATTTTCATCATATCTTATAATTTATTATTAAAAATATTATAAAATATGAGGAAAAAATGGAAACAAACACACTTTTTCTAACTTTGACCCCCAAAATCTGTTACACATCTACAACCACCAAAAACAACCATGCTAAATAGTTTCTAAATTTTGTCCTGAGTTTAGAAATACCCAATGTTAACATGTTCTTTGCTTTTTTTGCAAGTTATAGGGAAATAAATACAAGAAGCACTTTGCTATTTCAAAACCACTTTTTTTCAAAATGAGCGATAGTTACATTGGAACCCTGATATCTGTCAGGAATACCTGAATATTCCTTGACATGTATATATATATTTTTTAGAAGACATCCCAAAGTATTGATCTAGGCCCATTTTGGTATATTTCATGCCACCATTTCACCGCCAAATGCGATAAAAAAAAAAAATTGTTCACTATTTCACAAACTTTAGGTTTCTCACAGAAATTATTCTGCTAAATTATTCTGCTAAATGCCACTGCGCACCACACGTGTTTTATGCCCAGCAGTGAAGGGGTTAATTAGGGAGCATGTAGGGAGCTTGTAGAGTTAATTTTAGCTTAAGTGTAGTGTAGTAGACAACCCAAAGTATTGATCTAGGCCCATTTTGGTATATTTAATGCCACCATTTCACCGCCAAATGCGATCAAATTTAAAAAAAACTTACATTTTTTTGCAATTTTAGGTTTCTCACTGAAATTATTTACAAACAGCTTGTGCAATTATGGCACAAATGGTTGTAAATGCTTCTCTGGGATCCCCTTTGTTCAGAAATAGCAGACATATATGACTTTGGCTTTGCTTTCTGGTAATTAGAAGGCCGCTAAATTATGCTGCGCATCACAGGTGTATTATGGCTAGCAGTGAAGGGGTTAATTAGGTAGTTTGTAGGGAGCTTGCAGGGTTAATTTTAGCTTTAGTGCAGAGATCAGCCTCCCACCTGACACATCAGACCCCCTGATCCCTCCCAAACAGCTCCCTTCCCTCCCCCACCCCACAATTGTCCCCGCCATCTTAAGTACTGGAAGAAAGTCTGTCCGTACTAAAATAAAAAAAAAATTTAATTTTTTTTAGCATATTTACATATGCTGTGGTGTAGCATCCCCCCTTAGCTCCCAACCTCCCTGATCCCCCGCAAAACAGCTCTCTAACCCTCCCCATCTGCCTTATTGGTGGCCATCTTGGGTACTGGCAGCTGTCTGCTATTATTTCACAGTCAAAAAAGTGTTGTTTTTTTTAAATCTACACTACTGTTACACCAGATATGAGTGGTGGCACAGGGCAAGTGGACACAGTATACGCTGTGAGCCTGACACACACGCTGGCAGGCAGGCAACTGCAATTAGATTACACTGGAAAAGAAAAAAAGCAGACTGTTGTTCTAGCCCTAAAAAGGGCTTTTTGGGGTGCTGTCCTTACAGCAGAGATCAGATGAGTCCTTCAGGACTGTAGTGGACACTGAATACACTAGCCTAGCTATCGATTTCCCTATTAAATCAGCAGCAGCTACACTGTTCCTCCTCTCACTAAAAATACAGCTTCCGAATGAATTTAAAATGGATGCTGTCCAGGAGGTGGGAGGGTCTGGGAGGGAGGGTCTGCTGCTGATTGGCTGGAATGCGTCTGCTGACTGTGAGGTACAGGGTCAAAGTTTACTCAATGATGATGAATAGGGGGCGGACCGAACATCGCATATGTTCGCCCGCCGCGGCGAACGCGAACAAGCTATGTTTACCGGGAACTATTCGCCGGCGAACTATTCGGGACATCACTAGTTCCCACATGTGACAAAACCAATCTCGCCACTGTACATTGGAGGGCCTGTTATGGAACATTCTTTGGGCTGGAGGTACATGGGCTTAAGGATACCCAGAGACTGCATGGAAATATGGAATTTTATATGCTGGACACCCCATGTACTTTCATACCTCTGTCTTATGTCTATGTCACCCTGTATCCATAAATACAGGATGGGTACAGGGTGTGAGTGCCCCTTGTGGGAGCAATTGTGACTCTATAAGCAAAGTGGGCATAAAAGACTTTATAGCTAATAAGAACTGTTCCTATATTCTGTAATAAGATGTATTCTATGTATGTTTAAGATCTGATTGTGTCTCAGGAGTCTGTCTGGGTAAACTGATTGTGTCCTTGTGTGATTATGTTAACTAGACTGCCCAACATCAGATTGTCTGAGTAAACGTTCTTCCCTAGTTAATTAACTTAATATGTTAATCTGTTTTACCTGTGAATAGACAATTGTTTGATGCATTGTTCATATGTTTGCTTTACTGTTAAACCAATGCCCTTTGTAACCTGAAGCCAGGGTGTATAAATCTGTGTGCTGCCTTCAAATAAAGCATATATTCTGTTTAAACCTGAAAACTGGCTGGTTTGTGAATTGCTGATTCCCTATGCAGGACGTTGTTCCCTGGTATTAACCCTTGGTACACTGGTGGTACCGTAACATTGGTGGCAGCGACGGAATGAACCTTATCGCCCAGAAGAGCAACTACACAAGCCAGTAACCTCAGGAAGAGGGGGATTATTACAATACTGACTAAGATGGAAAAGAGAAAAGTACATTTTGCAGCTTTTAAAAACTTCCTGGAAACAGAAGGAGAGATTGATGGGTACCTTGCGGATTTTGAGAGGCAATGTGCACTACACAAGGTACCCGCAGAGGACTGGGTCACGATATTATCTGGAAAATTATCCGGCCGGGCCAGAGAGGCTTTTCGGGCCATTCCAGATGAGGAAGTCAGGGATTATAATACTGTAAAAGAGGCTCTGCTCTCCAGGTATGCGGTTACACCGGAGGCATACCGGAGACGGTTCAGAGACACTGTTAAATTAGCTGGAGATTCCTACCTTGAGTGGGCATGTAAGGTGCACCGCACAGCAGCTCACTGGATAGCGGGGTGCCAAGCCATATCTGGGGAAGAGGTGCTGCAGCTATTCCTGTTGGAACATTGCTTCGACAAATTACCCGCAGGAGTTCGAGAGTGGGTTCGGGACCGTAAACCCTCCACCCTGCAGGAAGCGGCTCGCTTGGCAGATGAGTATACGGATGCCCGCAAACTGGACATTGCTACCACTAAGCCCCCTGCTAGAGTGGAGTACAGACCCCCAGTCACCCCAGCAGCTGCCAGTTACCAAACCCCGGCGCACCGCTATACCACACGGCCTCCGGCCACGAACTACCCTCAGAGAGCCCTGTTCAATTCGCGGGGCTACTCACAACCTATTCGGTGCTTTAGATGTAAGCAACTAGGGCACAAAAGACCAGAGTGTCCCCTAAACGCAGCGAACCAAGCGCAGTCCTGGAGAAGACCCGCCGGCGGAATCCCACGTAATCCTCAGCCTGCGGCCCGCTACGTAGAGGCGCAAGAATGCTGGAGCATCCTACATGAGGCAGACCTTGTGCAAGCTGCCCACCGGAATAACCGGCAACTGGTTAAAGTGAATGGGAAGAAGGTCAGTGGTCTACGGGATACTGGTGCTACCATGACCTTGCTTCAAAAGAACTTGGTGTCTGAGAAACAGTACACTGGAGACACTGTGGCTGTGAGGGTAGCAGGGGGCGATGTGTTCAGCCTACCTGTTGCCAGGGTACATTTGGATTGGGGAGTGGGCGCTAGACCTGTGAATGTGGGGGTCAAGAAGGACTTACCTGCTGATGTTCTTCTTGGAAATGACTTGGCCCCCCTTGTTTCTGCCTACGCTCCTATGGGTCCCGCTGATGTTAACTCTGTGACTACCCGTGCCCAGATCCGTGCAGCAGAGACTGACCCACCTGCTGCTAAGCCCCAGGACGCTGAGCTCAGTAAATCTCTATCCGCTATTGATATGTGGAGGTCCCGTTACAATGCGCTGATGAAGGAGAAGAGGAGCGCAGAGGAAAAAGCACGTTTAGAACAGGAATCTCTGCTAGACAAGCTGCACCGACAAACTGCAGAAAACACCAGCTTGAGAGTGGAACATGAAACATTAAAGACAAACTTAGTGACACTGGAGGAGAAGCTGACGCTGGCTCATAGTGAGGTGCAGCAACTCAAGGGCACCCTATGTCAGTATGAAGGGATTGTGGATACCTATAAAGAGCAGGTACAGAAAACTCGTAAAGAAGCTGATGGGATTTTGAAGGACTGTTTGGCCCTGGTCTGGGCACTGAGGAATTTGAACCCTTGTTTGTATGGACAGGAATTCTCTCTCATAACGGGAATACAGATGGATTGTCCCAGCAAACTGACATGCCTACCAGGCGCTCTGGTGGTATATGCCACAGTATATACCCTGGACAGCCGAGCATGACAAACCAGAGGGAGAGGAGTTTGATGGTCCTGTCCCCCAGCAACACGGCTGTTTAGCCAAAGGGGAGACGATTGGTCTCCCCCTCCAGCAGCACAGCTATGTATCCGAAGGGGAGACAGTCGGTCTTCCCCTCCAGCAACCAGGCTCCCACCAGGCTACTTCCATGGTAGTGCTGGCACCCGGGCAGAGTACAGCTGGTCTCTGCCCACCTCGCAACCCACCAATTCAGCGTACCAGTCCCCCACACAGCTGTGGTGAGGCACCTGGACATGGACAAGTTTTCCCCGTACTCAGGTGTAGTAACCATTTATTGTGGGTGGGCTGTACTACTAATTGTGTTTTATGGGTGGGTTGCTGGACTAACCAGGGCACTGACCGGCAGGAGGTCAGATACCCTGTTAGTCTGTTTGGAAAAGGGGAGAGATGTGACAAAACCAATCTCGCCACTGTACATTGGAGGGCCTGTTATGGAACATTCTTTGGGCTGGAGGTACATGGGCTTAAGGATACCCAGAGACTGCATGGAAATATGGAATTTTATATGCTGGACACCCCATGTACTTTCATACCTCTGTCTTATGTCTATGTCACCCTGTATCCATAAATACAGGATGGGTACAGGGTGTGAGTGCCCCTTGTGGGAGCAATTGTGACTCTATAAGCAAAGTGGGCATAAAAGACTTTATAGCTAATAAGAACTGTTCCTATATTCTGTAATAAGATGTATTCTATGTATGTTTAAGATCTGATTGTGTCTCAGGAGTCTGTCTGGGTAAACTGATTGTGTCCTTGTGTGATTATGTTAACTAGACTGCCCAACATCAGATTGTCTGAGTAAACGTTCTTCCCTAGTTAATTAACTTAATATGTTAATCTGTTTTACCTGTGAATAGACAATTGTTTGATGCATTGTTCATATGTTTGCTTTACTGTTAAACCAATGCCCTTTGTAACCTGAAGCCAGGGTGTATAAATCTGTGTGCTGCCTTCAAATAAAGCATATATTCTGTTTAAACCTGAAAACTGGCTGGTTTGTGAATTGCTGATTCCCTATGCAGGACGTTGTTCCCTGGTATTAACCCTTGGTACACTGGTGGTACCGTAACACCACACTTATTTTTGTAGGACTTTACCCCTGTTGCAGGTACAGCTACTATAAGCCTGCAGATAATGTTGTAGATATTCCTAACAAATATTGGAATCTGCTTTTGAAACAACCACAGGCAATATATATTTTTTTTTCCATAATAGTCTTTGAATCAACTGAAACCTTATTACACTCTGTTAGGAGAAGAAATTCACATCTTTATGTCACTTAATAAGACATTCATCCTTGTTTAACCGGATTGTTAATTTATTTGAGTTACAGTTTTCTATAGACTTAACTGACACAACCATCCATTCAAACAACCAGTCACATTTAACACTGCTCAGGTATTAAGTGGATTCAGTAAACACTTGCCTGGTTAATATTCAATGGCATAAGCGTATAAAGGACAATGATTTTATTCTGTTTAAAACCCTTGTCTGCAATGTGTTGGCAAGCTAGCTTTGTTGATATAAAGTAAGTGAATGTGCAGCTTAGAACTACTTTCACTAAGATAATGAAAAGAAAGACTTGTGGATTGATAGAATTAGTGAAAGCATAAATAAAACAGAATCTGCTGCATTGTACATAAACACATGTTCCGTTCTCTCTGACTTCTAATCTTATGCCCTGTAATTAATGGATTTTCACTGCTAAAAAAAAACAATTAGCTGTCAGCTAGTGAGGAACATTATGTAAATTATTCAATCTGTCTAGTAATACATCTTTGCTATATCTGCAATGAGCAGATTTAGGAGGTACAGAAAAATGTTTGTGGACCTTGTCTGATGTTAACATTTCCAGTGCTGGATGTTCCATTCATAGGATTCTGCATACATTGTTCCAGGGGAGGCAGAAAAATAAAATGTAATATAATAAAATGGTATAATATAGTATAATATATTGTGATATAATATTATCAATGTAGACAAACAAGTACAATATATATATTACTTTAAAAGTAGCATCCAGCAGGTTAGACTTGCCAACCAATTGGTAACCAGTGGGTCGAGTTGTACAAAGGCTGCATTAGCAGATGTTTTGCTATCTATCGCAAGGACCAGAATCTAGATTTCTCCAATAAAAGTTAAGTACTATCTCCATTTTGTTCCAATGGGACAATACCTGATAGAGTTCTGAAATCTCATTTTTTTTAAAGCATAGAATAATGATATTCCTATCTATCTAATGACAAAATGTACGTCAATGCCATCATTTAAGTCCATGTTAAAATAACATAGAAATTCCAAAATTTCAACTTTCTAATCAAATAATAGACCATTGAATTGTATTATTAAACTCTCTGTGGTGATTATTTCATGTTTTCATGGAGTTAAATCTGATGCACGCATGTAAAATGTGTGTATGTGTGGGCGCATGTGTGCGCGCATGTACGTGGGTGCGTGTAGTTGCGCGTTTGTGTCTGTGTGTGTAGTATGTGTAGTGTATCTATAGATAAGCTAAACATTAGGCTGCACTTTTGTAGAGAGCCGGGCAGAGGTGTACAACACCTCAAGGCCAAATGTTGCACTACAAGCAGCACTCGGAGGGTAAACTGCATAACCCATGAATGATAAAATATGTTTTTGGTTTTAATAAAATAAAAAACTATTATTATTGTTATTATTAATGTTATTATTGTTATACAGGTCTTTCCCTGCAATAACAATGCTGTTTATGTCAAATAAATGTCTATCCTTTAAATATGTATTTATCTTTAGGGAAGATCACTTGCATATGAATTTTACAATGAAAAAAAGGGTTAAGCTAAAGAATTTCTGGACATAGTACACAGTAGACATGTGCATGGCAAAAAAATTTGGTTCGGTTCGGATCAATTCAGATTTTTTCGAATTTCGGTTCGGATCGATTCGAATTCAGAAAAATTTGAATCAATTCATTTTAGATTCGTTTCAGATTTATTCGGATTCGAATAAATTTGGCTGGATTCGATTCGGTTCGGAAATTCAGAATTTCGGTAAGTATTAGGTGGGATGTGCTGTGTATTAGACTAGTATTATGTACTGTATATTAGGTGTAACCCATAGCAGAGTGATATAACCTAATATACTATACAATACTAGTGTAATCCATGGCCATCCGAATCTACCGAATAAATCTGAATAAATCCGAACTAATTCGGATTTATTCTGTAGATTCGGCACTATTTTAATTCGGAAATTCGAATCGATCCGAATTTACAGAATTTGGACGAATTTCCGAATCGATCTGAAATGAATCGCACATTTCTAGTACACAGTGTCTGTCTTCTGTTGTTAAAATCTAAGACTAAAATATTAGTTTGATAAATATTGTTATTTATTATTATCTGCTGAACTAAGAAAAGCAACAAAAATCTGAAAAAATTCAGCCAGTGAAGCACATAGGGTGTCTGACTTCTGGTAACTTACCAATGTATTATTTTACGTAATCCTTCACAGATCCGTTATAGTCTTGTTTAAAATATCTCACCATGTTCTGAAATAAAAGCTAATCATTATATTGTCTATTGAAGAGTGCGATTAAAACATCATACAATTACATTTTGCATACCCTCATTTATCATTGGCTGCTTATTTTCTTCTGTTGGTATGCAAAAACCCAGGTGGACTTCAGTTTCTAATACATTTTCTTGTACCTACCCAATCTGAATGCAGGATTACCGTGCGGGCTAACTAATAAAAACAGTAGCATTGCTAAGGGATTGTAAGTGTTGAGGAAATAAAAAAATATGGTGTGTTTGGTGCTTCTGTGGAGACCATATTGCCAGCAATAACAAAAGAGCTGCACTACAACTGCATTTAGATAGCTTAAGGATCATTTGTTTTTCATTACCTTCATTGAAATACTGCTCAATTATAACTAACCCGGCAAAGCTGATCACTTTGCTCCTAAACTTCAATTAAACTTAACCATGTCCTTCCCCATCATAATTAACCATAACAAACAACCTTTTCTATTACAATAACCCCTACTAACACTAAATCAACACCCATGCATGATTCCACACTACAATTACTCCACTTATGCTATATGCATTTTCCTATATGAGATCCCCTTCCTTGACAACCCCCCTTAATATTCATCTCCACCATTACAACCAAACCAACTTCTACCCCCATATAAAAATGAAATGCCTCTAGAATAACAAGCTAAATATTTAAACCCAAAGACCCAATCTTCTGCCTTTCCCAACAATGCAGCAACATTTCTGATTGGTTAATGTGACCTACCTTTGAGCATAGTTCCTCCATAAAGGAAGCCATTTACAGTGCCCAAATAGTGATGTCGCAAACCTAAAATTTTGCGTTCGCGAACGGCGAATGCGAACTTCCACAAAAGTTTACGAACCGGGCGAACCGCCATAGACTTCAATAGGCAGGCGAATTTTAAAACCCACAGGGACTCTTTCTGGCCACAAAAGTGATGGAAAAGTTGTTTCAAGGGGACTAACAGCTGGACTGTGGTATGCCGGAGGGGGATCCATGGCAAACTCCCATGGAAAATTACATAGTTGATGCAGAGTCTGGTTTTAATCCATAAAGGGCATAAATCACCTAACATCCCTAAATTGTTTGGAATAACGTGCTTTAAAACATCAGTTATGATGTTGTATCGTTCAGGTAGTGTAAGGGTTTTTTTTTTTTTAAATGTACACTACTGTTTTAGCAGATATGACTTGCACTGGTGTGACACTGTGCCCTGGCAGGACCTGGAACGCACACGTGTGAGGGAAACTGACTGCTATTATTTCACAATAAAAAGTTTTTTTTTTTTTAAATGTATGTACACTACTGTTTTAGCAGATATGACTTGCACTGGTGTCACACTGTGCCCTGGCAGGATCTGAAACGCACACATGTAAAGGAAACTGACTGCTATTATTTCAAATTAAAAAAAGGTTTTTTTTTTTTTTTTTAAATGTACACTACTGTTTTAGCAGATATGACTTGCACTGGTGTCACACTGTGCCCTGGCAGGACCTCAAACGCACACGTGTGAAGGAAAATGACTGCTATTATTTCAAATTAAAAAAGTTTTTATTTTATTTTAAATGTACACTACTTTTTTTTAGCAGATATGACTTGCACTGGTGTCACACTGTGCCTTGGCAGGACCTCAAACGCACACGTGTGAAGGAAAATGACTGCTATTATTTCCAATTAAAAAAAGTTTTTTTTTTTTTTAAATGTACACTACTGTTACACCAGATATGAGCGGTGGCACTGGGCAAGTGGGCACAGTATATGCTGTGAGCCTGAGCTGGCAGGCAGGCTGCAATTAGATTACAGAGGGGAAAAAAAAAAAGCAGACTGATGTTCTAGCCCTAAAAAGGGCTTTTTGGGGTGCTGTCCTTACAGCAGAGATCAGATGAGTCCTTCAGGACTGTAGTGGACACTGAATACACTAGCCTAGCTATCGATTTCCCTATTAAATCAGCAGCAGCTACACTGTCCCTCCTCTCACTAAGAATGCAGGCTCCGAATGAATCTAAAATGGATGCTGTCCAGGAGGTGGGAGGGTCTGGGAGGGAGTGTCTGCTGCTGATTGGCTGGAATGTGTCTTGTGACTGTGAGGTACAGGGTCAAAGTTTACTCAATGATGACGAATAGGGGGCGGATCGAACATCGCATATGTTCACCGTCCGCTCGGAACGCGAACATGCGATGTTCGCCGGGAACTATTCGCGGCAGAACTGTTCACGACATCACTATGCCCAAACTGGTTTGCCTGATAATTTGTGTGTGACATAAAATATATAAATAAAGATAAAGAATAATTAATTAAATAAATCGCATCAAGCTTTAAAATGATTTTCCTTCTCTATAATCTAAATGTCAGGGATATATTGAAATATTTATGCCTTTTTATTATTTTTGGAATATCTCATCAATCATTTTCTCTTTTTTAATATTTCAGTCATATATTAATACAGTTGCTATTTTCTGAACATTTAATAATATTCACAATTTTTAAATGGTTGTTCTTTTTAACAAATCCAATTTCTATTATATTGGTTTAAAGTCTGCTTCCAGAATAACATAATGAGAATCAAATCGTGTTCATGAAATTGAATATAAAGAAAAACAAAAAGGCAAATAAAAATATCTGCCATAAAAACCATGAGAAGGGGTTTTTGTTAAGAATACAGAGAGCTCTTGAGTAAGGGAAATTAGTACAATTTCTAAGATACCATGAGAAGCTGATAGGGATCCTTCTTTAATCAAATCTACTTCCATTATCAGGAATGATGTATATGTACTCTTATACAGTTTATATTCGCTTATTTATCTTCACTCTTTTAAAAGGTATTCCTGTGAGGTATTTTAGTAACTTAGAACAGTAGGACATTTCTTTGTTGACAATTTATAGCAAAAATGTTTAACTTTTTGTAGTTGATATTACTTCTCATAATAAACGACTTGCATCTAATAATGCCCCTAAAGTGATGTTACCCATATGCTAAGTCACTTGAAATGAATTTATATATATAGGGATTATTAAATAGCAATATATTAGAGCTATTAGAAACAACTCTAGCAGAGAGAAGGGGGAGTCACAAATACGAGAGATGCAAAGTAGATTTGCACAAAGAGGGTATTCACCCACTGTCCTTGAAGCAGTCAAAGAACAGATCAAGGATGCCACACAGTAGACACTTTTATCCAAGAAAGAAAAACAGCAAAACACTGGGAAGAATATAAGTTTTACAACCACCTTCGCCCCTAACACATCTAAGGTTGAACAATCCATTAGAGAACATTGGCATATTTGTGAAGGACACTCACCCTATAGTTGGATAAAGATGCAATACTAATCTCAGAGATATGTTGGTCATTTCAGACCCCATTAAATTCTACACAGATGAAGATTGTAAAATCACACGCAAGGGATGCTTTTGGTGCCCTAATTGTACCACATGTAATAGAATGATAGCTATTAAAAAGTTTAACCATCCGCATGGCAAACAGAAATATATCATTAGCCATCTCATTACATGTACTACTATGCATGTTGTGTACATGATAATTTGCCCATGTGGCTTACATTACGTGGGAAAGACCCAAGGGACTATCCGTGAAAGAATGGCCAACCATCGAGCCTCGATTAGACAGGCCATAAAAAAAGGAGAATCCAAACAACCAGTAGCACATCACTGGTTGACAGCGAAGCATCCAGTATCAGCCATTAAGGTGATTCTCATTGTCCACATCCCCAAATTGCCTCATGGAGGTGATAGAAACAAGCTGTTTCTTAGGAGAGAAGCAGAGTGGATGTTTCGATTGGGGACCATAAACCCTAAAGGACTCAATTCTTTACCAGACTTTGGAGCGTTGTCCTAAGGTTATGTAGTTATGTGACACAGTAGGAGGGGACACTGGTTGGTTGTGGATGGGGACTGGGTAGGGGTGGTCTTCCACCTATGGACGGGATAATTACCCCACACCAGAGTCGATGGTGTCTTTGTGTGATGGCGTGGATTACTTGTAGTTCACATGATACCCATAATTAACCTCTAGACCTGGATAAGTGTTTCCCTTTCTTTATTAGTGACACTAACTCACACTGCAGACAATGAGCTACAGCATGTCCTGATTAGGGGCTATTGTATGAGTAATGTGGTAACAATGTTGCTAATATGCAATGTTGATTTATAATTGTATTGCCTATACTATATAGTTCTATAATATTTGTTCTTGTATCCAATTAGAAGCTGTATCTGATATGACTATGTATTTGAGTCATAACAAATTATAATGATGCCCATCCTCTATGTTTTAATTGAGTTGTACTATCACTGTATCGTTTTTGAGAACTGTTATATGTTTAACACGTATTAATATTCACGAGTGGCTTTATATTTTAGCTGCCTATATTGCTAGATTCGCATTGTTAAGGTATAGACATAATGTTCACATGATTTCAAACACCAGTAAGTATATGTGTTTGTATACAAATAGTACGGAAGTGACGTTGGACGCTATTCCGTCAGGATTGGAACCGGAAGTGATGCAACTTCAGGTCCCTTGATATGGGAGATTGACGGTTTGAGACCGCACATATTATTGAAAGCACATGATTATTTTAGGCACAATATAAGGATGTATCCAACACTGATGCGTTTGTAAATATGATGATAACCTATAAATGGTAGTAAGAATGTTTGATTTTCTGCTCATTTGTTTGAGTATCACGTTATATGATAGTACCGGAATTGAAGGTTGTTAACTTCCGAGTTAACTTTAAACTATACCGGAAATTATATCATTTTTGTCGCTTTTTTTTACAGTAAGTATGTTCTGAAGAAGGGGAGTTGTATTCCCCAAAATGTCAATAAATTTGACTCTTTTATTTGGAAAAATCCCGGTTTGTTTCTGTTTCTGTGGGAACTATTATATTTAAACGGAACAACCGGGTGGCTGACCTCACAAGGGCGGATTCACATTGGGATTGTTTATACATATACAGTATATATATATATATATATATATATATTTTCCAAAAACAACGACAAATCCAGCGAGCCTCATAGAAAAAGCAGTGGTACGTTTATTATTTAAAATTCCAGGATAAAATACACTCAAAAAATCAGGGGTAAAGAAAAACACATAAATAAGAAAAATATGCCATTACTCAACGGCAGCCAGTCGGTCTTACGCTTTTCGGCTGGTAGGTAGCCTTATTCATAGACCATACAGACTGTTAGATTTGCACCCTTAAATGGGCTGGTCCATTAAGTGTTAAGGGTGTACAGCTGTTGAGTAAAGCACACTTAATTAGAGTAATAATAGCATAGACATTCAGACAATTTATATGAATACTGATGTTAAACTTACTGTTTGAAAAGGTATGCATATATTCAACTTCATAAATCAGTGTTAAAGGGACACTAAACCCCAAAAAATTCTGTCATGATTCAGATAGAGAATACAATTTTAAACAACATTCAAATTTACTTCTATTGTATATTGTGCTTCATTTTTTATATATCCTTTGTTGAAGGAATAGCAATGCACATGGGTGAGCCAATCACATGAGGCATCTATGTGCAGCAACCAATCAGCAGCAACTGAGCATATCTAGATGTGCTTTAGACATGTACGGTTCGTTTCGGATTTATTCGGAAATTCGGAAAATTCGGTAAATTCGGAGATTCGGATCGATTCGGATTTCCGAATTAAAATACTTCCGAATCTACCGAATGAATCCGAAATAGCTGCCGTATCTCCGAATAAATCCGAATTAGCTCGGTAAAATTCGGCATTTCCCCATAGGAAACAATGGGAGTTTCGGCTGCAAAAAAACTAACACCGCAGCCCCATTGTTTCCTATGGGGAAACACTAAGTCTGCACCTAATACCCTAACATGTACCCCGAGTCTCTAAACACCCCTAATCTAACACTTATTAACCCCTAATCTGCCGCCCCCGCTATCGATGACACCTGCATTATTTTATTAACCCCTAATCTGCCGACCCGATATCGCCGCCGCCTACATTATAGCTATTAACCCCTAATCTGCTGTCCCTAACACCGCCGACCCCTACATTATAGTTATTAACCCCTAATCTGCCCCCTAAACGTCGCCGCAATCTAACTACAAGTATTAACCCCTAATCTGCCGACCCGATATCGCCGCTGCCTACATTATAGCTATTAACCCCTAATCTGGTGTCCCTAACACCGCTGACCCCTACATTATAGTTATTAACCCCTAATCTGCCCCCCCCCCAATGTCGCCGCAATCTAACTACAAGTATTAACCCCTAATCTGCCGACCCGATATCGCCGCCGCCTACATTATAGCAATTAACACCTAATCTGCTGTCCCTAACACCGCCGACCCCTACATTATAGTTATTAACCCCTAATCTGCCCCCCCAACGTCGCCGCAATCTAACTACAAGTATTAACCCCTAATCTGCCCGACCGGACATCGCCGCCACCTACATTATAGCTATTAACCCCTTATCTGCTGTACCTAACATCGCGGACCCCTACATTATAGTTATTAACCCCTAATCTGCCCCCCCAACGTCGCCACAATCTAACTACAAGTATTAACCCCTCATCTGCTGACCCGATATCGCTGCCGCCTACATTATAGCTATTAACCCCTAATCTGGTGTCCCTAACACCGCCGACCCCTACATTATAGTTATTAACCCCTAATCTGCCCCCCCCAACGTCGCCGCAATCTAACTACAAGTATTAACCCCTAATCTGCCGACCCGATATCGCCGCCGCCTACATTATAGCTATTAACCCCTAATCTGGTGTCCCTAACACCGCCGACCCCTACATTATAGTTATTAACCCCTAATCTGCCCCCCCCAACGTTGCCGCAATCTAACTACAAGTATTAACCCCTAATCTGCCGACCCGATATCGCCGCCGCCTACATTATAGCTATTAACCCCTAATCTGGTGTCCCTAACACCGCCGACCCCTACATTATAGTTATTAACCCCTAATCTGCCCCCCCCAACGTCGCCGCAATCTAACTACAAGTATTAACCCCTAATCTGCCGACCGCAAATCGCTGCCACTATAATAAATGTATTAACCCCTAAACCGCCGCACTCCCGCCTCGCAAACACTATAATACATTTTATTAACCCCTAATCTGCCCTCCCTAACATCGCCGCCACCTACCTACAATTATTAACCCCTAATCTCCCGCCCCCAACGTCGCCGCTACTATAATAAGGTTATTAACCCCTAAACCTAAGTCTAACCCTAACACTAACACCCCCTAACTTAAATATAATTTAAATAAAACGAAATAAGTTTACTATAGTTAAATAAATGAATCCTATTTAAAACTAAATACTTACCTGTAAAATAAACCCTAAGATAGCTGCAATATAACTAATAGTTACATTGTAGCTATTTTAGCATTTATATTTATTTTACAGGCAACTTTGTATTTATTTTAACTAGGTACAATAGCTATTAAATAGTTATTGACTAATTAATAGCTACCTAGTTAAAATAATTACAAAATTACCTGTAAAATAAATCCTAACCTAAGTTACAATTAAACCTAACACTACACTATCATTAAATAAATTAACTACAAGTACCTACAATTATCTACAATTAAATAAACTAAAGTACAAAAAAACCCCACTAAATTACAAAAAAAAACAAACACTAAATTACAAAAAATAAAAAAATATTACAAGAATTTTAAACTAATTACACCCCTAATAAAATAACAAAGCCCCCCAAAATAAAAAAAAAATGCCCTACCCTATACTAAATTACAAAAGTTAACAGCTCTATTACCTTACCAGCCCTGAACAGGGTCCTTTGCGGGGCATGCCCCAAAGAAAACAGCTCTTTTGCCTGTAAAAAAAAAAACACAATCCCCCCCCCCATCTTCCATCCATCATACAAGTACCAAAATACAAACAAACACTAAATTACCAAAAATAATAAAATATGACAATAATTTTAGGATTTATATTTATTTTACAGGCAACTTTGTATTTTTTTTAACTAGATACAATAGTTATTAAATAGTTAATAACTATTTAATAACTACCTAGCTAAAATAAATACAAATTTACCTGTAAAATACATCATAACCTAAGTTACAATTACACCTAACACTACACTATCATTAAATTAACTAAATAAATGAATCCTATATAAAACTAAAGACTTACCTGTAAAATAAACCCTAATATAGCTGCAATACAACTAATAGTTACATTGTAGCTATTTTAGCATTTATATTTATTGTACAGGCAACTTTGTATTTATTTTAACTAGGTTCAATAGCTATTAAATAGATATTGACTATTTAATAGCTACTTAGTTAAAATAATTACAAAATTACCTGTAAAATAAATCCTAACCTAAGTTAAAATTAAACCTAACACTACACTATCATTAAATAAATTAACTACAAGTACCTACAATTAAATACAATTAAATAAACTAAACTAAAGTACAAAACCCCCCCCACTAAATTACAAAAAATAAAAAAATATTACAAGAATTTTAAACTAATTACACCTAATATAAGCCCCCTAATAAAATAACAAAGCCCCCCAAAATAAAAAATGCCCTACCCTATACTAAATTACAAAAGTTAACAGCTCTATTACCTTACCAGCCCTTAAAAGGGCCTTTTGCTGGGGCATGCCCCAAAGAAAACAGCTCTTTTGCCTGTAAAAAAAAAACACAATACCCCCCCCACATTACAACCCAACATCCACATACCCCTACTCTAACCCAAACCCCCCTTAAATAAACCTAACACTACCCCCCTGAAGATCTCCCTACCTTGAGTTGTGTTCACCAAGCCGGGCCGAAGTCTTCATCCGATGGGGCAGAAGAGGACATTCAGACCGGCAGAAGTCTTCATCCAAGCGGGGCAAGAAGAGGTCTTCCATCCATCAGAAAAGTACAAAAATCAGCCAATCAGCCAATCAGATTCAAGTTCAATCGGATTGGCTGATCCAATCAGCCAATCAGATTGAGCTTGCATTCTATTGGCTGTTCCGATCAGCCAATAGAATGCGAGGTCAATCTGATTGGTTGATTGGATCAGCCAATCGGATTGAACTTGAATCTGATTGGCTGATTGAATCAGCCAATCAGATTTTTCCTACCTTAATTCCGATTGGCTGATAGAATCCTATCAGCCAATCGGAATTCAAGGGACGCAATCTTGGATGACGTCACTTAAAGGTACAGTCACTTAGTCGTCGGATCAAGAAAGAAGAGTATGCTCTGCGTGGGATGTCTTCAGGATGCTGCCGTTCCGCTCCGGATGGATGAACAGAGAAGATGCCGCCTGGATCAAGACTTCTGATGGATGGAAGACCTCTTCTTGCCCCGCTTGGATGAAGACTTCTGCCGGTCTGGATGTCCTCTTCTGCCCGATCGGATGAAGACTTCGGCCCGCTGGGTGAAGACACGGTAGGGAGATCTTCAGGGGGGTAGTGTTAGGTTTATTTAAGGGGGGGTTGGGTTAGAGTAGGGGTATGTGGGTGGTGGGTTGTAATGTGGGGGGGGGTATTGTGTTTTTTTTTACAGGCAAAAGAGCTGTTTTCTATGGGGCATGCCCCCGCAAAAGGCCCTTTTAAGGGCTGGTAAGGTAATAGAGCTGATTACTTTTGTAATTTAGTATAGGGTAGGGCATTTTTTTTATTTTGGGGGGCTTTGTTATTTTATTAGGGGGCTTAGATTAGGTGTAATTAGTTTAAAATTCTTGTAATTTTTTTTATTTTTTGTAATTTAGTGTTTGTTTTTTTGTACTTTAGTTTAGTTTATTTCATTGTATTTAATGGTAGGTACTTGTAGTTAATTTATTTAATGATAGTGTAGTGTTAGGTTTAATTGTAACTAAGGTTAGGATTTATTTTACAGGTAATTTTGTAATTATTTTAACTAGGTAGCTATTAAACAGTAAATATATATTTAATAGCTATTGTACCTAGTTTAAATAAATTCAAAGTTGCCTGTAAAATAAATATAAATGCTAAAATAGCTACAATGTAACTATTAGTTATATTGTAGCTATATTAGGGTTTATTTTACAGGTAAGTCTTTAGTTTTATATAGGATTCATTTATTTAGTTAATTTAATGATAGTGTAGTGTTAGGTGTAATTGTAACTTAGGTTAGGATTTATTTTACAGGTAAATTTGTATTTATTTTAGCTAGGTAGTTATTAAATAGTTCTTAACTATTTAATAGCTATTGTACCTAGTTAAAATAAATACAAAGTTGCCTGTAAAATAAATATAAATCCTAAAATATCTACAATGTAACTATTAGTTATATTGTAGCTATATTAATAGCTAGTAGGGGGCTTAGATTAGGTGTAATTAGTTTAAAATTATTGTAATATTTTATTATTTTTGGTAATTTAGTGTTTGTTTGTTTTTTTGTACTTTTCTGATGGATGGAAGACCTCTTCTTGCCCCGCTTGGATGAAGACTTCTGCCGGTCTGGATGTCCTCTTCTGCCCCATCGGATGAAGACTTCGGCCCGGCTTGGTGAACACGACTCAAGGTAGGGAGATCTTCAGGGGGGTAGTGTTAGGTTTATTTAAGGGGGGTTTGGGTTAGAGTAGGGGTATGTGGGTGTTGGGTTGTAATGTGGGGGGGGTATTGTGTGTTTTTTTTACAGGCAAAAGAGCTGTTTTCTTTGGGGCATGCCCCCGCAAAAGGCCCTTTTAAGGGCTGGTAAGGTAATAGAGCTGTTAACTTTTGTAATTTAGTATAGGGTAGGGCATTTTTTTATTTTGGGGGGCTTTGTTATTTTATTAGGGGGCTTAGATTAGGTGTAATTAGTTTAAAATTCTTGTAATATTTTTTTATTTTTTGTAATTTAGTGGGGGGGGGTTTGTACTTTAGTTTAGTTTATTTAATTGTATTTAATTGTAGGTACTTGTAGTTAATTTATTTAATGATAGTGTAGTTTTAGGTTTAATTGTAACTTAGATTAGGATTTATTTTACAGGTAATTGTGTAATTATTTTAACTAGGTAGCTATTAAATAGTCAATATCTATTTAATAGCTATTGAACCTAGTTAAAATAAATACAAAGTTGCCTGTACAATAAATATAAATGCTAAAATAGCTACAATGTAACTATTAGTTATATTGCAGCTATATTAGGGTTTATTTTACAGGTAAGTCTTTAGTTTTATATAGGATTCATTTATTTAGTTAATTTAATGATAGTGTAGTGTTAGGTGTAATTGTAACTTAGGTTATGATTTATTTTACAGGTAAATTTGTATTTATTTTAGCTAGGTAGTTATTAAATAGTTATTAACTATTTAATAACTATTGTACCTAGTTAAAATAAATACAAAGTTGCCTGTAAAATAAATATAAATCCTAAAATAGCTACAATGTAACTATTAGTTATATTGTAGCTATATTAATAGCTAGTAGGGGGCTTAGATTAGGTGTAATTAGTTTAAAATTATTGTAATATTTGATTATTTTTGGGAATTTAGTGTTTGTTTGTATTTTGGTACTTGTATGATGGATGGAAGACCTCTTCTTGCCCCCCTTGGATGAAGACTTCTGCCGGTCTGGATGTCCTCTTCTGCCCCATCGGATGAAGACTTCGGCCCGGCTGGGTGAACACAACTCAAGGTAGGGAGATCTTCAGGGGGGTAGTGTTAGGTTTATTTAAGGGGGGTTTGGGTTAGAGTAGGGGTATGTGGGTGGTGGGTTGTAATGTGGGGGGGGGGGATTGTGTTTTTTTTTTACAGGCAAAAGAGCTGTTTTCTTTGGGGCATGCCCCGCAAAGGGCCCTGTTCAGGGCTGGTAAGGTAATAGAGCTGTTAACTTTTGTAATTTATTATAGGGTAGGGCATTTTTTTTTATTTTGGGGGGCTTTGTTATTTTATTAGGGGGCTTAGATTAGGTGTAATTAGTTTAAAATTCTTGTAATATTTTTTTATTTTTTGTAATTTAGTGTTTGTTTTTTTTGTAATTTAGTGGGGGTTTTTTGTACTTTAGTTTATTTAATTGTAGAAAATTGTAGGTACTTGTAGTTAATTTATTTAATGATAGTGTAGTGTTAGGTTTAATTGTAACTTAGGTTAGGATTTATTTTACAGGTAATTTTGTAATTATTTTAACTAGGTAGCTATTAATTAGTCAATAACTATTTAATAGCTATTGTACCTAGTTAAAATAAATACAAAGTTGCCTGTAAAATAAATATAAATGCTAAAATAGCTACAATGTAACTATTAGTTATATTGCAGCTATATTAGGGTTTATTTTACAGGTAAGTATTTAGTTTTAAATATGATTCATTTATTTAATTAATTTAATGATAGTGTAGTGTTAGGTGTAATTGTAACTTAGGTTAGGATTTATTTTACAGGTAATTTTGTAATTATTTTAACTAGGTAGCTATTAATTAGTCAATAACTATTTAATAGCTATTGTACCTAGTTAAAATAAATACAAAGTTGCCTGTAAAATAAATATAAATGCTAAAATAGCTACAATGTAACTATTAGTTATATTGCAGCTATCTTAGGGTTTATTTTACAGGTAAGTCTTTAGTTTTAAATAGGATTCATTTATTTAACTATAGTAAACTTATTTCGTTTTATTTAAATTATATTTAAGTTAGGGGGTGTTAGTGTTAGGGTTAGACTTAGGTTTAGGGGTTAATAACCTTATTATAGTAGCGGCGACGTTGGGGGCGGGAGATTAGGGGTTAATAATTGTAGGTAGGTGGCGGCGATGTTAGGGAGGGCAGCTTAGGGGTTAATAAAATGTATTATAGTGTTTGCGAGGTGGGAGTGCGGCGGTTTAGGGGTTAATACATTTATTATAGTGGCGGCGATTTGCGGTCGGCAGATTAGGGGTTAATACTTGTAGTTAGATTGCGGCGACATTGGGGGGGGCAGATTAGGGGTTAATAACTATATTGTAGGGGTCGGCGGTGTTAGGGACACCAGATTAGGGGTTAATAGCTATAATGTAGGCGGCGGCGATATCGGGTCGGCAGATTAGGGGTTAATACTTGTAGTTAGATTGCGGCGACGTTGGGGGGGCAGATTAGGGGTTAATAAATATAATGTAGGGGTCGGCGGTGTTAGGGACACCAGATTAGGGGTTAATAGCTATAATGTAGGCAGCGGCGATATCGGGTCGGCAGATTAGGGGTTAATACTTGTAGTTAGATTGCGGCGATGTTGGGGGGGCAGATTAGGGGTTAATAACTATAATGTAGGGGTCGGCGGTGTTAGGGACAGCAGATTAGGGGTTAATAGCTATAATGTAGGCGGCGGCGATATCGGGTCGGCAGATTAGGGGTTAATACTTGTAGTTAGATTGCGGCGACGTTGGGGGGCAGATTAGGGGTTAATAACTATAATGTAGGGGTCGGCGGTGTTAGGGACACCAGATTAGGGGTTAATAGCTATAATGTAGGCGGCGGCGATATCGGGTCGGCAGATTAGGGGTTAATACTTGTAGTTAGATTGCGGCGACGTTGGGGGGGGGCAGATTAGGGGTTAATAACTATAATGTAGGGGTCGGCGGTGTTAGGGACAGCAGATTAGGGGTTAATAGCTATAATGTAGGCGGCGGCGATATCGGGTCGGCAGATTAGGGGTTAATACTTGTAGTTAGCTGGCGGCGACGTTGGGGGGGGGCAGATTAAGGGTTAATAACTATAATGTAGGGGTCGGCGGTGTTAGGGACAGCAGATTAGGGGTCAATAGCTATAATGTAGGTTGCGGCGATATCCGATCGGCAGATTAGGGGTTAAATAATGTTATTATAGGGTTTGCGATGTGGGGGGGCCTCGGTTTAGTGGTTCATAGGTAGTTTATGGGTGTTAGTGACTTAGTGTACTAAAACATACCGAATTTCGGAACCGAATAGAACCGAATTCAGCCGAATCCGAATAAATCTGAAACGAATTTATTCGGATCCGAATAAATCCGAAACGAATTTATTCAAATTTTGCCGAATCCGATTCGATCCGAAACGAAATTCGAAAAGTCCGAATCGATCCGAACCGAAAACGAACCAAATTTTTTAGCCGTGCACATGTCTAATATGCTTTTCAGCAAAGCATATCAACAAAATTAAACAAATTAGATAATAGAAACAAATTAGAAAGTTGTTTAAAATTGCATGCCCTTTCTAAACCATGAAAGAAAAAATTGGGGTTTCATGTCCCTTTAAATAGATGAATACTTTATAATAAATGAAAAGGGACATCTGTGACAGCAATTTGTGACAATCAACTCTTATGATTCTGTTTCAGTCCGCATTATTACTATCTGATCAAAGTAAATAAGTCTAGCATAACTTTGTCTCCATTGTTTTTAAATTGCAGTCGCTCATATATACACATATTGATGTACACTTATACATTACTAATAGTAGGGATGATATGAATACAATAGCCAATTCTATCGCATACTGCAATCTCTCATGCATTATGTACATTATCTTCGACTTCTAGAGGGCTACTGTGAACAGCCTGGCTACAAATTAATTATTTATGTTGCCAATGGTTTATGATGTCACCTACTGCATTAAAGCCCTTTGGGCATCTTGTTTGCAAGGTGAAAATCCAAAAAGCCTCTCTGTGTAGTAATCTCTGTACTCTATCCCCTCCCCTAGGGGTATGTGTAATGCTTTCTATGACCTGCCATCTAAAGCTATTTACTGATTTATTATGTCAACACGGAGAAGAAGAAAGGAGTTCCAGTCTTTGAATATTCCTCAAAAATTCCAGTTTATTTGTGAAAATAAAAACTTGTACAACAACACTGTTTACTGTCACAGGGGCTTCAGCACGGGTTGGTGGTCACTACTGCTGACGCGTTTCGGCTGTTCTAGCCGTAGTCATAGCATGGTATGTGATCATCAACCTGTGTTTTAAAAAGGAAGCTGTGCCTTCCTATTGGTCAAAAACAAACACACTCCGTGTACAGCTATACTCAATTGTGTTATCAGATTGTGCTTAATACATAACTATCAAACAGTTTCAATTATATAATATGATACAAATTGTATGCTCCCAATATAGACTGTGTGGAGAACTTAATGATAGTCAAATATTAATAAACCAAATCAATTTAATGGTGAAGTTAAATTAATGTAATAGTTATGAAATTAATTAACAAAATAATTATCAGTATTTTGCAAATGGTTATTCTATCTAAACCAATTGCCTTAAGTCTGACTAAATCTATGTTTGATACCTTTTTCTATTTACATTTGATGTTTGTTATCTCATTTGCTTATTATAACAAACATTGTAGCTGGGAAATATTTATTTCATCTCCAAAGATTAATCTCACTACTCAAAGTGTATTTGTTTCATGTTACTTATTGTAACAAACATTGCATCTAAGAAATATCTCATTTCCAAAAGTTAATTAGGTCAAACTCGCTATTCAAACCTAAGGGCCACCTAGTGGCCAGTTTGAGTATCCACTAACCTCTTCCCTTGCCAACAGCGATGTCCTGTCCCCTCCCCTAATCGGGGGTGAGACCTGCTTGACTATTGACCATCTCAGTGAACAGGGATCTTTGTTGTGTGTTTGATTGAATTGTGTGATTAGTGAGGTAGTTAGTGTGCCCATTTTTATGTTACTGACATGCTCTCTGATTCTTGCTCTTATTTCTCTTGTGGTCATACCTACATACTGTAGGTTGCACTCTGAGCATGTCAGTACATAAATCACAAAACTAGCTCTGCAATTGTAGCACCTATCGTGTAGGAAATGTTCACCTGTTGTTGTACTAACAAATTCGTTGCCTGGTGTTAAGTGCTTACATGCAATGCAATCGTAATAATGGCATTTAAATACCCCCTTGGTGGTGAGCCATGAACTTTCATTTCTGTTATTCGTGTTGCGAAGTAGTGTTGGGGCTATTCTGTTACCGATGGTAGCCCCCCTTTTAAATGGAAAGCGACAACCTTTTCTTATTGTATCAGCTAAACCCTCATCTGCCATAAGTAAGGGGAAATGTTTCGAGATAATATTGCAAATGTCCCCAAATTGGTCACTGTATGTGGTCAAAAAAGTATTTTTTTGTACCTGTCCCTTTCTGGTAGATCTACTTTCTTGGTTTAAAAGGAGATCCCTATCTCCTTGGCTCACTTTTTTGTTTATAGCATTGACCATGGGTTTTGGATAGCCTCTGCAGACAAGTCTATCTGTGAGCTCCCTAGCTTGAATTTCATATAATGATTTTGTTGAACAATTTCTTAGGGTCCTCACAAACTGTCCTTTCGCTATCGCTTTAAATACCCTGTTAGGGTGATTACTCCTGGCATGTAGAATAGTGTTCTTTGCCGAAGGTTTTCGGAAAACACTTGTTATAATTCTACCCCCCATCCTTCCTTTTTCACCCATTAGGGTTACATCCAAATAGTTAATGGTCTGTCTATTATGTTCAAATGTGAAACCTAAACCTAGGTTGTTGTTATTCAATTCATCCACAAATGACTTAATCCCAGATTCATCTCCTAGCCAAATTACCAGAAGGTCATCAATAAACCTTTTATAGAAGGTGATGTTCCGTTTGTGATGATTCCTATCTCCATAGATGTGGGACTGCTCCCACCAAGCCATATATAGGTTGGCGTAGGAGGGGGCAAATTTGGCCCCCATGGCAGTCCCACATCTCTGGAGATAGAAATCACCCTCAAAGAAAAAATAATTGTGCGTAAGCAGATAATTTGTAACCCGTAGTATGTATCCACATTGTTCATCCTCAAACTGACCTGACCTGGTTAGGAAGAATCTAATCGCTTTTAGCCCTTCTTTGTGTGGGATGGAAGAGTAAAGTGACTTAACATCTATAGTCAACCAAATGTTATTTTCATTCCAACCCTCATCTTTCAGCAGACTTAACAGATGTTTTGTATCTGTTAGGTGGCTTTGTATTTCTTCCACAAAGGGTTGGAGTATTGCATCCAACCATTGTGATAACTTTTCGGTTAGTGAACCAATGCCACTAACTATAGGCCTACCCTGTATCTCTGGTCCTGGTTTGTGAATCTTTGGTAAATGGTTAAATGTGGGTCTGACGGGAAATTTCACCTGCAAATAATGATAGGTGTCATCTTCGAACATCCCTATCTCCCTTCCTTCATCCAACAGATGTTCCAACTCGCGTTTAAAGTCATCTGTTGGGTCTTTTTTAAGCTTAATGTATTGTTTTTCATCTGTTAATTGTCTCTTGGCCTCAGAGATGAATTGGTTTTTATTCATCACTACTATAGAGCCGCCCTTATCGGCGGCTCTTATGACCAGATTGTCATTGTTTTGTAATGCAGTTAGAGCTTCCCTCTCCTTCAGTGATAGATTGTCATTTTTCTTATTTGTGCGATTTCCTGTTGCTAATGCAGTGAGATCTGCCTCTACCCTTTTTTGGAATGTTTCCAAAATATGACCCCTAGTTTGTATTGGCTAAAAGGAAGAATTACCCTTAAATTTGGGTAAAACAAGGGTATCAGATGAACCCACTGCTCCTTGGACTTGCAAATCAGCTAAAGCTATCACATCGCAATCTTCACTGAAAGAGAGGTTAGGTCTAGGTCGGGGATGTGGTCCTTCATTCTATGTATCTGTTAAGTCCTCTTTGAAATACTTTTTCAATGTTAATGTCCTTATTAATTTGTTTACATCAAGTAATGTTGAAAACAAATTAAAATTAGAGGTTGGAACAAAATTTAAACCCTTAGAACTTTGGTTTCTATATCTAAGAGTATGTAATCTGATATATTTATTACATTGTCATTCATTGGTATTTTGTGTATCGCCCCCTCTTTTGACTCCTCTGAGTGTATCTGTTTGATCTGATCTGATCTGATATTCCCTGATCTGGTGTTGGTATTTGGGGGACCTGTCCAATCTGTGTGTTTGCCCCCCCCCCCTATTTGTCCAACCGGGCCCAAACAAAAAACCTTATCCATATCATTACTAATCCTGTTGCTGTTGTCCCTAGTTTCACTTGAGGGTACATATTTACTGCTATGGCCTGTGCCTCCCTGATTGATACTAGAGGGTTGCACCAATATTGATTTTACCTTGGGTATTACTACTGGGTTCTCCCGTATTTGTAGTGCTTGTGTGGGGGTGGGGTGGGTATAGTATTGGAGGTGGTAGTGGGGATGTATTCTAATGATGGCTGTGATGCTCTTAAATTCATAAACTCATATTCCCCGTCAGAACTGGAATATCCATCAGTAGATTCAGCCTCACTATCACTGAACCTTACTCTTTTGTGATCCGAATGGTACTGGCCTCTGCCTCTACCCCGTCTGCCCCTCCCTCTGCCTCTCCCCCCTCTGTTTCCCCTGTATTGGTAATTTCTGGTGGTGAATTTATCTTTCTTATTCCAGATATACACTCTATTGGTGTCATAGTCTGTCTGATCCCTAATATACTTTTTGTGCTTGATTTCTAACAACAATTTCTTAGCTTCCATAATACTATTTGATAATATGTTGTCAAATTTAAGGAAATACTCAAAATCTTTTCTCTTATTCAGTTCAGACTGGGTTAAACCAATCTGAACCACAATTTATTTTAACAAAATTGATTTGTATTCTACAATCAACAAAATAAGCTTAAGGGAACAGTCTGATAGAGTCTCATTCCACCGGTTAATAAATTCTTTATCCTCGGTGATGAAGGTTGGAAACTTGTTCAACCTGAGCCCTCTTGGAACTATCCTCATTTCGTGATACTTCATGAGGATTTGTATGTCACATTTAGTTTTCATCTCTTTTTTAAGTAGAATCTCCATGTAATCAAACAAGGAACTGAGAGTCAGTTGAGATTTGTCTGTTGTAAAAACCTTATCAAGCTCTATGTCTGTCCCTCTTCCCTCCAGGGAAGTTTTTAGAGAAAAGATTTCATTAATGTCCTCCATGTTAGTAATAAAGGTCAGTCTCTGAAGCCTTTTGTTTCGTTAAGATGTCTGATGGTTGTTAATATAAGTCAGTCTCTGTAACTTGATAATCCTTTTATTTTTTGGTATGCAAATTGATTATAAACCTCTATTTTTGTTGTACAGTTATTTGTGACTATTGATCAAAAAAGCCTAGTGTTACTATTGCTCAAGTGTTCATAAATTAGGCTTTATTAGAGCCAAAGTGTCAATTTTTCTTTACCCAGGGTGGAGTATTAAACCTCCATTTTAACCCCTGAAGCATCCACAAAAATACCAGGGAGAGATTGGGTAACCAGACCCCAAACAAAAGATATAAAACAAAGTTTGTACTCCCTTCCGTATAGTGGGTGCTGGGAGCCCCTTTGACTGTATCAGGGTTGAGACACAGAACATTCATCCGAACATTACTGGCACTTATCAAACGTAAAATAAGGGACTCACTTTCCGCTGATCACTAGTGCCCATTCCTGGGGGAGATGGAACCTGTCTGCTTCCCGCAGCTATCCGGCTTCTCCGCTCTCTCCCCTCCTCAGGCTGTCGTCCGTCCGTGGTTGTGTCCGTATGCATGCGTCTGAGCTCAGCCGGGCGTATGACGTAACGCCTCTGACGCTGCTCGCTGTTCCGTATGGTTCCGGTCTTCCGCTATGTGGGTAAAGAAATTTTCCTCTGGATCTCCTGGCTGGTTTGAGATAATTTCAACACGGAGAAGAAGAAAGGAGTTCCAGTCTTTGAATATTCCTCAAAAATTCCAGTTTATTTGTGAAAATAAAAACTTGTACAACAACACTGTTTACTGTCACAGTGGCTGCAGCATGGGTTGGTGGTCACTACTGCTGACATGTTTCGGCTGTTCTAGCCGTAGTCATAGCATGGTATGTGATCATCAACCTGTGTTTTAAAAAGGAAGCTGTGCCTTCCTATTGGTCAAAAACAAACACACTCCGTGTGCAGCTATACTCAATTGTGTTAGCAGATTGTGCTTAATACATAACTATCAAACAGTTTCAATTATATAATATGATACAAATTGTATGCTCCCAATATAGACTGTGTGGAGAACTTAATGATAGTCAAATATTAATAAACCAAATCAATTTAATGGTGAAGTTAAATTAATGTAATAGTTATGAAATTAATTAACAAAATAATTATCAGTATTTTGCAAATGGTTATTCTATCCAAACCAATTGCCTTAAGTCTGACTAAATCTATGTTTGATACCTTTTTCTATTTACATTTGATGTTTGTTATCTCAACATCGTAGCTGGGAAATATTTATTTCATCTCCAAAGATTAATCTCACTACTCAAAGTGTATTTGTTTCATGTTACTTATTGTAACAAACATTGCATCTAAGAAATATCTCATTTCCAAAAGTTAATTAGGTCAAACTCGCTATTCAAACCTAAGGGCCACCTAGTGGCCAGTTTGAGTATCCAGTAAGCCTCTTCCCTTGCCAACAGCGATGTCCTGTCCCCTCCCCTAATCGGGGGTGAGACCTGCTTGACTATTGACCATCTCAGTGAACAGGGATCTTTGTTGTGTGTTTGATTGAAGTGTGTGATTAGTGGGGTAGTTAGTGTGCCCATTTTTATGTTACTGACATGCTCTCTGATTCTTGCTCTTATTTCTCTTGTGGTCATACCTACATACTGTAGGTTGCACTCTGAGCATGTCAGTACATAAATCACAAAATTAGCTCTGCAATTGTAGCACCTATCGTGTAGGAAATGTTCACCTGTTGTTGTACTAACAAATTCGTTGCCTGGTGTTAAGTGCTTACATGCAATGCAATCGTAATAATGGCATTTCAATACCCCCTTGGTGGTGAGCCATGAACTTTCATTTCTGTTATTCGTGTTGCGAAGTAGTGTTGGGGCTATTCTGTTACCGATGGTAGCCCCCCTTTTAAATGCAAAGCGACAACCTTTTCTTATTGTATCAGCTAAACCCTCATCTGCCATAAGTAAAGGGAAATGTTTCGAGATAATATTGCAAATGTCCCCAAATTGGTCACTGTATGTGGTCAAAAAAGTAGTTTTTTGTACCTGTCCCTTTCTGGTAGATCTACTTTCTTGGTTTAAAGGAGATCCCTATCTCCTTGGCTCACTTTTTTGTTTATAGCATTGACCATTGGTTTTGGATAGCCTCTGCAGACAAGTCTATCTGTGAGCTCCCTAGCTTGAATTTCATATAATGATTTTGTTGAACAATTTCTTAGGGTCCTCACAAACTGTCCAAACTCCTGGCATGTAGAATAGTGTTCTTTGCTGAAGGTTTTCGGAAAACACTTGTTATAATTCTACCCCCCATCCTTCCTTTTTCACCCATTAGGGTTACATCCAAATAGTTAATGGTCTGTCTATTATGTTCAAATGTGAAACCTAAACCTAGGTTGTTGTTATTCAATTTATCCACAAATGACTTAATCCCAGATTCATCTCCTAGCCAAATTACCAGAAGGTCATCAATAAACCTTTTATAGAAGGTGATGTTCCGTTTTTGATGATTCCTATCTCCATAGATGTGGGACTGCTCCCACCAACCCATATATAGGTTGGCGTAGGAGGGGGCAAATTATATGAAATTCAAGCTAGGGAGCTCACAGATAGACTTGTCTGCAGAGGCTATCCAAAACCCATGGTCAATGCTATAAACAAAAAAGTGAGCCAAGGAGATAGGGATCTCCTTTTAAACCAAGAAAGTAGATCTACCAGAAAGGGACAGGTACAAAAAACTACTTTTTTGACCACATACAGTGACCAATTTGGGGACATTTGCAATATTATCTCGAAACATTTCCCATTACTTATGGCAGATGAGGGTTTAGCTGATACAATAAGAAAAGGTTGTCGCTTTGCATTTAAAAGGGGGGCTACCATCTGTAACAGAATAGCCCCAACACTACTTCGCAACACGAATAACAGAAATGAAAGTTCATGGCTCACCACCAAGGGGGTATTGAAATGCCATTATTACGATTGCATTGCATGTAAGCACTTAACACCAGGCAACGAATTTGTTAGTACAACAACAGGTGAACATTTCCTACACGATAGGTGCTACAATTGCAGAGCTAGTTTTGTGATTTATGTACTGACATGCTCAGAGTGCAACCTACAGTATGTAGGTATGACCACAAGAGAAATAAGAGCAAGAATCAGAGAGCATGTCAGTAACATAAAAATGGGCACACTAACTACCCCACTAATCACACACTTCAATGAAACACACAACAAAGATCCCTGTTCACTGAGATGGTCAATATTCAAGCAGGTCTCACCCCCGATTAGGGGAGGGGACAGGACATCGCTGTTGGCAAGGGAAGAGGCTTACTGGATACTCAAACTGGCCACTAGGTGGCCCTTAGGTTTGAATAGCGAGTTTGACCTAATTAACTTTTGGAAATGAGATATTTCTTAGATGCAATGTTTGTTACAATAAGTAACTTGAAACAAATACACTTTGAGTAGTGAGATTAATCTTTGGAGATGAAATAAATATTTCCCAGCTACAATGTTTGTTATAATAAGCAAATGAGATAACAAACATCAAATGTAAATAGAAAAAGGTATCAAACATAGATTTAGTCAGACTTAAGGCAATTGGTTTAGATAGAATAACCATTTGCAAAATACTGATAATTATTTTGTTAATTAATTTCATAACTATTACATTAATTTAACTTCACCATTAAATTGATTTGGTTTATTAATATTTGACTATCATTAAGTTCTCCACACAGTCTATATTGGGAGCATACAATTTGTATCATATTATATAATTGAAACTGTTTGATAGTTATGTATTAAGCACAATCTGATAACACAATTGAGTATAGCTGCACACGGAGTGTGATTGTTTTTGACCAATAGGAAGGCACAGCTTCCTTTTTAAACACAGGTTGATGATCACATACCATGCTATGACTACGGCTAGAACAGCCGAAACGCATCAGCAGTAGTGACCACCAACCCGTGCTGAAGCCACTGTGACAGTAAACAGTGTTGTTGTACAAGTTTTTATTTTCACAAATAAACTGAAATCTTTTATGAATATTCAAAGACTGGAACTCCTTTCTTCTTCTCCGTGTTGAAATTATCTCAAACCAGCCAGGAGATCCAGAGGAAAATTTCTTTACCCACATAGCGGAAGACCGGAACCATATGGAACAGCGAGCAGCGACAGAGGCGTTACGTCATACGCCCGGCTGAGCTCAGACGCACTCATACGGACACAACCGCGGATGGACGACAGCCTGAGGAGGGGAGAGAGCGGAGAAGCCGGATAGCTGCGGGAAGCAGACAGGTTCCATCTCCCCCAGGACCGGGCACTAGTGATCAGCGGAAAGTGAGTCCCTTATTTTACGTTTGATAAGTGCCAGTAATGTTCGGATGAATGTTCCGTGTCTCAACCCTGATACAGTCAAAGGGGCGCCCAGCACCCACTATACGGAAGGGAGTACAAACTTTGTTTTATAACTGATTTATTATGCTCATAAATAAAATGATGTACCAAATCTGACACATCTATGTTCTTGTTTATGTTGTTGAGATGCTCCCTAATACGTGAGCGTGCTTCACGTGTGGAGCACCCCACGTATTGTTTATTACACTTTATACACTCAACCAGATAGATGACATATTTAGTGCGGCAATTTGTGCAGCTTGATGAGAGAAATACTCTCTGTGTGATCTTAGACTGGAATCTATCTGTTACATTAGTATGACCACAGGCTATGCAATGTAGTGTCCCTTAATTAGTAACCAACTACTACCAGTGGTTATTGGTTTTCTTAATGAACTTGGAGCCACAATATTGCCTATTGTGCGACCCTTCCTGGATATATAATTAACACCTTCTTTTGCCACATCTTGTAAACTATCCTCCCCTGCTAGTACAGGTAAATGCTTATTAATTATCTGACAGATTTCTCCAAACTGGGAACTATAGTTGGTAATAAATTTCGCTTTATTACTATCATTACTATATACAGTATATACAGTATATAATTGTATTACAGATGTGCATTTGTCTGTTGCGTTTACTGCGGAATGCGGATGTAAAATGTTGCTTTCAGGAATTTGTCTATTTTTGGAAGCTGAATATCATCTTGAGCAAGTGAAACATGCTAAGATTTGTGCAGATCCCGATCTAAGTGCATTTCACTTGTACAAAAGGATAATCGGCTCTGAAAAGACCCGAATACCGAAAGCAGCCAAACACCGAAAGCATGGGATGGGAATGGGATGGAAAATTATCCCATCTGCTCTCCTGAAAACTCCACCTCAGGAAACTGAAAATGCACACCCAGAAATAGTGCAAATAAATAATCAATACCTTTCCCTGGTACCCTTTCAGGGTAGAAACAGAAGATACTGGGTACTAAGTATACACCATTTCCTACCTTTCCATAAACTCTTTCATAATATATATATATATATATATATATATATATATATATATATATACAGTTCCATGGAGGGAAAGCACAATCTCACCATTTGTTGAATGCCACGGTGCTCTGCTGAAAATAATCCACAACGTCCACAGAATGCAGGCACTCACTGGTCTTGTTAAAATGTAACAATTTATTTAGAAATCATTAAAAAGACATAACGTTTCGGCACCAATATGTGCCTTTGTCAAATGTCAACATGTAGCCAAACGAATATGCAGCACACTTAAAATCAATATGACACACAGTTAAAAACATACCCCTTTTAAAGATGTAAGCAAACTATTGCCGCCATGCCTCCACTCACGTCTTCCCATCAATGGCAATGACGTCACGTACGCACGCTACGTGCCTAGCGTGATGACGCATGGCACGGCGTTGCCATAGCGACGTCGGGAAGTCACACGCGTCAGAGTGGGGAGTGACTTAGTCACGAGTATAGACTACTATCAAAGATTACTGTGTATAATTGTTGCTAACAGCAACCAAAGCAATCCACAATATGTAAAGCGTGTTAAAAATTTGGGCATAGCGGTTTATAAACAAAACATTAATAATGTTTAGAAACATATTATTATTTGGCATATTAGTGCGTAATCTGTTAAATGATTAGATCTAGTGTGTGATTTCTAGATACAAAAAACTGTCAAACTCAGAAAAAGACCAATCTAAGGGCCATCCTTAGAGAATGGGCACAAAATGCCAGAATAGACAGTAAAGAACATCAGCACAAGAAGAGACAAGGCATCTTGCCATTACTATACATAGTACATATTGCCGATGAGGACTAGCGAAAACCAACAGTATTAAATGTATCACTATTGGATTTGTAACCCCTGGTGCACGCCATTAATGGATGTAACAAAAAACATAATCATAATCAGATACATGTATGTCCAATTACATATACATTGTAACCTCATACCACCCTGGGGTACGGATAGAAACTTTTTAGTGAATAGTGAGCTATCCTTTTAGATAAGTCCGGGGCAATGCCTCTTCAGTGTGATGTTAATAGAATGGGCTGAAGTCCAGTGAGGTGTTGAGGCCTTTAGGGACCAATGTGTCCAACCTGTGGATCCACCTGCTTTCAAGCTGGAGCAGTCTGTTGGCCCTATCACCCCCTCTTGGAATGGGGGGGATATGATCAATTAACATGGACCTTATACTTGACACGGAGTGTTTCAAAGCCACGCAGTGGCGTGCCACTGGCTGATCTGATTCGCCAGACTTCAATGCAGCACGAATTGCGCACCGATGGTTTGCCATCCTGTCACGGAAGGGGGTGATCGTCTTACCCACATATACGCTGGGACAAGGGCAAATCAGCATGTATATTACAAAGTTACTCATGCAACTCAGACGATGGTTTATCTTGTACCTCTTGTTTGAATGTGGGTGCTGGAACGAATTACCCCGAATCATGCTATTGCATGTGGTGCAATTGCCACAGGGAAAACATCCCATTTTGGAGGTTTTAAGCCACGATTCCTTGTGGTAGTGTTTAATAGGATCCGATTTAACTAAATGGTCCCTGAGATTTCTGGCTCTGCGATAGACCAATCGCGGAGGTGGCATATTCCGAAAAGGTAGCGTTGGATCAAGACACAAGAGAGGCTGTGTATAGATGGCCCTAAAGAACAGTGCAAAACCAAACGCGAGCAGCTAAACCTGGTCACCACCTATACACCTGGTAATGAAAAGTTGACAGGAGCAGTGCGTAAACACTGGCCGGTCGTGGAGACTGATCCAACGCTACCTTTTCGGAATATGCCACCTCCGCGATTGGTCTATCGCAGAGCCAGAAATCTCAGGGACCATTTAGTTAAATCGGATCCTATTAAACACTACCACAAGGAATCGTGGCTTAAAACCTCCAAAATGGGATGTTTTCCCTGTGGCAATTGCACCACATGCAATAGCATGATTCGGGGTAATTCGTTCCAGCACCCACATTCAAACAAGAGGTACAAGATAAACCATCGTCTGAGTTGCATGAGTAACTTTGTAATATACATGCTGATTTGCCCTTGTTCCAGCGTATATGTGGGTAAGACGATCACCCCCTTCCGTGACAGGATGGCAAACCATCGGTGCGCAATTCGTGCTGCATTGAAGTCTGGCGAATCAGATCAGCCAGTGGCACGCCACTGCGTGGCTTTGAAACACTCCGTGTCAAGTATAAGGTCCATGTTAATTGATCATATCCCCCCCATTCCAAGAGGGGGTGATAGGGCCAACAGACTGCTCCAGCTTGAAAGCAGGTGGATCCACAGGTTGGACACATTGGTCCCTAAAGGCCTCAACACCTCACTGGACTTCAGCCCATTGTATTAACATCACACTGAAGAGGCATTGCCCCGGACTTATCTAAAAGGATAGCTCACTATTCACTAAAAAGTTTCTATCCGTACCCCAGGGTGGTATGAGGTTACAATGTATATGTAATTGGACATACATGTATCTGATTATGATTATGTTTTTTGTTACATCCATTAATGGCGTGCACCAGGGGTTACAAATCCAATAGTGATACATTTAATACTGTTGGTTTTCGCTAGTCCTCATCGGCAATATGTACTATGTATAGTAATGGCAAGATGCCTTGTCTCTTCTTGTGCTGATGTTCTTTACTGTCTATTCTGGCATTTTGTGCCCATTCTCTAAGGATGGCCCTTAGATTGGTCTTTTTCTGAGTTTGACAGTTTTTTGTATCTAGAAATCACACACTAGATCTAATCATTTAACAGATTACGCACCAATATGCCAAATAATAATATGTTTCTAAACATTATTAATGTTTTGTTTATAAACCGCTATGCCCAAATTTTTAACACGCTTTACATATTGTGGATTGCTTTGGTTGCTGTTAGCAACAATTATACACAGTAATCTTTGATAGTAGTCTATACTCGTGACTAAGTCACTCCCCACTCTGACGCGTGTGGCTTCCCGACGTCGCTATGGCAACGCCGTGCCATGCGTCATCACGCTAGGCACGTAGCGTGCGTACGTGACGTCATTGCCATTGATGGGAAGACGTGAGTGGAGGCATGGCGGCAATAGTTTGCTTACATCTTTAAAAGGGGTATGTTTTTAACTGTGTGTCATATTGATTTTAAGTGTGCTGCATATTCGTTTGGCTACATGTTGACATTTGACAAAGGCACATATTGGTGCCGAAACGTTATGTCTTTTTAATGATTTCTAAATAAATTGTTACATTTTAACAAGACCAGTGAGTGCCTGCATTCTGTGGACGTTATATATATATATATATATATATATATATATAGCAATCTTTCTATCTATATACATATATTCTGTATATAGATAGATTGATAGATAGATAAATAGATAGATAGATAGATAGATAGATAGATAGATAGATAGATAGAAATAAGCTTAAAAGTTCCTCAGTAACACAGAATTTAGGTGTTATGCGCAGTGCAGTCTCTATCTTTGCCTCCTCAGTTTAAGGAAGTTCATTATGAAATCTTGAGAGATCATGGGGAAATGAAATCTCACAAAATTATGGTTATATCCCATCAGCAAAGAAAAGCAAAATGTGAACTCAGCCCTGATGATGCTAATTTACTCAAGGTAAAGATGAAGGTAAAGAGGGTAGCTGAATGGTAGGTGCTCATAGAACACTTATGCACTTACTCTTACGACCACTGCTTCTTAACTTATGGTTTCCAGAACCCGGAAACTTAGAGCATAGAAAGCAGCATCTGCTGAAAGTTAAATCTACCCCATTGTGTCTACTTCTTGAATTCTGTGCAGCAAGATACACAGGACTTGTTTTTTGTGCAGCAGGAGACATAGGACATGGCTTCTGTGCAGCGGAACACAGGATAGTGGACTTGGAATCTGGAGAACAGGACTGGACACAGGACTTGGAAGCTATAAAGCAGGACAATGGACAAAGGACTTGCAATATGTAAAGCAGGACACTGGGCTCAGAACTTGGAGTCTGTGAAGCTGAACACTGGACAGATAACTTGGAATCTGTAGAGTCTATAGATATGAACACAGGAGTCTGTAGAGCTGGACACAGGTCTTAGATTCTGTGAAGCAGAACAACGGACACACAACTTAGAATCTGTAAAGCTAAGCGCAGGGCACAGGACTTGGGATCTACAAAACAAAACACAGGACACAGGACTTAGAATGTGCCCATACTGGGGCCTAGGACTGGAGAATTGCCAATTCCAGAGCCAAGGCCTGGATACACCAGAATCACAAGCATAAGAGAGGTCAGACGGGTTGTGGTCAGGTACCACACTGACAGGCAGGATCCAATTTTATTTCAAACAGAAATTCAAGGACAAGTCAGGAGTCTGAAAACTAGGAATCAGTCCAATCAACAACATGGAACAGGGAAGATCTAAGAGACAAGGTCTGAGAACTAGAAGAGTAAAAACTAGGCAGACTGGAAAGAAGGTTCAGTCACACGTAATCAGGAGCATAGACAAGGTTAAAACCACAATGTTAGGGCAAGGAAGTAGTCAGAAATTATGCCTTTTATAGAGAGACTAACGAGGTAGCTGTCTGCATCTGGCAAGCAGGTGGGTCAAGAGAGTACAGCCAGTTCAGGGCAGCAGGTCTTCCATAAGCAAAAACAAGCCTGAGCTCTACAGTGGCTCAAGAGGATAATGCTAGGAAGCCCAGCTTCAATCCTGAGCACGGTCCTGACATTCATCCATTTTACCTGCTGGGGTGTATTAAATGGTTTACAAATAGGTACTTATGCCTGAGAAAATCATCACCTTTACTGAAAATTACAATACTGCAGCACTGGGTATAAAAAAAGCAGAAGAAACAACTCTTATCAGCTGATCACCTAAGGGCATTGTCCCTTGAAGTGAAGATGATTTGGATACAGAGCTTGCTTGTGAACACGTTTAACCTGTATGTATCCTCATCTAGCAGAATGTCTGCAACTGATATTATTATGTTAATGCCAGAGTTTAAGTTTTCACACAAACAAAATATAGTCAGGGAAATTATTTAATTTGGTACATGTTTAATAGTAAAACTGCCACTACTGATTGGTTCAACAGCCATGTCTATTCAAGACCAGCAGTTCTCTGTGGTTCTTTACAGGAGGGAAAACATAGACTTGCAGGGCAGTCAGTGATAAAATAACATGCTGTAATAAATACATTTTTTCATAGCCAGCCCTGCAAGGCTAAGTGCCTTAGAAGTCTATATTTACACCCTCAACATATGCAAAGCTTTGCTTGTTAAATGGATAGGTTTTTGTCTAAAATATCTTGTCCTTTGCAGCTGTTTTAGCATGCAGTATCCATGTGTTTGTGAGAGATGGCAACATACATTTTAAACACATTTCCTTTTAATCTATCCCTAAATAGTCTTAGCAATGCAGATAATATAATAGGAAATATGTAGGTAACAGCATGGTGACATTTATTCATTTATGAAAATTAAAACTTTTCATTTATTATGGGGTCAATCAAAATCCTTGGAAAAACTTATCAAATGAATAATGTACAAAAATCCCCATAGATTTTAATGGTGATTTTCTGTTGAAAACCATTAGATATGTTTTTTTTGTTTTGTTTTTTAAATAATTATGATTAACGCCATAATTGCTTGTTATTCTTGGGTAAGCATTGATTTGAATACATCACTATTTCTTGCATTTATTTACTTTTTAAAAGGACATTAAACAATAAGGGCCAGATTTCAAGTGGAATGGTATTTAACGGGTTATGCTTGTATTACAAGTTGAAAGTTAAACGTTTTCGCTCACGCGCTAACCCGAATATATCACGTGCGCTAGCATATTCTCCCATTGAAATCTATGGAGCAAAAAAGTGGGAAAAAAATCTAACTCTCAACTCGTGCGTAAACCCAGTTGCATTTTCTCAAGTGCGCTAACCCGATGTGAAAATATAAATATTTCACTTTTCAATGTTCTTCACATAGAAGATTATGTTCTATTTATTCATGAATACACACTTCTACATACATCTGATAGTATTTTGGAAAAGTATATATCTATACCTATATACAGTATATATATAGATATATATATATATATATATAGGTATAGATATATATTGATATTGATCACTGAAGGGAGCGCGCTTTGTAGCAATTATTCATTGTCCTGAAGAAGGCCCATGTGTGGGTCGAAACGTTGACTTCTACATAATGATGATTTATTGAATTGGAAAATAAAAAATTATTGTTTTTTGCTACTTTAATACCTGTGAGTGCCCTCCTATATATGGACATTTCTACTTATCTTTTGAGGACAGCACCCGGGATATCTTTACAGATGAGTGGATGGAGTGCTAGGCCTCCGGCTAAAGGGTGTAGATATATATATATATATATATATATATATATATATATATATATATATATTATATATCTATGTATGTATCTCTATGTTAAGGCCCTTTGATAGCCTTTTTTTTCCCCTGACATCTCATATCCTTGAGCCATTATAACTGTTTTTGTGCAATATTTTTTTTTAAATAAATTTTATTAGATAGTGTTAGTATGAGTGTAACTGTACTTTTCATTTTTTTATGTGTTTTGTTACACTTTTTGTTTTGCGAAACAGTTAAATTCAATTGTGCTCAAGCAATTGCATATACGTTCAGCTTGAAATACGAGTGATACATCCAACGTAAGCAAACAGCCCCTTATCGCTTGTTAGCGCACTTCTTGTAATCTGGCCCTAAATATATTTCATGCACCTATCTCTAATTATGGTTGCCGCCATTTTGAAATATAAGTTACACTGCAGGTATCTGAAGGAGCGTTTCTGCACATCAGCACTAGAATTTAGTGAAAGCTAGATTTCAACATGGCAGCACCCATGACTAGAGGGGGGGCCTCAATATTGTGCTTATAAATTGCACTATATAACATTACATGTCTTTTTAATGTCACGTTGTACTAAAATAAGGAGTTTTCCTGATTCACCACATTTGTGTGGGAACTTAAAATCTGACATTGATCTACTATTTATTAGTATTTCACAGCAAATGTAAAGTAAAGCCCTTAAAAGGAATGAACTAGATATAACTAAAAATGAATATATATATATATATATATATATATATATATATATATATATATAGAGAGAGAGAGAGAGAGAGAGAGAAAGAGAGAGAGAGAGAGAGAGAGAGAGAGAGAGAGAGATAGAAAATTTGGGTATGACATGACTTTCAATAAGATATTTGCTTTAAAGGGAAAATAAAATCATAATTAAAGGGACAGCCAGCACCAAAATTGTTTAAAAAGATAGATAACACCTTTTCTACCCAATTTCCCAGCTTTGCACAACCAACATTGTTATATTAATTTACTTTATATCATTTAAATCTCTAAATTTCTGCCTGTGTCTAAGCCACTACATCACTTGCTTTTTACAACAAGAGACTGCTAGTTCATGTGGACTATTTAGATAACATTGTGCTAACGCCCATGGGTTGTGGCAGAAACTGCAATAATTGGCTAAAATGCAAGTCAATAGATAATAAATAAATAGAGATTTGATCAGGGGGCAGTCTGCAGAGGCTTAGATACAAGGTAATCACAGAGATAAAAAGTACATTAACCCCTTGAGTGCTAATGACGGCTCTGAGCCGTCACTGAGTTTCCCACTCTGGTGCTAATGACGGCTCAGAGCCGTCACTAGCACTCTCCTAACTTGAGGGAGATCTGGGGGCTCCCACCCGCTCCTACCCTTCCCGTTTTGCGTGGTGACGTCACGCGCAATAACGTGATGACATCACCGAGCAACTTTATTTATTAAATATATATATATTAAATATAGGAGCAGGGGGCATGCTGCTTAGAAGCCTGTATATCAGGCATCTAAGCAGCTACAGACCCTCCAGACCCACGGTTGGAAAGGTAATCGCCTAACCTTTCCAACAGTGTAAGTCTTGGGGATCTGAAATAAGAAAAAAAAAATAGTTTTAAAAATATAAAATAAAAAACCCTTTAAAAAAACCTTAGCACCCAGGTGGGAAAGTGCTTAGCACTCAAAGGGTTAATAACTGTGTTGGTTATGCAAAACTTGGAAATGGGTAATAAATTGATTATCTATCTTTTTAAACAATAACATTTAAACAATAAGGCCTAGATTTGGAGTTTGGCGGTAGCCGTGAAAACCAGCGTTAGAGGCTCCTAATGGTGGTTTTAGGCTACCGCCGGTATTTGGAGTCAGTCAGGAAAGGGTCTAACGCTCACTTTTCAGCCCGACTTTCCATACCGCAGATCCCCTTACGTCAATTGCGTATCCTATCTTTTCAATGGGATCTTTCTAACTCCGTATTTAGAGTCGTGGCTGAAGTGAGCGTTAGAAATCTAACGACAAAACTCCAGCTGCAGAAAAAAGTCAGTAGTTAAGAGCTTTCTGGGCTAACGTCGGTTCATAAAGCTCTTAACTACTGTGCTCTAAAGTACACTAACACCCATAAACTATCTATGTACCCCTAAACCGAGGTCCCCCCACATCGCCGCCACTCGATTACATTTTTTTAACCCCTAATCTGCCGACCGACACATACGATATACTTATGTACCCCTAATCTGCTGCCCCTAACACCGCCGACCCCTATATTATATTTATTAACCCCTAACCTGCCCCCACAATGTTGCCGCCAGCTACCTACAATAATTAACCCCTAATCTGCCGACCGCAAAGCGCCGCTACTTACGTTATGCTTATGTACCCCTAATCTGCTGCCCCTAACACCGCAGACCCCTATATTATATTTATTAACCCCAAATCTGCCCCCCACAACGTCGCCTCCACCTGCCTACACTTATTAACCCCTAATCTGCCGACCGGACCGCACCGCTATTATAATAAAGTTATTAACCCCTAATCCGCCTCACTAACCCTATAATAAATAGTATTAACCCCTAATCTGCCCTCCCTAACATCGCCGACACCTAACTTCAATTATTAACCCCTAATCTGCCTACCGGAGCTCACCGCTATTCTAATAAATGTATTAACCCCTAAAGCTAAGTCTAACCCTAACACTAACACCCCCCTAAGTTAAATATAATTTACATCTAACGAAATTAATTAACTCTTCTTAAATAAATTATTCCTATTTAAAGCTAAATACTTACCTGTAAAATAAATCCTAATATAGCTACAATATAAATTATATTTATATTATAGCTATTTTAGGATTTATATTTATTTTACAGGTAACTTTGTATTTATTTTAACCAGGTACAATAGCTAAAATAGTTAAAATAATTACAAAATTACCTGTAAAATAAATCCTAACCTAAGTTACAATTAAACCTAACACTACACTATCAATAAATTAATTAAATAAAATACCTACAATTACCTACAATTAAACCTAACACTACACTATCAATACATTAATTAAATACAATATTTACAAATAAATACAATGAAATAAACTAACTAAAGTACAAAAAATAAAAAAGAACTAAGTTACAAAAAATAAAAAAATATTTACAAACATCAGAAAAATATTACAACAATTTTAAACTAAATACACCTACTCTAAGCCCCCTAATAAAATAACAAAGACCCCCAAAATAAAAAAATGCCCTACCCTATTCTAAATTACTAAAGTTCAAAGCTCTTTTACCTTACCAGCCCTCAACAGGGCCCTTTGCGGGGCATGCCCCAAAGAATTCAGCTCTTTTGCCTGTAAAAAAAAAACATACAATACCCCCCCCACATTACAACCCACCACCCACATACCCCTAATCTAACCCAAACCCCCTTAAATAAACCTAACACTAAGCCCCTGAAGATCTTCCTACCTTATCTTCACCATACCAGGTTCACCGATCGATCCAGAAGAGCTCCTCCGATGTCCTGATCCAAGCCCAAGCGGGGGGCTGAAGAGGTCCATGATCCGGCTGAAGTCATCATCCAAGCGGGAGCTGAAGAGGTCCATGATCCGGCTGAAGTCTTCATCCAAGCGGGAGCTGAAGAGGTCCATGATCCGGCTGAAGTCTTCTATCAACGGCATCTTCAATCTTCTTTCTTCGGGAGCCATCATCTTCCATCCGACGCGGAACATCCTCTTCTCCCGACGCCTACTCGCCGAATGACGGTTCCTTTAAATGATGTCATCCAAGATGGCGTCCCTTGAATTCCGATTGGCTGATAGGATTCTATCAGCCAATCGGAATTAAGGTAGGAATATTCTGATTGGCTGATGGAATGAGCCAATCAGAATCAAGTTCAATCCGATTGGCTGATTAGATCAGCCAATGGAATGAGCCAATCAGAATCAAGTTCAATCCGATTGGCTGATTAGATCAGCCAATCGGATTGAACTTCATTCTGATTGGCTGATTCCATCAGCCAATCAGAATATTCCTACCTTAATTCCGATTGGCTGATAGAATCCTATCAGCCAATCGGAATTCGAGGGACGCCATCTTGGATGACGTCATTTAAAGGAACCGTCATTCGGCGAGTAGGCGTCGGCAGAAGAGGATGTTCCACGTCGGATGGAAGATGATGGCTTCCTGAAGAAAGAAGATTGAAGATGCTGTTGATAGAAGACTTCAGCCGGATCATGGACCTCTTCAGCTCCCACTTGGATGAAGACTTCAGCCGGATCATGGACCTCTTCAGCTCCCGCTTGGATGATGACTTCAGCCGGATCATGGACCTCTTCAGCCCCCCGCTTGGGCTTGGATCAGGACATCGGAGGAGCTCTTCTGGATCGATTGGTGACCCTGGTATGGTGAAGATAAGGTAGGAAGATCTTCAGGGGCTTAGTGTTAGGTTTATTTAAGGGGGGTTTGGGTTAGATTAGGGGTATGTGGGTGGTGGGTTGTAATGTTGGGGGGGGGTATTGTATGTTTTTTTTTTTTACAGGCAAAAGAGCTGAATTCTTTGGGGCATGCCCCGCAAAGGGCCCTGTTCAGGGCTGGTAAGGTAAAAGAGCTTTGAACTTTAGTAATTTAGTTGAAATAATCTTTATTGTCAAAAAGGAAGACAAGAGACATATCTAATACATCATGCCCCTAGTTCAGATAAACATATTTATATTCATTGTTACAGTCTCAGGACCTCTTATCCTGTTCGATAAAGTTTTATAATTCCATATATCTGTCTCAAACAACATGAAAATGAGTTGGAGGATGAAACAACTTCTTTCAGCAATTAGTATATCCATCCGGCTTTCCCAATGTATCTCCATCATTACTGAAATCTCTGAAAGTCCATAGAGTCCTAGGAAAAGCTCCCACCTACTGAAGTTGCCTTCAGGCATAGGAAATATATGAGGTCCTGCTTATTTTCCTGAAGTAGGAACGAAATTATCTATAGTCTTCCTTCCCCTCCCTTTTCTAATGTGTTTTCCTTTTATTTTAATAATTATAAACATTAAACATAAACTTTTGAAACTGTAAAACAATAAACTCATAACTGTATAACCTTTCCCGTCGAGCAGAGAGAGAACCATCAAATTGTATCTAAGATGTATATAAGTTCCCCATAAAAGACTTAGTGGTAATAAGTTTAGGAGAGATCCCCTATCGTGTTATAACTCTTGAAAGACTTAAATTTCCCTTATCTCACTTCTATCTCTGTTCATGATCCAGTGGACCCAAATCTTTTGGAAATGTGTTGTTGTATCCTGCAACCAAGAGGCAGATTCTGACATAGCATATATATTATCTAACCTGTTAATCACTTCTGACCACGTTGGTGAACCTGTTCTCCAGTGTTTGGCTATACATATCCTCGTGGTTGTACAAAGTATATTTATGAATATATTGGTAGCTAAGTTTAAGGATTCATCTGAAACATGCAAGAGGGCCTGCGCCGCCGTTAGCGTCATAGATTTATCTAATAGGATACTTATCAATTTAGAAAGTTTGTTCCAAATTTGTTTAATCTCCCCACATTCCCACCACATATGCATATAATTTCCAATTTCTGCACAGCCTCTGTAACAGAGTCTACTTTTCTGCAATGTATAATGTGCAGTTCTTATGGGTGTAAGATACCACCTGTAAGATGTTTTAATAGAATTTTCGATAAGGTCTGCGCATATCAGCCCCTTGCTAATCCTAGAAAGTATTTGTGTCCATCTGTCATCATCATATGTTTCACCTAAGTCTCTTTCCCAATTCTCATGAAGCGGCAATTTGGAGCCTTTTTTTGCATCTTGTATTGCCAAGTACAGTTGTGATATTAGTTTTTTATTTCTACCTGGGGTTGCAATAATGCATTCTGTTGTAGTGTATGGGTTTAATGGTTTGTTTTGTCTGTATTTGTATATTGTGGTGGATATCTGAAGATATAGGAACCAATGTAAGGTGTCCGGCTGAAGTTTATCTTTCAGTTGGGTGTATGTGAGCATTTTACCTTTATCTAAAAAGTCTGCAACTCTGTAGAGGCCCTTATTTTCCCACTTACATATTAGTGTTTGAAATTCTGCAGGAAGTATAGCACCCAGTGGTATTATCTTAGTACCCTTGGGTATGAGGCCTAGAGAAGATGTGAGGTATTTCCACATATGCTTGGACTCCTCTGTCACCTTGAGTTTGTATAGTGTTTTGTTTGTAGTGTTTGAGGTATTCCAAACAATCGTGGCTGGATCATTCACCCCAGCTAAGTCTGCCTCTAGTCTAGTCCAAGTTATTTCTCGACAGTTTTTGCTTATCAGCGTAATTTGTGATAACCTAGCTGCCTGATAGTAGTCTAACAAATTGGGCACCCCCACTCCCCCCAGCTGTTTGTGTTGTTTTAATAGTTGGGAGGCTATTCTAGCTGTTTTGGGTCCTCGTAGGAACCTAATTAGGTCCATCTGGAGATCTGCTAGCTCTCTTTGCGGTACTTTGATTGGTAATGCTCTGAAGAGATATAATATTCTCGGTAGAATATTCATCTTTATAATCGATAATCTGCCATACCAGGAGAAACACCCCCTCCTCCATCTACCCAAATCCCTTCTTACGGTCTTAAAGATCTCAGTATAGTTTGCCTTATAGAGTCCCTCTAGTGTGTTTGTTATGTTAACTCCCAAGTATTTGATATATTTTTTAGCCCACTTAAAGTCAAAATTCGCTTCTATCAACTTAAGAGTATGTAGTGGTAGTGTCAGTGGTATAGCCTCACACTTATCTGAATTTATTTTGAAGCCTGAGATTTTTGAAAATTCATCAATGACTTGATATAGATGAGGGAGTGATCTTAAAGGTTTCGTCAATGTAAGCAAAATGTCATCCGCAAATAAGGTGAGTTTATATTCTTCTTTGTTAATTTTTACTCCGGTAATGTCTTTTGCTCCCCTGATGTAGGCCGCTAAAGGTTCTATGCTTAGTGCAAATAATAGAGGAGATAGCGGGCAGCCCTGACGTGTCCCATTTAATATTTTAATTGGCCTAGACTGATGGCCCGTTGCTCTGATAGTTGCTGTTGGGTCTGAATACAGGTTTTTAATAGCCGTCATGAATTGTCCTTTGAAACCCATGAATGTTAGTGTCTCAAACATATATTCCCAGTCGACCCTATCAAACGCCTTCTCTGCGTCCAGAGATAGGAGCAGAGAAGGCGTTTTTGTCCCCACCAAGTACTCCACCAGAGACACCGTTCGTCTCACATTATCTGGGGCTTCCCTTTCTTTTATGAATCCTACCTGGTCGGGATGTATCAATGAGGGTAGATATAATTTGAGTCTATTTGCTAAAATTTTTGTAAAAATTTTTAAATCTTGGTTAATCAATGAGATCGGCCTATAGTTTTGGTATTTTTTGGGATTCCTTCCTGGTTTGGGTATAACCACTATTTTGGCCTGCAATATGTCCTGTGGGATACGGGTACCCTGCATGATGTCATTGCAGAATTTGTGCAAGTGGGGGACCAGACATTTTTTAAATACTTTATAATATTCACCTGAGAACCCGTCAGGACCCGCCGCCTTGCCTATTTTAAGATCTTTTATTGCTAGGGCAATTTCGTTTATTGTTATTTCTGTGTTTAAGGCTTCCATGTCTGTAGCATTAAGTTTCAGGAGTTTAGCCTTTTGCAGAAAATGGTGTCTAAGCGTTTTTGTCTGAGTAGTATGTTGAACTTTTTTCCCGTCATAAAGAAATTCATAATATTGTGCAAAGCAGTCCGTTATGTCTTGAGGGTGATATATTAGCGTCCCGTCTTCTTTTTGTAGTTGTTGTATAGTTAGATTTTTCGTCCTTTCCCTTAGTTTGTGAGCTAGAAATCTATCTGGCTTATTAGCATATATAAAGTAATGTGCCTTCAACTTATGCATAGCTCTGAGGGAGTTCTCATTTAAAATCTTAGCTAGTGTTTGTCGCTTATGTGTAAGTTTATTGAAAATATCTGAGGTTAGTGTGCTTCTATGTTGGATTTCAAGCGTTTCTATTTCCTGTTGGAGTATCTCTATGTGAGCCTTAACTTTTTTTGTGTATAGAGCTTTTTCCTTTATCAATAAACCTCTTATGAATGGTTTGTGAGCAGCCCACGTGATTGTTGGGGTGGTTTCTGGGGTTGTGTTTATCTTCCAGTATTCTGTCAAGTTATGCATAATTTTGTCATATAATTCAGGTTTTTTCAATAAATTTGGATCATAAGTCCATGACCTTTGTCTGTCCACATTGACCAGTCCCTCTAATTGTATCTGGATAATAGAATGGTCTGACCAGACACATGCATGAATTGTGGAGCTGTGTAAACTGGGGAGTAGAATCTGACTAATAAATATATAATCTAATTTGGTATAAATTTTGTGTGCTGGGGAGTAGTAAGTATGGTCATTCGTCTGCCCATATAACGTTACCCAGGTATCTATCACATTATGAGATTCTAAGATATTCTTAATATTTTTAGAGATGGAATTATGTCTGGTTTGTTTATTAGTGAGTTTGTGGGGCGTATCTACTTTGTGTGTTTTCAGATTAATATTAAAGTCTCCGGCTAATATGATTTTTGATTGTGACCATTGTGTCAGTAGGTGTGACAAGTGGTGAAAAAAGTTGTGCTGTTGTTCATTGGGTGCGTATATATTGCAAAGTGTAAGCGAGGTGTCTAGCATACGTCCTCTCACTATAAGATACCTGCCCTCTTTATCTGTCAGCACTTCTTCTTTGATAAAGTTAAGTGCATCATGTATAAGTATTGACACTCCTCTCTTTTTTTTGTCAGTTGTGGAGTGGTATTGTTGCGTGAAATATCTACTCCAATATTTGGGTATTTGATTATTTGTAAAATGGGTTTCTTGCAAGAATATAATATTAGCATTTAGGTTGTGATACTGTGTAATTGCTGTTTTTCTTTTATTATCCGTATTTAACCCCCTTACATTATGTGAGATTATTCTTATCTTGGGAGTCATGAGTCAGTTCCCCTCCCCTTCTCTACCTGTAGCTGACCAATATCTTCACTTGCAATGTTATGAAATCCTCTGCTCTCCTGTATAACTTTTCCTGATAGAGAAACTTTCGTCTCACCTGCTCGACGGTACATAAAATAAATTGAAATAAACAAAAAACAAACAACAATAAACATTTGAATCTTATAACATTGTTTTTCCCTGTAGCATATTTGCATAGTTCTAACCATAATGTCGGGATAGTAGTTTCTTAATATATAGAGTTACTAACAACTTAAATTTATTGAAAGTGGGAATTATATATATGGTCTAAGGAGCGGGTTGTAGTGGCATACGGCAAAGATATTGCCCAGATCTTATGTGAATGTTGGACTTAATCTGCTTATCCTCCATCACAAGTAACCAATGATTATATATAACATAAATTTTACATCTTTATGTCCATCAATATATCCCAAGCAAAGTTAGTTTTGTAGATTGACATTTATATACTCATCTGTATCCAGTATCCTCTGCCAATATTATGAGGGACACATGTAGGGTATAGTCCAAGAGATCAGGGAGTAGCGCTCTTCTAAGGATGCACCAAAAGAAGGCAAAGAAAAAAAAATCCCAGCCTCGGTCACTGTCTACTCCATGATTCAGGGTCTTTGTTTCTTCTTTGGAACTTTAGACCACTTCTCTGTTTGAGAGATGCTTTGTTGTTGTCCGCGTGGTCTTCTGGTGTCTGGCTGACTTTCCCGCATTTCTGGACATTCTAATTTGAGAAGTTGACAGGCCTCTAAGATATCCTCTTTGACTTTCACTGTGGTTGTTTTACCATCCTGGAATATATGAAGTGCGAAGGGGAATCCCCATCGATACGCTATTTGATTCTTCCGTAGCAATTGTGTTAGGGGACGTAGTGCTGAGCGTTTCTGTAAAGTTCTGAGACATAAGTCTTGGTAGAATTGTATTACAGATCCTTTGAATTTAAAAGTCGGATTCTTCCTAGCTGCCGCCATTATCTCCTCCTTTTCTTGAAAGTGGGATAATTTAGATATTATATCTCTTGGAGGTTCCCCCTCCTTTGGTTTTGCTCTAAGAGCTCTATGAGCTCTTTCCATTTGAAATTTTCCGTCTTCAGATGTCCCTGTGATGGCTTGAAATAGATGTTTTAAATACTCATTTAGTTCTGTTGCAGTTATTGATTCTGGAACACCCTTTAGGCGTATGTTGCACCTCCTGCTTCTATTTTCTAAGTCTTCCATCTTTTCAAGAATATCTTCTATATCCTGTTGTTGATCTGTCAGTTGATGTGTAATGTTAGTGATATCTTCTTCTATGGATTCATCCTTTTCTTCTAGTGTTTCCACTCTTGTTCCAAGCTCCAATATATCTTGTTTAATTTCTGCAAGACTGCTTATTATTGTATTTTGAAATGAATCCATTTTTTCCCACATCTTATTAAAGTTTGCATTGATATCTTTTTTGGAGACTAGGTGCCTTAAGTCCCCTTTAGTAGCAGGAATGTCACAATCATGTTGCTGAGGTTCCAATTCATGTTCTAACTCCTCATCTTGTGTGTTAGGTTCCATTTCCTTTATTTTATCACTTTTAGATGATTTGAAGAAAAGATTTGCTGCAGCAGATTTACATGGTGTAGATAATTTATTTTGTCTTTTAGTTGCCATGTTGCAATGAATATTGCTAGTGCTAGAGTAACTGTGCTGCCTTTGCTTTTGTATGTTAATGCAGAGTCATCAGAGTTCAAACAATGCAGAAAGCAGCCTTTAAAGTCTTTAGTTGAGGGCAAATGCAGCTGTTATCTCAAACTGTATCTTCATTAAAATTTAAATGCTGCAGCTTTTTTTTTTTTTTTCCTCCTTTATTTAAAAAAGTTTATACATAGACCAGTTGTAATCTCTGTTGCCTTTAGCTTATATTGTAGCTTGGGAAAAGTTATGAGGGAGAAGTGCAAACTGTCACTGTTTCATTTCTCTGCTGTGTTAAGATTATGAACTGACTTCTCCACACTTGCTTTATCTTAATATTTATTTCCCTCAGTCTTAAGTATCACTATATGTAGTGCTAAAACCAACCTGGTTTATTTGTGTATTGATTTCCCTTTGCACTGTTTAAAATAGATTGTTAGGCATTGTGTGATATTCAGCAGCTAGCTAGGAGTCCTGTCTGGTGGCCATCTTAGTTTATTCCCACATGGCTATATAAAGTTTTATAACTGTTATATTCTCATCATCCTTAAGCATGTATATTGTTTATAGGCTTACCAGACTTCTAGTGGAGATGTATCAGGTTGTTGTTGATGCTGAGATGATTTTTCTGTCTCCATTTCTGGCTCCTTTTTCTTGTTTCCCTGCAGCTTGTAAAATCTTTTTCCAGCTTGAATTCCTTTATCTGCAGTTTTCTGATCACATTTTTGGTTGCTGTCTGCTATTGTAAAGTGTATTTAATGTCCTATAACAGACCTGCAAGCTTTTGAGAATTATAATCCCACTTTCTCTTGAAACTACAGCAGGAGCTCACACTTTACATGTCTGCCACCATGCTCATCCAGGCTCCACCCCCTGAACTTTAGTAATTTAGAATAGGGTAGGGCATTTTTTTATTTTGGGGGTCTTTGTTATTTTATTAGGGGGCTTAGAGTAGGTGTAATTAGTTTAAAATTGTTGTAATATTTTTCTGATGTTTGTAAATATTTTTTTATTTTTTGTAACATAGTTCTTTTTTATTTTTTGTACTTTAGTTAGTTTATTTCATTGTATTTATTTGTAGATATTGTATTTAATTAATGTATTGATAGTGTAGTGTTAGGTTTAATTGTAGGTAATTGTAGGTGTTTTATTTAATTAATTTATTGATAGTGTAGTGTTAGGTTTAATTGTAACTTAGGTTAGGATTTATTTTACAGGTAATTTTGTAATTATTTTAACTATTTTAGCTATTGTACCTGGTTAAAATAAATACAAAGTTACCTGTAAAATAAATATAAATCCTGAAATAGCTATAATATAAATATAATTTATATTGTAGCTATATTAGGATTTATTTTACAGGTAAGTATTTAGCTTTAAATAGGAATAATTTATTTAATAAGAGTTAATTAATTTCGTTAGATGTAAATTATATTTAACTTAGGGGGGTGTTAGTGTTAGGGTTAGACTTAGCTTTAGGGGTTAATACATTTATTAGCATAGCGGTGAGCTCCATTCGGCAGATTAGGGGTTAATGTTTGAAGTTAGGTGTCGGCGATGTTAGGGAGGGCAGATTAGGGGTTAATACTATTTATTATAGGGTTAGTGAGGCGGATTAGGGGTTAATAACTTTATTATAATAGCGGTGCGGTCCGCTCAGCAGATTAGGGGTTAATAAGTGTAGGCAGGTGGAGGCGACATTGTGGGGGGCAGATTTGGTGTTAATAAATATAATATAGGGGTCGGCGGTGTTAGGGGCAGCAGATTAGGGGTACATAAGGATAACATAAGTAGCGGCGGTTTGCGGTCGGCAGATTAGGGGTTAATTATTGTAGGTAGCAGCGGTTTACAGAGCGGCAGATTAGGGGTTAAAAATAATATACAGGGGTCAGCAATAGCGGGGGCGGCAGAATAGAGGTTAATAAGTGTAAGGTTAGGGGTGTTTAGACTCGGGGTACATGTTAGAGTGTTAGGTGCAGACGTAGGAAGTGTTTCCCCATAGCAAACAATGGGGCTGCGTTAGGAGCTGAACGCGGCTTTTTTGCAGGTGTTAGATTTTTTCCAGCTCAAACAGCCCCATTGTTTCCTATGGGGGAATCGTGCACGAGCACGTTTTTGAGGCTGGCCGCGTCCGTAAGCAACTCTGGTATCGAGAGTTGCAGTGGCATTAAATATGCTGTACGCTCCTTTTTTGGAGCCTAACACAGCCATTCTGTGGACTCTCAATACCAGAGTTATTTTAAAGGTGCGGCCAGAAAAAAGCCAGCGTTAGCTACGCGGGTCGTTACCGACAAAACTCTAAATCTAGCCGTAAGTGTTTACCGGTCCTTACTCCACCCCCTTGAAGTTCTGACTTTCAACTGCCTGTGACGTAGAGAGTGGTCACACCCGCTCTCTATGTGGGCATCCAGGTGCACTCGGATCAGTGTGAAAAGTAACACATGCGTATTACTTATGAATGTTTTTTTTTTCTGAGGGTTTGGGCCCCTAACGGTTTGGAGATCAATTGGATATCAAATACAAACCTCAGGGGGGGGGGAAAGAGGACATCGGCGGTGGGTGTAGTAGTGACATCCAAAATACAGAGACAGTATCTATGATAAGCGGTTTATTTGGCTGTGATGTTAATTTTTGATGACACCTCTAATGCTATTGTGCGGAGCATTACCATCACTTTAATGTAATAGTATTTCTAATGCTATCTTTAAAAGTAATATTCAATTTGAATTTTTCTAATTCGAAAATTGCATAATTTGAATCAAATTATACATTTGAATTGGAAAAATTTGAATTGATATATTTTTAATAGTAGTTCTAATACGCTCCTAAAATGTATTATTCAAATTATGCAATATTCGAAATAGAAAAAAATTTGAATCTACCTATTTGTATCTATTATGTATCAATTTACTACATTTCCTACCACATGAACTATTGAACTTTTGAATAGTATTTGTTAAATCAAACATTACATTAGAAATTTCGAAGGTGGATATTTGATCTTATTATGAACATTTGAAAACGAAAGAAACTTTCAAAAACCATAAATAACATTTGAATACCAACTTTTAATGTATTTTTGTCGTAAATGAATGTCCACAAGGCTATTTGTTCTAACAAGAGAATTACACTTTCAGCACATTCTCCCATACCTAGTTGTATGGTGTCTATATAACAACGATCTGGAATTTTTTTTGTTAAAAATTAATATAATTTAATTCTAAAAAAATAGGGGAACGAATATCCCAACAATTCTCTTGAGGAAAATGGGGCATGTGCAACAATAAATATAGCTGGTCTTCAAAATTTTCCAGGTCTCCTTTATATTTCCAGTCTGGCCCTGAGAGACACTCACTCTGAAGTCTCACAAATGTATAAATCTTTACTATTTTGCTGTGACCAATTAGATTCAAATAAAAACTAGTTACTATACTGTCTTAACCATGACAGGCAAATTATAGAAAGCTACTTTATACAAAGGATGTACAGCAATCAAAGCACTCAGTAGTTTACAGGGATGAAAGAAGAGGCCTTAATTCAAGAGGATGAAGAAATGCTGTGTTTTATTTTCCGTCACTACAGAAATCAAAGCAAAGTAATACACAGCATAGGCGTTCAAGTGGGGAAAGACAGGCAAAAGATGAGGTCAAACGCGTTTCATCTATAAAGACATGACTTTATCAATGACCATAAACACACCCACACCTCCCTGCTATTTAAAGGCAAAAGACACTCCCACATTGTTGTGATCCAATCAAAACTAAAAATATTTAACACAGGTTAGAGTGAGCGATTTAAACGGATATCTGAAAGACTACAAAGCAACTGTATGTCATAAACAACTTGAAAATTATACAAAGGATAGCTCCATAATATAATTGAGGAGTTAATGGGCTTTAAATTACAATTTAAAATGTAACGTATACTCTGACATATTTTATATATATTACCTTAACATTATCAGAAATATAAAGAAATATATATTTAATAATACAAATTAAGTGAGATTGGCTAAATAAAATGTGGAGCCCTAGGACCCCTGTGTGATACACACTCCCTAAAATTTATAGAGACTCCATAGCTGCCCTGGCTCAGTGCTCACTTATCTATTTAGAACGAATCTTATACCCTTTTGCAGAACTGTCAAACTAATGTATCAAAGATGCTGGTGATTTTTTTTTAAGAAAATTGACTCTCTGAATGTACCATCTAAAAAATGTATGCTATACAGTCTTGATGTGGAAAGTCTAAATACTTCCATTACTCACAAAAGTGGTATAGGCGCTTTGAAGATGCTGGTTATTTTTTTTTTTTTTTTAAACTGACTTTTTGAATGTACTTTCTCGATGTGAAAAACCAAAATCATTGCATTACTTAGGAAAGTGGTATAGGTGCTGTGAAGGCTGTGCTTGACTCTTGTGGGCAGTATAATTTCTTTTAAATCAATTTCGCCTAGATTACGAGTTTTGCATTAACAGTGGTGCGGTGCTAACGAGCAGTTTATGCTCACCACTCACTTACAGACAGCGCTGGTATTACGGGTTTTTACAAACCCGGCGTTAACCGCAAAAAAGTGAGCGTAAAGCAAAATTTTGCTCCACATCTCACCTCAATACCAGCACTGCTCACGTTAGCGGTGAGCTGGCAAAACGTGCTCGTACACGATTTCCCCATAGGAATCAATGGGGGAGAGCCGGCTGTAGGAATCAATGGGGGAGAGCCGGCTGAAAAAAAACCTAACCCCTGCACAAAAGCAGCGTTTAGCTCCTAACGCAGCCCCATTGATTCCTATGGGGAAATAAAAGTGATGTCTACACCTAACACCCTAACATGAACCCCGAGTCTAAACACCCCTAATCTTACATTTATTAACCCCTAATCTGCCACCCACGACATCGCCAACACCAGCATTATATTATTAACCCCTAATCTGCCGCTCCGGACACCGCCGCCACCTATATTATACTTATGAACCCCTAATCTGCTGCCCTCAACATTGCCAACACCTACATTATATTTACATATAACACCTACATTTTATTTATTAACCCCTAATCTGCTTAAAGTCCTCAACAAAGCTGGGAGAAGTCTTCATCCAAGCCGGGCGAAGTTGTCCTCCAGACGGGCAGAAGTCTTCATCCAGACGGCATCTTCTATCTTCATCCGATGCGGAGCATCCTCTTCTTCCGACGGCTAAACACAGAATGAAGGTTCCTTTAAATGATGTCATCCAAGATGGCGTCCCTTCAATTCCGTTTGGCTGATAGAATTCTATCAGCCAATAAGAATTAAGGTAGAAAAAATCCTATTGGCTGATGCAATCAGCCAATAGGATTGAACTGGCATTCTATTGCTTGATTGGAACAGCCAATAGAATGCCAGCTCAATCCTATTGGCTGATTGGATCAGCCAATATTATTGAACTTCAATCCTTGATTCCAATAGGATTTTTTCTACCTTAATTCCGATTGGCTGATAGAATTCTATCAGCCAATCGGAATTGAAGGGACGCCATCTTGGATGACGTAATTTAAAGGAACCTTCATTCTGTGTTTAGCCGTCGGAAGAAGAGGATGCTCTGCGTCGGATGTCTTGAAGATGGACCCGCTCCGCGCTGGATGGATGAAGATAGAAGATGCCGTCTGGATGAAGACTTCTGCCCGTCTGGAGGACCACTTCACCCGGCTTGGATGAAGACTTCTCCCGGCTTCGTTGAGGACTTTGGCCCAGTTGGGTGAAGACGTCTCCCGGGAAGGTGATCTTCAAGGGGTTAGTGTTAGCTTTTTTTAAGGGGGGATTGGGTGGGCTTTAGTGTAGGGTTGGTTGTGTGGGTGGTGGGTTTTAATGTTGGGGGGGATTGTAATTTTTTTTTCAGGTAAAAGAGCTGATTACTTTGGGGCAATGCCCTGCAAAAGGCCCTTTTAAGGGCTATTTGTAATTTAGTGTAGGGTAGGGCTTTTTTATTTTGGGGGGACTTTTTTATTTTGTTAGGGGGATTAGATTAGGTGTAATTACTTTAAAAATCTTGTAATTTCTTTATTATTTTTAGTAATTTAGTGTTTGTTTTTTTGTACTTTGGATAATTTTATTTAATTGTAATTAATTGTATTTAATTTAGGTAATTAATTTATTTATAGTGTAGTGTTAGGTGTAATTGTAACTTAGGTTAGGTTTTATTTTACAGGTAAATTTGTATTTATTTTAACTAGGTAGTTATTAAATAGTTAAGAATTATTTAATAACTATTGTACCTAGTTAAAATAAATACAAAGTTGCCTGTAAAATAAAAATAAATCCTAAGCTATCTACAATGTAACTATTAGTTATATTGTAGCTAGCTTAGGGTTTATTTTATAGGTAAGTATTTAGTTTTAAATAGGAATTATTTAGTTAATTGTAGTAATTTTATTTAGATTTATTTAAATTATATTTAAGTTAAGTGGGGTTAGGGTTAGGGTTAGACTTAGGTTTAGGGGTTAATACATTTATTATAGTGGCAGCGACGTTGGGGGCGGCAGATTATTGGTTAATAAATGTAGGTAGGTGGCGGTGATGTTAGGGCCGGCAGATTAGGGGTTAATAATATTTAAATAGTGTTTGCAATGCGGGAGTGTGGTGGTTTAGGGGTTAATAAATTTATTATAGTGGCGGCCATGTCCGGTTCGGCAGATTAGGGGTTAAAATATTTATTTTAGTGTTTGCGATGTGGAAGGGCCTCGGTTTAGGGGTTAATAGGTAGTTTATGGGTGTTAGTGTACTTTTTAGCTCTTTAGTTAAGAGTTTTATGCTACGGCGTTGTAGTGTAAAACTCCTAACTACTGACTTTAAAATGCGGTACCAGGCTTGACAGGAGACGGTGTACCGGTGTACCGCTCACTTTTTGTCAGGCTCGTAATACCGGCGCTATGCAAGTCCCATTGAAAATATAGGATAAGCATTTGACGTAAGTGGATTTACGGTATTTCTGAGTCTAGCCAAAAAAGTGAGCGGTACACCTGTACCTGCAAGGCTCGTAATACCAGCGGGCGTTAAAAAGCAGCGTTAGGACCGGCCAACGATGCTTTTTAAGGCTAACGCCAAACTCATAATCTAGCCGTTTGTTTCTACAGTTATTGGAAATAATATTGTATTGCAATTATTTTTTTATTCCAAGAGGATTTTTTTTTTTGCAGTTTCACAGCCATATGTTCAAAGGTTGCCCCTAATTATACAAATATATTCCTAAATATCTATGAAGAAAAATTTGAATTTGCAAACGAGTTGTTTATTCAGTATGGTGTCACACGGTGGCACTATATTGACAATATGTTTGGGGTTTTGTTAGGCGGCTTTAAACCCTGGTTTTGTTAATAAAAGAACTTAATTTGAATACCAACCATATTAAGTTTATGTTAAATTGGAGTTAAGATAGTCTGGAATATTTGGATATCATAAGTATTAAGGTTGGTGGGTTTTTTAAAATGTATTTATTTAGGAAGAATACCGATCGCAACAGCCTGTGCCCACCCTGCATTCCGCAAAAGTTACCTACCACTTAACCAATAGGAAATAGGGAGGATCGTTTTGTGGCGTAGAACATGGCTGTCCTTAATTGATAAGGAAATAGAATATGTTCTTTCTATTGAGAGACCTTGATAGGTCTGGGGAAAATAAATGAAAAAAAAAAAAATTCTGGACAGCGATTAATTTACAAAGTAAAGGAATTCAGCAGATTAATAGAAAGCACTGGTGAATTGTATCTTAATCTAATGCTACTATTGAAGAGTTCCAACAGTATCTTATGCCAGTATATAAAAGAGCTATTAATATTAAAGAACTTATTAGAGAAGATGTGGGCATGGTCAATCTAATTTTGGATATATGACATCAAAGAATTTAGGATGTTATCCATGTCTGGGCTGTTCATGCTGTGGCAATATGATTAAAGGGTCTCATTTTTACAAACCTAGTATGGGTAAAAATATTCCATAAAAGGTAACTTTTCTTGTTACACTTTGTCATTATATGGTTAAATGGGCACTGGGAGCATTCATGATAGGACAGTTGAACACCAAAGCAGCATTAGGACTAAGAACAAGACTGCCCCTGCAGTTAATCATTTTCTAGAAGCAGGACTCGCAATAAATCACTTGCACTTTCAAATAATTTATGTTGTTCCCAAACCACATTGAGTGGAGGATAGAGTTAATTTTAAAACAACACAAATCCTTTTGGATATATAAGTTAGGCACTCTTGAACCTGTTGGTATGAACAGAGATTGAGCTTTTTTGGTTGTTTTTTTTGTTAAATCCATATATTTTTGAGTAAAGAATCTATAAATATTGTTCATTTATAATTTTTTTTAATGCTCGGCTTTATATATGTGCTTAACAATGAATTTGGATTGGCAGTGAAAAGAGTTATGGTATTAAAGAATGTTTTAGCACCATATTCATATGTTTGTTAGTTTGTTTCATAGCATGATTAAGGGAGCAATCCTGAAACGTTGCTACATTTTGTAACCTTTGATATTTAATAAATCATTTATATGTTGCTATTATTGGACTCTTTTGCTGCATAATTATGTTGGGTCTGAAGTAGTGACCCTTGGCGGAGTGCATTTTCCCAGAGTGCTGGATTTGTAGTATTTTGTGGCCAAATGTGAAAAGCCCAGGACTATGTTAAGGTCTCTTCCTCCCTGGATCCCTCACCTACACCCACACAGTGCAGCCTTCAACCAGACACACCGAGACACAAACAAGGGTGACACGCGCCCTCTGTAATTTCCTTAGACAAAGAAAAAACATGGAAATGGACTGCACTCTAAAACCTTTAGACACAGTAATTGTATTTTTTTTCTTGAACTCCTAGCACAATTGCAGGATTTATAATATATGTGTATATATGCATGTGTATATTACAATACATATATATATATATATATATATATATACTGTATTTGTATATCCACTGAGTTTTTTTTTATTAAAAAATAAGGTGCCGGTACTCATTGATTACTGATTGATAAATTATTTACAATGTTTCATGTATTTTGCAAGCCCTTTTTATGAATTATTTAAACAATGATTACAAATATTACCTGTTATGAGTTGGCAGAGGTGGAGGTACTTAGTACCAGTGAGTGCCCCCCCCCCAAAAAAAAGAGTCCTGGATATATCTAGCTAGCTATCTAGCTAGCTATATAAATATATATATATATATCTATAGCTATTTATATATATTTATATATAATTTACATATATATATTTATTTATATTCAAAGTTCAAATAAAGCAAACTCTCACCTAATACTCACTCACCAGGGTACCGTCAAGTTAACATGGAATAATATATATATATATATATATATATATATATATATATATATTCTATATATAATATTATATTTATATGAACAATTAAGAAATGGATAACAAAATAAATCTCTTAAGGGATTAAATGCCCTACTTTTCCAGAGTGGCTGACCATGACATATAAATAAGTAATAACTTAATAACTTGGCTTAACAGCTGAACGTAATAACTTTTGGTCAATAAAGACTCAACACAGTAGGTGGATGAAAGACCCGTGGATAGTATTTATTAATGCCCAGCAATGGGAACTGGTAAACGACAGGCAAAAATGGGTGGCATCAATCAGGGCCTAGATAACTAATTATATAACCCCTTCTAGAAAATGGACAGGGGACACTGCTGCAGACCCAAAGGCGGAGATACTCTACGCAGCTTTTTCTTAGGGAGTTCTCGGTCCGTCACAACCAGTCAGAGCACCACCAAGCTACCAAGCCTGGAGCGTCACCCTGACTGCAATGGTCATCACTCAAACCTCCTTACAGCCTGCAGCCTTGATTCTGACCACCCGCCAGACTAGGGTGCCATCAATGAAAACTCCAAACCAGTAGGTCCAGCATCAACTTGTCGAACACCATGTCAATAACTGGGGAGCTCAAGTTACCGTCCTTGGACTTAAGGAAGTAGTTTGAGTAACCCTCTTCCTGCCTCCGACACCTAGCCTCATATAGAGACACTAAATAAAACGATTGCCACCTTTACAATAAAAACATAACATTGCAAAACAGGGATGGGAGGGTGGGGAAAGATCTTCCAGGGATCATCAGGAACAAAGAGGAAGTGGACTCCCTGCACATCCCATATATAAGGTGAGTAAACCCCTCCCAACACAATGCAACATTGTAACAATACACACACAGCAGCAGAACTCACTCAACCAGGACTTAACCCTTAACTACGCTCCAGGCTAGTCGCCCTGCACTTTCTTTAAATGTAATCATGTAATTTAGATTGATTTACAGCCCAGCAACCTCCTGCAAAACTTATCTGGTCATAAGTTAAAAAAACAACCTACAAAATTAAGTTTAATAACAGGAAAAGTGTGTGGGGGGAAAAATCTGAAAGTAAACTGAAAAGTTTTGTTTAAGTCATCACAACTAAACATTGTAAGAAAACTAAACGTTGATTTGCATTTCTTGTTAGCATTTCAGTTTCTAAAAGTACAGATCTCAAATTGTTGTTTTTATTTTAATCTAAAACTTTTCTGTGGACAGTTATGATGATACCATCTTTCCCGTGAATTCCGAATATGAGGTTTCTTTTAGACTTTGAATTGTATTCAACTCTTTTGCTTGGTGACAGCACAGCGTTTGCTGCCTAGGATAACATATTATCAGAATATAAAATGACTGAATAGCACCCATTTAAATCATGGTTCATTAAAAAAGTGTCACATCTAATTATGGATCTTTTGGGTATTCGGTTATAATAATGTAAGCCTTAAACTTTTACAACCATAAGAAAGGGAACAAGAGGCGATAAATATATTCAAAGCGTTACTCTAAATCTTTCATTTGAAAGCAGCTGGTATAATTAAAAATACTCTGACTCATGATTTTATTATGTAAAGTCTTGCTCTTAATAATAATCTGAAATAAATTAAAACCAACTTAATCTTAGTATGGATTACACGGATTAAACTTCACGGCTCAAAGAAAATAATGATATTCTTAAAACTATTTCAAGAATACTCAGTTGCTCATTTAAATTCATCATTCAAACAAAATTATTTTAATTTTTTTTGTATTAGATTTAAAAGTATCATCCTTCCCGTATAACTTTACATTTTGTTAGTAGCCTAAAACACCAATGAATAAATATATCTAAGTATTTATTATGGCATGGCAAGTGTTTTGGCAAATGATGGTTGAATTTGTTGTTCTAAATTAAGGAGACCTAAAAATACTTTGATATTTGCGCTCCACTTTGCATTACCAGTGCACACAAATGTGTTGGCATTGCACAGAAGCACTTCCATAGGCTTTAATGGGAGCCTCGTTCTCATGCCGTGAGAAACATCATTTGAACTAGCGCAGCGAAGGGGGTAAGTCACGCAGTGTTGGGCAGCAAAGTGTAAATATATATGCTTATATAAATATATATTTATGTGTTAATATGTGTATATACACATATTAACATATAACTATATATGTATTTAAGCATATACTTATATATTTACTGGTAACATACAGTTCCTATAGATTGCTATGTAAAGACAATGCCAACTTTAGCTCCCGAAAACTGCCTAGTGCAGTTATATTTTAAAAAAAAAATTATTTTTAAAAAGTAACTACATATATTTTTGGGGGCCAGTTAAGGCACATAAAAAAATTAACCAGAGTAAAAAAAAAATTATTAAAAAATAAATAAATAAAAAAAAAACCTTAAAGGGACACTGAACCCAATTTTTTTATTTTGTGATTCAGAAAGAGCGTGCAATTTAAAGTACCTTTCTCATTTAGTCCTATTATAACATTTTCTTCATTCTCTTGCAATCTTTATTTGAAATGCAAGAATGTAAGTTTAGATGCTGGCCCATTTTTGGTGCACAACCTGGGTTGTTCTTGCTGATTGGTGGATAAATTCACCCACCAATAAACAAGTGCTATCCAGGGTTCTAACCCAAAGAATAGCTTAGATGCCTTCTTTTTCAAATAAAGATAGCAAGAGAACAAAGAAAAATTGATAATAGGAGTAAATTAGAAAGTTGCTTAAAATTGCGTGCTCTATCTGAATCATTAAAGGAACAATTTGGGTTCAGTGTCCCTTTAAAACAGCTTAGCACCCAGGTGGGAAAGTGCGTAGCACTCAAAGGGTTAAAACACATTAAAAATTAATACATTGATATTTTAAGATATTTATATTGGAAGGGCTGAAAAGTGTGTATATTTATATATCTATGTATATATATGTGTATTTATGTGTTTACGTGTGTGTAAGTATGTATGCATATTCTTTTTTTACACCTTTAAACACATATATAAAAATACACACATACCCAGTTAAATACACACACACACACAGACACAAACACAGACACACACACATATATTTACTGTATATATATATATATATATATATATATATGGGATTCCTTTCCAGCCAAACCATTTGTTATATACCATATCCCCTTTTAACCCTTTTAAAACCTTTTTATCAATATTTAAAATATATTTTTTATTAAAAAAGTGTATGTATGAGTTTAATATTTTTTTTTTCAAAATGTTTTTGATGTTTTTTATGCAAAGTTTTTTTTTTAACCCTTACACTTTACTTCCGGTCTAAAGCGCTGTTCTTTCTAAGAGAACACTCACAGCTGTTTGCAGGAGATAGCAGAGCACAGTATTAGTAGGGGATTTTTTTTTAATGGCTGTGATCAAGGATGTTGCACTGTCTGGCAATCGGTAGAGCAATAACTTAGGAGGTGGGAAATTTAAAAAACTTTTTACTACCCTGGCTGCAGTACTTCTATCTGTGGTGGGAAGAGGAGCGGTGTTAAAGTTGGACACAGAGCATCTCGGCCTCGATCCGATAAAAATCTTTTGCACTGGTTTGGTTTCACATATACTGCGTAACATAGAAGTTACACTCGTATATTTCTGCCTTCGGCAGTAGTTTTTGGCCCATAGACAGGTATACCAAACCAGCGCAGTTTGGTATCCAATATACAGCGTAAGGACTTACGTTGGGAAAATGCAGAAATCTTACTCCATTTTCACCTCGCCACAAATTGCAGGCATAGTAAGCCTTACGCTGTGTATTGGAGCCCCGTAACTCCCTAAACTACCTGCAAAATAAAACCTAACACCTAACGCATGCGCAATGTCTATCTACCTGTCAACCGCGAACTGCTAAATAAAACCTAACACCTAACGCATGCGCAATGTCTATCTACCTGTCAACCGCGATCCCCCACCGCAATTCCTAATAAAGTTATTAACCCCTAAACCGCCACTCCCCGACCCTGCCGCCACCTACATTAAATGTATAACCCCCTAATGTGAGCCCCTACACCGCCGCCATCTACATGACCTACCCCCTAATGTGAGCCCCTACACCGCCGCCATCTACATTACCTACCCCTTAATGTGAGCCCCTTACACCGCCGCCACCTACATTACCTACCCCCTAATGTGAGCTCCTTACACCGCCGCCACCTACATTACCTACCCCCTAATGTGAGCTCCTACTCAGCCGCCAGCTATATTAAAATTATTAACCCCTAATCTAATCCCCCTACCAATCAGCCTATTAGATATTCTTACCTTAATTCCAATTGGCTGATAGGATTCGAGGGACGCCATCTTGGATGACGTCATTTAAAGGAAACTTTATTCGTCGTTCAGTTATCGGGCCAGCTGGATGTTCTACATCGGAGGTCGGAAGAAGCCGGAAGAAAGAAGATTGAAGATGCCGCTTGGAGGAAGACTTCGCCCCGATGGAGGACCTCTTCTTTGGCTGGGTGAAGAGGACGCAAGGTAGGGGGGTTAGTGTTAGGTTTTTTTAAGGGGGGTTTGGGTGGGTTTAGAGTAGGGGTATGTGGGTGGTGGGTTGTAATGTTGGGGGGAGGTATTGTGTTTTTTTTTTACATTCAAAAGAGCTGATTACTTTGGGGCAATGCCCCGCAAAAAGCCCTTTTAAGGGCTGGTAAAAGAGCTGGTTACTTTTTAATTAGAATAGGATAGGGCATTTTTTTATTTTGGGGGGCTTTATTATTTTATTAGGGGGCTTAGATTAGGTGTAGCTTAAAATTCTTGTAATCTTTTTTTATTTTTTGTAATTAAGTGGGGGGTTTTTGTAATTTAGTTTAGTGTATTTAATTGTATTTTAGTTTAGATATTTGTAGTTTATTTAATTTATTGATAGTGTAGGTGTATTTGTAACTTAGGTTAGGATTTATTTTACAGGTAAATTGGTAATTATTTTAACTAGGTAGCTATTAAATAGTTATTAACTATTTAATAGCTATTGTACCTAGTTAAAATAAATACCAAGTTACCTGTAAAATAAGTATAAACTAGTAAAATAGCTACAATGTAATTATTAATTATATTGTAGCTATCTTAGGCCTAGATTTGGAGTTTGGCGGTAAAAGGGCTGTTAACGCTCCGCAGGCTTTTTTCTGGCCGCACCATAAAATTAACTCTGGTATCGAGAGTTCAAACAAATGCTGCGTTAGGCTCCAAAAAAGGAGCGTAGAGCATTTTTACCGCAAATGCAACTCTCGATACCAGAGTTGCTTACGGACGCGGCCGGCCTCAAAAACGTGCTCGTGCACGATTCTCCCATAGGAAACAATGGGGCTGTTTGAGCTGAAAAAAAACCTAACACCTGCAAAAAAGCAGCGTTCAGCTCCTAACGCAGCCCCATTGTTTCCTATGGGGAAACACTTCCTACGTCTGCACCTAACACTCTAACATGTACCCCGAGTCTAAACACCCCTAACCTTACACTTATTAACCCCTAATCTGCCGCCCCCGCTATCGCTGACCCCTGCATATTTTTTTTAACCCCTAATCTGCCGCTCCGTAAACCGCCGCAACCTACGTTCTCCCTATGTACCCCTAATCTGCTGCCCTAACATCGCCGACCCCTATATTATATTTATTAACCCCTAATCTGCCCCCCTCAACGCCGCCGACACCTGCCTACACTTATTAACCCCTAATCTGCCGAGCGGACCTGAGCGCTACTATAATAAAGTTATTAACCCCTAATCCGCCTCACTAACCCTATCATAAATAGTATTAACCCCTAATCTGCCCTCCCTAACATCGCCGACAGCTACCTTCAATTATTAACCCCTAATCTGCCGAGCGGACCTCACCGCTATTCTAATAAATGTATTAACCCCTAAAGCTAAGTCTAACCCTAACACTAACACCCCCCCTAACTTAAATATAATTTACATCTAACGAAATAAATTAACTCTTATTAAATAAATTATTCCTATTTAAAGCTAAATACTTACCTGTAAAATAAATCCTAATATAGCTACAATATAAATTATAATTATATTATAGCTATTTTAGGATTAATATTTATTTTACAGGCAACTTTGTAATTATTTTAACCAGGTACAATAACTATTAAATAGTTAAGAACTATTTAATAGTTACCTAGTTAAAATAATAACAAATTTACCTGTAAAATAAATCCTAACCTAAGATATAATTAAACTTAACACTACCCTATCAATAAAATAATTAAATAAACTACCTACAATTACCTACAATTAACCTAACACTACACTATCAATAAATTAATTAAACACAATACCTACAAATAAATACAATTAAATAAACTATCTAAAGTACAAAAAATAAAAAAGAACTAAGTTACAAAAAATAAAAAAATATTTACAAACATAAGAAAAATATTACAACAATTTTAAACTAATTACACCTACTCTAAGCCCCCTAATAAAATAACAAAGCCCCCCAAAATAAAAAATTCCCTACCCTATTCTAAATTAAATAAGTTACAAGCTCTTTTACCTTACCAGCCCTGAACAGGGCCCTTTGCGGGGCATGCCCCAAGAATTTCAGCTCTTTTGCCTGTAAAAGAATAAATACAATACCCCCCCCCCCAACATTACAACCCACCACCCACATACCCCTAATCTAACCCAAACCCCCCTTAAATAAACCTAACACTAAGCCCCTGAAGATCTTCCTACCTTGTCTTCACCATCCAGGTATCACCGATCCGTCCTGGCTCCAACATCTTCATCCAACCCAAGCGGGGGTTGGCGATCCATAATCCGGTGCTGAAGAGGTCCAGAAGAGGCTCCAAAGTCTTCCTCCTATCCGGCAAGAAGAGGACATCCGGACCGGCAAACATCTTCTCCAAGCGGCATCTTCGATCTTCTTCCATCCGGAGCGAAGCGGCAGGAGCATGAAGACCTCCAGCGCGGAACATCCATCCGGACCGACGACTGAACGACGAATGACTGTTCCTTTAAGGGACGTCATCCAAGATGGCGTCCCTCAAATTCCGATTGGCTGATAGGATTCTATCAGCCAATCGGAATTAAGGTAGGAATTTTCTGATTGGCTGATGGAATCAGCCAATCAGAATCTAGTTCAATCCGATTGGCCGATCCAATCAGCCAATCAGATTGAGCTCGCATTCTATTGGCTGTTCCGATCAGCCAATAGAATGCGAGCTCAATCTGATTGGCTGATTGGATCGGCCAATCGGATTGAACTAGATTCTGATTGGCTGATTCCATCAGCCAATCAGAAAATTCCTACCTTAATTCCGATTGGCTGATAGAATCCTATCAGCCAATCGGAATTCAAGGGACGCCATCTTGGATGACGTCCCTTAAAGGAACAGTCATTCGTCGTTCAGTCGTCGGTCCGGATGGATGTTCCGCGCTGGAGGTCTTCAGGATCCTGCCGCTTCGCTCCGGATGGAAGAAGATCGAAGATGCCGCTTGGAGAAGATGTTTGCCGGTCCGGATGTCCTCTTCTTGCCGGATAGGAGGAAGACTTTGGAGCCTCTTCTGGACCTCTTCAGCACCGGATTATGGATCGCCAACCCCCGCTTGGGTTGGATGAAGATGTTGGAGCCAGGACGGATCGGTGATACCTGGATGGTGAAGACAAGGTAGGAAGATCTTCAGGGGCTTAGTGTTAGGTTTATTTAAGGGGGGTTTGGGTTAGATTAGGGGTATGTGGGTGGTGGGTTGTAATGTTGGGGGGGGGGGTATTGTATTTATTCTTTTACAGGCAAAAGAGCTGAAATTCTTGGGGCATGCCCCGCAAAGGGCCCTGTTCAGGGCTGGTAAGGTAAAAGAGCTTGTAACTTATTTAATTTAGAATAGGGTAGGGAATTTTTTATTTTGGGGGGCTTTGTTATTTTATTAGGGGGCTTAGAGTAGGTGTAATTAGTTTAAAATTGTTGTAATATTTTTCTTATGTTTGTAAATATTTTTTTATTTTTTGTAACTTAGTTCTTTTTTATTTTTTGTACTTTAGATAGTTTATTTAATTGTATTTATTTGTAGGTATTGTGTTTAATTAATTTATTGATAGTGTAGTGTTAGGTTAATTGTAGGTAATTGTAGGTAGTTTATTTAATTATTTTATTGATAGGGTAGTGTTAAGTTTAATTATATCTTAGGTTAGGATTTATTTTACAGGTAAATTTGTTATTATTTTAACTAGGTAACTATTAAATAGTTCTTAACTATTTAATAGCTATTGTACCTGGTTAAAATAATTGCAAAGTTGCCTGTAAAATAAATATTAATCCTAAAATAGCTATAATATAATTATAATTTATATTGTAGCTATATTAGGATTTATTTTACAGGTAAGTATTTAGCTTTAAATAGGAATAATTTATTTAATAAGAGTTAATTTATTTCGTTAGATGTAAATTATATTTAAGTTAGGGGGGTGTTAGTGTTAGGGTTAGACTTAGCTTTAGGGGTTAATACATTTATTAGAATAGCGGTGAGCTCCGGTCGGCAGATTAGGGGTTAATAATTGAAGTTAGGTGTCGGCGATGTTAGGGAGGGCAGATTAGGGGTTAATACTATTTATGATAGGGTTAGTGAGGCGGGTTAGGGGTTAATAACTTTATTATAGTAGCGCTCAGGTCCGCTCGGCAGATTAGGGGTTAATAAGTGTAGGCAGGTGTCGGCGACGTTGAGGGGGGCAGATTAGGGGTTAATAAATATAATATAGGGGTCGGCGGTGTTAGGGGTAGCAGATTAGGGGTACATAGGGATAACGTAGGTGGCGGCGCTTTGCGGTCGGAAGATTAGGGGTTAATTATTTTAAGTAGCTGGCGGCGATGTTGTGGGGGGCAGGTTAGGGGTTAATAAATATAATACAGGGGTCGGCGGGGTTAGGGGCAGCAGATTAGGGGTACATAAGTATAACGTAGGTAGCGGTCGGCAGATTAGGGGTTAAAAATTTTAATCGAGTGGCGGCGATGTGGGGGGAGCTCGGTTTAGGGGTACATAGGTAGTTTATGGGTGTTAGTGTGCTTTAGGGTACAGTAGTTAAGAGCTTTATAAACCGGCGTTAGCCAGAAAGCTCTTAACTCCTGCTATTTTCAGGCGGCTGGAATATTGTCGTTAGAGCTCTAACGCTCACTTCAGAAACGACTCTAAATACCGTCGTTAGAAAGATCCCATTGAAAATATAGGCTACGCAAATGGCGTAGGGGGATCTGCGGTATGGAAAAGTCGCGGCTGAAAAGTGAGCGTTAGACCCTTTAATCACTGACTCCAAATACCAGCGGGCGGCCAAAACCAGCGTTAGGAGCCTCTAACGCTGGTTTTGACGGCTACCGCCGAACTCCAAATCTAGGCCTTAGGGTTTATTTTATAGGTAAGTATTTAGATTTAAATAGGAATAATTTAGTTAATATTATTAATATTATTTAGATATATTTTAATAATAATTAAGTTAGGGGTGTTAGAGTTAGATAGGGTTAATATAGTTAATATAGTTAATATATATATATATATATATATATATATATATATATATATATATATATATATATAATAATAACTATATTAACTATATTAACCCTAATATAATTAGGGTTAATATAGTTAATATATATAATATAATATATAGCTGGCGGCGGGGTAGGGGGATTACATTAGGGGTTAATAATTTTAATATAGCTGGCGGCGGGGTAGGAGCTCACATTTGGGGGTAGGTAATGTAGGTGGCGGCGGTGTAAGGAGCTCACATTAGGGGGTAGGTAATGTAGGTGGCGGCGGTGTAAGGGGCTCACATTAGGGGGTAGGTAATGTAGGTGGCGGCGGTGTAAGGGGCTCACATTAGGGGGTAGGTAATGTAGGGCGTCGGTGTAAGGGGCTCACATTAGGGGGTAGGTAATGTAGGTGGCGGCGGTGTAAGGAGCTCACATTAGGGGGTAGGTAATGTAGGTGGCGGCGGTGTAAGGAGCTCACATTAGGGGGTAGGTAATGTAGTGGCGGCGGTGTAAGGAGCTCACATTAGGGGGTAGGTAATGTAGGTGGCGGCGGAGTAAGGGGCTCACATTAGGGGGTAGTTAATGTAGGTGGCGGCGGGGTCCGGGAGCGGCAGTTTAAGGGTTAATAACTTTATTATTAGGTGTGGCGGGGTCCGGGAGCGGCGGTTTAGGGGTTAATACATTTATTATTAGTAGAGTGAGGGTGGATAGCATATAGAGGGGTATACGTGTCGGGCTATGTTTGGGAGGCGTGTTAGACAGTACGGGAGATTTAATACTTTAGTCAGTTTTTGTAGGCTCCGGCAGTTTCTAAAGTGCCATAAGTCACTGGCGACTCCAGAAATTTGTACTTAAGCAGATTTCTGGACATCGCTAGTTTTTCTGACTTACAGCACTTTAGCAATTGCTGGCGGGGTATATTGGATAGCTTGAGTTGCGAGCTGAAACTACGGGCGGTGGGGGTTCCCTCGCTAGCGCCGCAAACTACGCCGTATATCGGATCGCGGCCCTCATCTGTAAGGTACGTTAGCAATTAAATACCAGTTTGTGTTATTTTTTTTTACATATTAATTTCTTATTTGTGACGTAACATCTGACCTTGTTAGATTTGTGTATGCTAGTTTCTTTTTATTGTCATGTGTTGCATTTCCTAAAAATGTAAGAGAGAGGGTGTTTTTGAGTTTTGCATAACCAATACAGTTATTAAAGGGACACTGAGCCCAATTTTTTTTCTTTTGTGATTCAGATAGAGCACGCAATTTTAAGCAAGTTTCTAATTTACTCCTATTATCAATTTTTCTTCGTTCTCTTGCTTTCTTTATTTGAAAAAGAAGACATCTAAGCTAAGGAACCAGCCAATTTGTGGCTCAGACCCATGGGCAGCACTTGTTTATTGGTGCTGTCCAATCAGCAAGGATAACCCAGGTTCTTCACCAAAAATGGGCCGGCATCTAAACTTAAATTATTGCTTTTCAAATAAAGATGCCAAGAGAATAACGAAAATTTGACAATAGGAGTAAATTAGATAGTTGCTTAAAATTTCATTCTCTATCTGAATCATGAAAGAAAAAAATTGGGTACAGTGTCCCTTTAACCCTTAACGACCAAGGACGTACGCCATACGTCCTCAAAAAAAATACAGTTAATGACCGAAGACGTGTGGCGTACGTCCTTGGTCTGGAAAGCAGCTGGAAGCGATCCTGCTCGCTTCCAGCTGCTTTCCGGTTATTGCAGTGATGCCTCGATATGGAGGCATCCTGCAATAACCCCCCTTGGCCATCCGAAGCAGAGAGAGCAACTCTGTGGCCCTCTCTGCACCGGACATCGATGGCCGGTATCGGTGGGTGGGAGCTTACGTGGGAGGCGGGTGGGCGGCCATCGATGCTCTGTGTGGAGTGGAGGGGGGCGGGATCAAGGGTGGTGGGCGGGCGCGTGCACGGGGCGGGAGCGGGTGGGAGCCGCTACACTACAGAAAAAAAAAAAGTTAAAAGTTAAAAACACTTATACAATTTAAATATTAAAAATATAATCTAAGGGCCCTTTAAGGGGATGGGGGTTGGTCTTGGTGGTGGGGGGGGGAAGCTACACTACAGAAAAGGGTATTTTTTAAAGAAAAAGGCAACTTTTTTTTCAAAACTGGGTACTGGCAGACAGCTGCCAGTACCCAAGATGGCGCCCATTATTGCAGAGGGGAAGGGTTAGAGAGCTGTTTGGTGGGGGATCAGTGAGGTTGGGGTCTAAGGAGGGATCCTACACATCAGCATATGTAAATATGCTTTTTTTTTTTTTTTTTTTTTTAAAAAAAGGGCCAAATACCTTTTCTTTTAGTACTGGCAGAATTTCTGCCAGTACTTAAGATGGCGGGGACAATTGTGGGGTGGGGGAGGGAAGAGAGCTGTTTGGGAGGGATCAGGGGGTCTGATGTTTCAGGTGGGAGGCTGAGCTCTACACTAAAGCTAAAATTAACCCTGCAAGCTCCCTACAAGCTACATAATTAACCCCTTCACTGCTAGCCATAATACACGTGTGATGCACAGCGGCATTTAGAGGCCTTCTAATTACCAAAAAGCAATGCCAAAGCCATATATGTCTGCTATTTCTGAACAAAGGGGATCCCAGAGAAGCATTTACAACCATTTGTGCCATAATTGCACAAGCTGTTTGTAAATAATTTCAGTGAGAAACCTAAAATTGAGAAAAAAATTAACGTTTTTTTATAATTTGATCGCATTTGGTGGTGAAATGGTGGCATGAAATATACCAAAATGGGCCTAGATCAATACTTGGGGTTGTCTACTACACTACACTAAAGCTAAAACTACCCCAAAAAGCTCCCTACATGCTCTCTAATTAACCCCTTCACTGCTGGGCATAATACATGTGTGTCATATATGTCTGCTATTTCTGAACAAAGGGGATCCCAGAGAAGAATTTACAACCATTTATGCCATAATTGCACAAGCTGTTTGTAAATAATTTAAGTTAGAAACCAAAAGTTTGTGAAAAAATTTGTGAAAAGTGAACGATTTTTTGTATTTGATTGCATTTGGCGGTGAAATGGTGGTATGAAATATACCAAAATGGGCCTAGATCAATACTTTGGGTTGTCTTCTAAAAAATATATATACATGTCAATGGATATTCAGGTTTTCCTGACAGATATCAGTGTTCCAATGTAACTAGCGCTAATTTTGAAAAAAAATGGTTTGGAAATAGCAAAGTGCTACTTGTATTTATGGCCCTATAACTTACAAAAAAAGCAAAGAACATGTAAACATTGGGTATTTCTAAACTCAGGACAAAATTTAGAAACTATTTAGCATAGGTGTTTTTTGGTGGTTGTAGATATGTAACAGATTTTGGGGGTCAAAGTTAGAAAAAGTGTGTTTTTTTCAATTTTTTCCTCATATTTTATAATTTTTTTTATAGTAAATTATAAGATATGATGAAAATAATGGTATCTTTAGAAAGTCCATTTAATGGCGAGAAAAACGGTATATAATATGTGTGGGTACAGTAAATGAGTAAGAGGAAAATTACAGCTAAACACAAACACCTAAAAAATGTAAAAATAGCCTTGGTCCCAAACGGACAGAAAATGGAAAAGTGCTGTGGTCATTAAGGGGTTAATATACTTTTTACCTGTGTGATTACCTTGTATCTAAGCCTCTGCAGACTGCCCCCTTATCATATGATTTTTTATTTATTATCTATTGACTTGCATTTTAGCCAATTTGTGCAGTGTCAGCCACAGCTCCACAGGCATGAGCACAATGTTATCTGTATGGCTCACATGAACTAGCAGTTTCCTGTTGTAAAAAGCAAATAAAAGCATGTGATAAGAGACTGTCTGTAGCGGCTTAGAAACAGGCAGGAATTTAGAGGTTTAAATGTTATAAAGTATATTAATATAACAACGTTGGTTGTGCAAAGCTGGGGAATGGGTAGTAAATGCGTTATCTATCTTTCTAAACAATAACAATTTTGGAGAAACAAACCAAACACCTGCAACTTCAGATTAACCTGCACAGAAACCTATTACAAAAATCACAATAAAACCAATTAAATGCACACCAAATGGTCACCATTTCACCTAGCCTAATCACTATATTCCAAAACTCAAAATCAAGGCCGCAATCCGATATACTCGAGCTATCTCATATACGGCGCCGTCAGATGCTAAAGTGCCGTAAGTCTGACAAACCAGCGATGTCCAGAAATCTGCATAAGTACAAATTTCTGGAGTCGCCAGTGACTTACGGCACTTTAGAAACTGCCGCCGCATTAAAAACCCAACTAAGGGCTCCATGTACGAAGCAGCGAAAGCTGCTCCGGAGCCTTTGCGGGGCAGGTTCGCATATGCGAGCCTGCTTCCCGCAATGTAAGAAGCAGCGGTCATTAGACCGCTGCTTCCTACACCCTACACCACCTCACTTAAACCGCCGCGCCCGGACCCCGCCACCAGCTACATTATCTATATTACCCCCTATTGTGAGCCCCCTACACCGCCGCTACCTATTTTAACTATATTACCCCCTAATGTGAGCCCCCTACCATGCCGCCACCTACATTAACTATGTTACCCCCTAATATGATCCCCCTACACTGCCGCTACCTATTTAAACTATATTAACCCCTAATATGATCCCCCTACATCGCCGCCACCTATTTAAACTATATTAACCCCTAATATGATCCCCCTACACCGCCGCCACCTTTTTAAACTATATTAACCCCTAATCTGACCCCCTTACACCGCCGCCACCTATATTAAAATTATTAACCCCTAATCTAATCCCCCTTACACCGCCGCCACCTATATTAAATGAATTAACCCCTAATCTAATCCCCCTATACCGCCGCCACCTATATTAAATTAATTAACCCCTAAAATACAAAAATTTCCCTACCACTAAACCTAAGTCTAACAGTACAAATAGCCCTGAAAAGGGCTTTTTGCGTGGCATTGCCCCAAAGTAATCAGCTCTATTGCCAGCCCTTAAAAGGGCTTTTTGCGGGGCATTGTAACAAAGTAATCAGCTCTTTTGCCTGTAATCTAAATCCCCCTATACCGCCGCCACCTATAATAAATGGATTACCCCCTAATCTGAACCCCCTACACCGCCGCCACCTATATTAAATATTTAAACCCCTAATCTGACCCCCCTACAGCGCCGCCACCTATATTAACTATATTAACCCTAATTATATTAGGTTTAATATAGTTAATATAGTTATATTATATATATTAACTATATTAAACCTATCTAACTCTAACACCCCTAACTTAATTATTATTAAAATAAATCTAAATAATATTAATAATATTAACTAAATTATTCCTATTTAAAACTAAACACTTACCTATAAAATAAACTCTAAGATAGCTACAATATAATTAATAATTACATTGTAGCTATTTTAGGGTTTATATTTATTTTACAGGTAACTTGGTATTTATTTTAACTAGGTACAATAGCTATTAAATAGTTAATAACTATTTAATAGCTACCAAGTTAAAATAATTACCAATTTACCTGTAAAATAATTCCTAACCTAAGTTACAAATACACCTACACTATCAATAAATTAAATAAACTACAAATATCTAAACTAATATACAATTAAATACACTAAACTAAATTACAAAAAAACAAACACTAAATTACAAAAAATAAAAAAAGATTACAAGAATTTTAAGCTAATTACACCTATTCTAAGCCCCCAAAATAAAAAAAAAATGCCCTACCCTAATCTAAATTACAAAAGTAAACAGCTCTATTACCAGCCCTTAAAAGGGCCTTTTGTGGGGCATTGCCCCAAAGTAATCAGCTTTTTGCCTGTAAAAAAACAAAAACCACCCCATTACAACTCACCACCCACATACCCCTACTCTAACCCACCCAATCCCCCCTTAAAAAACTAAAGTCTAACCCCCAAGTGCTCCTTACCTGTCCTGAAGACCGGCGGAGAAGTCTTCTTCCAGGCGGCGACATCTTCTTCTTCCAGGATCCAGGCGGCGCGGAGCGGAGGAGTTGAAGACTGATGACCGCGGAGCTGAAGACTGTCCATCTGGAACTGAAGACCGGCGATGCTGGAACTGAAGATCGGCGACGCTGGAACTGAAGACCTCTGGAACTGAAGACCAGAGCCGGAGCGTGGAGGATCCTATTCATACGATCGCCGCCGTACACTGAACAAGGAATTCAAGGTACGCAATTAAAAATGGCGTCCCTTGAATTCCTATTAGCTGATTTGAGCCTTCAAATTCAAATCCGCCAATCGTATGCAAGCTACTTTAATTCTATTGGCTGATTTGAATAGCCAATAGAATAAGAGCTACTGTAATTCTATTGACTATTCTAATCAGCCAATCGAATTACAGTAGCTCTTATTCTATTGGCTATTCAAATCAGCCAATAGAATTAAAGTATCTCTCTAGTTTGTGATCTTGGGGGGAGGGCTAACTGTTGTGCCTCTGCATATCCCATACGATACTGCTCTATGTTTGGCACCTCTCTTTTTTGTCTTTACCCCTAAAGGTACAATTTTTGCACATTTTTCTGACAGTGTATTCCACACAGCCATTGGCTGCAAGTTTTAGTGACTTATTTATAACTGTCTCTAATTGGCCTCAGTAGAGAAGGTAACCTAAGTTACAACATGCCAGCTCCCATTGTTTTTTGATAGACATTACACTAATTGTTGTCAATTTTTAAACAACTATTGAAACTTTAAAAAATGCATCTACATGTTCTCAGACTTTTCTTTCCTTTGAATGCTTCATCCAACATAGCATTTATTTAGTGTTTAATGTTCCTATAAGTACATGCATGCCTTCCCCCCTCTCCTCTTCCTTTACTCAGTCATCTGCTTCACTTTTGTCCTTTCAACTACTGTGTGTTTAAGATATAGGAACCATTTATAAAGCTCAATTAGAAGTTTCTGGGCCATTTCAGTGCAGTCTGTAACCATAAGTTAAGAATCTCTCCTATAATGACCGCTGCTTCTTCACCTGTCCGCAACCTCAAGGTGACGGATGTCAGAAAACCCAGGCTCAACAACCTATAGCTCCTAAAAGCAGAAAGGGTCCCCAGCTGACCCTAAGAATAATAGTATAATGAACAAGAAAATGCTAAGGAGCGCCTAAAAAGTATCAAGGCAAAGGTTAATATTTAATAAAACAATGCTTAAGTAGATAAAATATACAGAACAGGTGTTTAAAATGTACAACAATATACCGATTAAAACATCATGTATCCATGTGAGGGCATATACAATGTTATGACAAATATAATATAATAAAAATGATGCTAATAATATAGCACTAGGGTATTGCAATAATTAGTGACCATATAGTGTGGTAATATTATGTGACATAAAAAAATGCAGTGAAAGGTATATAATGTCCAAAGTCATATGGAAGAGTTCATCAAATGAATAATCCCGTGATGGTGGATAAGTGAAAAAATTATGATAATGTAGGAAAATGTTATAAAAATTGTTAAAACACGTGATTAACAATAATTAGGTGAAAAATAGTGCAAAAAAATGCAAAAATTATAAATGGTGAAAAAACTCCAAAATAAATGTGTTAATCCAAACAAAAATGTTAATAATAAAAGTAATGTGATCCTGATTGCAGAAAAAAAATTCTTCAATTAATTCCTCAGTGAAAAAATATTACAAAATGGAAAATCAATCATATAGTGTTTGGTATCCGGACTTAACCAAGGATCCTAAAAGGTTCCTGATAACCTAAAAGTGAAAAAACAATAACATAGTACAATAAAGTTTAAATAAGCATAAAATAACTGGAATGAAGCTCACCATAAGATGTCAACGCGTTTTGGCCCTTTGCATGGGCCTTTCTCAAGACTATGATATGGTATGGTGTATGCTTCTTAAATACCTAAAAGTAGCCAATCAACTTGTGCTTATTTTGGCGCCAAAAATGTTTACTCTGAACCGGAAGTGATTAATATAAACCGGAATTGGATTATTTGGTTAAAAATATGCATTTATATATAGAGTATATAGTATTGTCGATATATGTAATTAAACTTCTATTAAACCACTATTAAACCATTTATGATTTTGTGTGTAAATTCATATTAAACCCGACTACCTGTTGAATATCACTGGAATTGCTAATATCACAACTTCCGGTATCGGGTCAAACATAAATACTGCTATTTTGGGGCATCAGAAGATCTCTCACATAATCCCCTCTCGGCTTAAGTGCATTTCTACTTAAATAAATAATATCTGACTGGAGTATGAGGATATACACTGTATTATCTTGTCAGATCGAAAAAGGTTGCGTATTCTTACCTCGTGACCTGTAACGGACTACCGGAAGTGTCGGAATATTTACTTTCGGTTTCGGTTTTGACGGTAGTTATGGAAACACAACGTCCTAATATTGGGCAGTCATTACGTGTTGTAACTACATGGCGATTATATGTATGTGATGGTCAGTCAGACAAGTTATAATAAGATTGGCTAAAATATTAAATAACTGGAATACACAAATAAATATATTATACAATATAAATAAAAATACAAATGTTATATAAAATTGTATAACGGAATTAGCAAACAGAAAGTAAAATGCCTGTATATGTCAGTGAATAAAACGATTGCATAAATGTTGGTCAAATGTATATACCTTAATAAAATTACACATAATAAGGTTAGTCATAATGAAATTACATTAAAAACTTATTAGGAAGCATAAAACATTAGAAAAAGGATTAAAATGTATCTGAGATAAGATGTTCATATTATTTATAACTATTTATAGCTGGATAAAAAGAACAAATTTATTAGAACTGCTATTAGAGAGAATGAGAGCACTGGATTGGATATGTCCCTAATTTTAACCAGTGGGAAGTGACTACTGTTATTAGCCTAGTTTAGCTAGTATGAAGATACATGCTATCTATCAGCTCCAAAGGTGTCACTGAAATGTAGGGTACTATATATGCTCTACAAATCGTGTTAAAACAAGACAACTGGAAGATACTGAAAAAATAGTGTCTCAATATAACAAATGTGCTAAAGAGACCTGTGTATACATATGGGAGAACAAATCTATTAGAACTGCAATTAAAATAGAAAGAATAAGAGCACTGGATTGGATATGTCTCTAATTTTAGTCAGTGAGAAGTGACTAATGTTATTAGCCTAGTCTAGCTAGTATGAAAATACATGCTATCTATCAGATCCAAAGGTGTCACTGAAATATAGGGTACTGTATATGCTCTGCAAATCATGTAAACACAAGACAACTAGAAGATACTAAAAAATAGGGTCTCAAAATAACAAATGTGCTAAGTCCTCCTTATTATTCAGTCCTCTAGGATATAGACAGTCAAGGTCAAAGATCCATTTAGATTCCGAGGTCAGCAATTTTTTGTCGAAATTCCCACCTCTCCAATTGGGTGTTACTATTTGAATGCCAAAATAACTAAAATCTTTTTGTTTACCGTGATGGTGTGTAGCAAAATGTTTGTAAAGTGGAGTTTCAGTATTCTTTGATCTGGAGCAAATGCTCATGGATCCTGTCTCTCAGGTATCTCAAAGTTTTGCCCACATATTGTAGACCACAACTACATTGGATGACATATATGACCCCTTTGCTACTACATCTGATTAGGTATTTATGCCTAACCTTATTATGTATAATTTTATTAAGGTATATACATTTGGGCAACATTTATGCAATCATTTTATTCACTGTCATATACAGGCATTTTACTTTCTGTTTGCTATACTCATACTCCAATCAGATATTATTTATTTAAGTAGAAACGCACTTAAGCCGAGAGGGGATTATGTGACAGATCCTCTGATGCCCCAAAATAGCAGCATTTATGTTTGACCCGATACCGGAAGTTGTGATATTAGCAATTCCGGTGATATTCAACAGGTAGTCGGGTTTAATATGAATTTACACACAAAATCATAAATGGTTTAATAGTGGTTTAATAGAAGTTTAATTACATATATCAACAATACTATATACTCTATATATAAATGCATATTTTTAACCAAATAATCCAATTGCGGTTTATATTAATCACTTCCGGTTCATAGTAAACATTTTTGGCGCCAAAATAACCACAAGTTGATTGGCTACTTTTAGGTATTTAAGAAGCATTCACCATACCATATCATAGTCTTGAGAAAGGCCCATGCAAAGGGCCGAAACGCGTTGACATCTTATGGTGAGCTTCATTCCAGTTATTTTATGCTTATTTAAACTTTATTGTGCTATGTTATTGTTTTTTCACTTTTAGGTTATCAGGAACCTTTTAGGATCCTTGGTTAAGTCCGGATACCAAACACTATATGATTGATTTTCCATTTTATAATATGTTTTCACTGAGGAATTAATTGAAGAATTTTTATTTCTGCAATCAGGATCACATTACTTTTATTATTAACATTTTTGTTTGGATTAACACATTTATTTTGGAGTTTTTTCACCATTTATAATTTTTGCATTTTTTTTTACACTATTTTTCACCTAATTATTGTTAATCACGTGTTTTAACAATTTTTATAACATTTTCCTACAGTATCATAATTTTTTCACTTATCCACCATCACGGGATTATTCATTTGATGAACTCTTCCATATTACTTTATATACCTTTCACTGCATTTTTTTACGTCACATAATATTACCACACTATACGGTCACTAATTATTGCAATACCCTAGTGCTATATTATTAGCATCATTTTTATTATATTATATTTGTCATAACATTGTATATGCCCTCACATGGATCCATGATGTTTTAATCGGTATATTGTTGTACATTTTACACACCTGTTCTGTATATTTTATCTACTTAAGCATTGTTTTATTAAATATTAACCTTTGCCTTGATACTTTTTAGGGGCTCCTTAGCATTTTCTTGTTCATTATACTATTATTCTTAGGGTCAGCTGGGGACCCTTTCTGCTTTTAGGAGCTATAGGTTGTTGAGCCTGGGTTTTCTGACATCCGTCACCTTGAGGTTGCGGACAGGTGAAGAAGCAGCGGTCATTATAGGAGAGATTCTTAACTTATGGTTACAGACTGCACTGAAATGGCCCAGAAACTTCTAATTGAGCTTTATAAATGGTTCCTATATCTTAAACACACAGTAGTTGAAAGGACAAAAGTGAAGCAGATGACTGAGTAAAGGAAGAGGAGAGGGTGGAAGGCATGCATGTACTTATAGGAACATTAAACACTAAATGAATGCTATGTTGGATAGACATGTGCGGTTCGTTTCGGATTAATTCGGAAATTCGGTAAATTCGGTAAATTCGGAGATTCGGATCGATTCGGATTTCCGAATTAAAATACTTCCGAATCTACCGAATGAATCCGAAATAGCTGCCGTATCTCCGAATAAATCCGAATTAGCTCGTTAAGATTCGGCATTTCCCCATAGGAAACAATGGGAGTTTCGGCTGAAAAAAAACTAACACCGCAGCCCCATTGTTTCCTATGGGGAAACACTAAGTCTGCACCTAACACCCTAACATGTACCCCGAGTCTCTAAACACCCCTAATCTAACACTTATTAACCCCTAATCTGCCGCCCCCGCTATCGCTGACACCTGCATTATTTTATTAACCCCTAATTTGCCGACCGAATATCGCCGCCACCTACATTATAGCTATTAACCCCTAATCTGCTGTCCCTAACACCGCCGACCCCTACATTATAGTTATTAACCCCTAATCTGCCTCCCCCAACGTCGCCGCAATCTAACTACAAGTATTAACCCCTAATCTGCCGACCCGATATCGCCGCCGCATACATTATAGCTATTAACCCCTAATCTGGTGTCCCTAACACCGCCGACCCCTACATTATAGTTATTAACCCCTAATCTGCCTCCCCCAAAGTCGCCGCAATCTAACTATAAGTATTAACCCCTAATCTGCCGACCCGATATCGCCGCCGCCTACATTATAGCTATTAACCCCTAATCTGCTGTCCCTAACACCGCCGACCCCTACATTATAGTTATTAACCCCTAATCTGCCTCCCCCAACGTCGCCGCAATCTAACTACAAGTATTAACCCCTAATCTGCCGACCCGATATCGCCGCCACCTACATTATAGCTATTAACCCCTAATCTGCTGTCCCTAACACCGCCGACCCCTACATTATAGTTATTAACCCCTAATCTGCCCCCCCCAACGTCGCCGCAATCTAACTACAAGTATTAACCCCTAATCTGCCGACCGCAAATCGCCGCCACTATAATAAATATATTAACCCCTAAACCGCCGCACTCCCGCCTCGCAAACACTATAATACATTTTATTAACCCCTAATCTGCCCTCCCTAACATCGCCGCCACCTACCTACAATTATTAACCCCTAATCTCCCGCCCCCATCATCGCCGCTACTATAATAAGGTTATTAACCCCTAAACCTAAGTCTAACCCTAACCCTAACACCCCCTAACTTAAATATAATTTAAATAAAACGAAATAAGTTTACTATAGTTAAATAAATGAATCCTATTTAAAACTAAAGACTTACCTGTAAAATAAACCCTAAGATAGCTGCAATATAACTAATAGTTACTTTGTAGCTATTTTAGGATTTATTTTTATTTTACAGGCAACTTTGTATTTATTTTAACTAGGTACAATAGTTATTAAATAGTTAATAACTATTTAATAACTACCTAGCTAAAATAAATACAAATTTACCTGTAAAATAAATCCTAACCTAAGTTACACTAACACCTAACACTACACTATCATTAAATTAACTAAATAAATGAATCATATTTAAAACAAAATACTTACCTGTAAAATAAACCCTAATATAGCTGCAATATAACTAATAGTTACATTGTAGCTATTTTAGCATTTATATTTATTTTACAGGCAACTTTGTATTTATTTTAACTAGGTACAATAGCTATTACATAGTTATTGACTAATTAATAGCTACCTAGTTAAAATAATTACAAAATTACCTGTAAAATAAATCCTAACCTAAGTTACAATTAAACCTAACACTACACTGTCATTAAATAAATTAACTACAAGTACCTACAATTATCTACAATTAAATAAACTAAAGTACAAAACCCCCCCACTAAATTACAAAAAAAACCAAACACTAAATTACAAAAAATAAAAAAATATTACAAGAATTTTAAACTAATTACACCTAATCTAAGCCCCCTAATAAAATAACAAAGCCCCCCAAAATAAAAAAAAATGCCCTACCCTATACTAAATTACAAAAGTTAACAGCTCTATTACCTTACCAGCCCTGAACAGGGCCCTTTGCGGGGCATGCCCCAAAGAAAACAGCTCTTTTGCCTGTAAAAAAAAAACACAATCCCCCCCCCACATTACAACCCACCACCCACATACCCCTACTCTAACCCAAACCCCCCTTAAATAAACCTAGCACTACCCCCCTGAAGATCTCCCTACCTTGAGTCGTGTTCACCCAGCCGGGCCGAAGTCTTCATCCGATGGGGCAGAAGAGGACATCCAGACCGGCAGAAGTCTTCATCCAAGCGGGGCAAGAAGAGGTCTTCCATCCATCATACAAGTACCAAAATACAAACAAACACTAAATTACCAAAAATAATAAAATATTACAATAATTTTAAACTAATTACACCTAATCTAAGCCCCCTACTAGCTATTAATATAGCTTCAATATAACTAATAGTTACATTGTAGCTATTTTAGGATTTATATGTATTTTACAGGCAACTTTGTATTTATTTTAACTAGGTACAATAGTTATTAAATAGTTAATAACTATTTAATAACTACCTAGCTAAAATAAATACAAATTTACCTGTAAAATAAATCATAACCTAAGTTACAATTACACCTAACACTACACTATCATTAAATTAACTAAATAAATGAATCCTATATAAAACTAAAGACTTACCTGTAAAATAAACCCTAATATAGCTGCAATATAACTAATAGTTACATTGTAGCTATTTTAGCATTTATATTTATTGTACAGACAACTTTGTATTCATTTTAACTAGGTTCAATAGCTATTAAATAGATATTGACTATTTAATAGCTACCTAGTTAAAATAATTACAAAATTACCTGTAAAATAAATCCTAACCTAAGTTACAATTAAACCTAACACTACACTATCATTAAATAAATTAACTACAAGTACCTACAATTAAATGCAATTAAAAAAACTAAACTAAAGTACAACCCCCCCCCCACTAAATTACAAAAAATAAAAAAATATTACAAGAATTTTAAACTAATTACACCTAATCTAAGCCCCGTAATAAAATAACAAAGCCCCCCAAAATAAAAAAAATGCCCTAACCTATACTAAATTACAAAAGTTAACAGCTCTATTACCTTACCAGCCCTGAACAGGGCCTTTTGCGGGGGCATGCCCCAAAGAAAACAGCTCTTTTGCCTGTAAAAAAAAACACAACCCCCCCCCCCACATTACAACCCACCACCCACATACCCCTACTCTAACCCAAACCCCCCTTAAATAAACCTAACACTACCCCCCTGAAGATCTCCCTACCTTGAGTCGTGTTCACCCAGCCGGGCCGAAGTCTTCATCCGATGGGGCAGAAGAGGACATCCAGACTGGCAGAAGTCTTCATCCAAGCGGGGCAAGAAGAGGTCTTCCATCCATCAGAAAAGTACAAAAAAACAAACAAACACTAAATTAGCAAAAATAATAAAATATTACAATAATTTTAAACTAATTACACCTAATCTAAGCCCCCTACTAGCTATTAATATAGCTACAATATAACTAATAGTTACATTGTAGCTATTTTAGGATTTATATTTATTTTACAGGCAACTTTGTATTTATTTTAACTAGGTACAATAGCTATTAAATAGTTAATAACTACCTAGCTAAAATAAATACAAATTTACCTGTAAAATAAACCCTAACCTAAGTTACAATTACACCTAACACTACACTGTCATTAAATTAACTAAATAAATTAATCCTATATAAAACTAAATACTTACCTGTAAAATAAACCCTAATATAGCTACAATATAACTAATAGTTACATTGTAGCTATTTTAGCATTTATATTTATTTTACAGGCAACTTTGTATTTATTTTAACTAGGTACAATAGCTATTAAATAGTTATTGACTAATTAATAGCTACCTAGTTAAAATAATTACAAAATTACCTGTAAAATAAATCCTAACCTAAGTTACTATTAAACCTAACTCTACACTATCATTAAATAAATTAACTACAAGTACCTACAATTAAATACAATGAAATAAACTAAACTAAAGTACAAAAAAAACAAACACTAAATTACAAAAAATAAAAAAAATTACAAGAATTTTAAACTAATTACACCTAATCTAAGCCCCCTAATAAAATAACAAAGCCCCCCAAAATAAAAAAATGCCCTACCCTATACTAAATTACAAAAGTAATCAGCTCTATTACCTTACCAGCCCTGAACAGGGCCTTTTGCGGGGGCATGCCCCATAGAAAACAGCTCTTTTGCCTGTAAAAAAAAACACAATACCCCCCCCCCACATTACAACCCACCACCCACATACCCCTACTCTAACCCAAACCCCCCTTAAATAAACCTAACACTACCCCCCTGAAGATCTCTCTACCGTGTCTTCACCCAGCGGGCCGAAGTCTTCATCCGATCGGGCAGAAGAGGACATCCAGACCGGCAGAAGTCTTCATCCAAGCGGGGCAAGAAGAGGTCTTCCATCCATCAGAAGTCTTGATCCAGGCGGCTTCTTCTCTGTTCATCCATCCGGAGCGGAGCGGCAGCATCCTGAAGACATCCCACGCAGAGCATCCTCTTCTTTCTTGATCCGACGACTAGGTGACTGTACCTTTAAGTGACGTCATCCAAGATGGCGTCCCTTGAATTCCGATTGGCTGATAGGATTCTATCAGCCAATCGGAATTAAGGTAGGAAAAATCTGATTGGCTGATTTAATCAGCCAATCAGATTCAAGTTCAATCCGATTGGCTGATGGAATCAGCCAATCAGATTGACCTCGCATTCTATTGGCTGTTCCGATCAGCCAATAGAATGCGAGCTCAATCTGATTGGCTGATTGGATCAGCCAATCGGATTGAACTTGAATCTGATTGGCTGATTGAATCAGCCAATCAGATTTTTCCTACCTTAATTCCGATTGGCTGATAGAATCCTATCAGCCAATCGGAATTCAAGGGACGCCATCTTGGATGACGTCACTTAAAGGTACAGTCACCTAGTCGTCGGATCAAGAAAGAAGAGGATGCTCTGCGTGGGATGTCTTCAGGATGCTGCCGCTCCGCTCCGGATGGATGAACAGAGAAGATGCCGCCTGGATCAAGACTTCTGATGGATGGAAGACCTCTTCTTGCCCCGCTTGGATGAAGACTTCTGCCGGTCTGGATGTCCTCTTCTGTCCCATCGGATGAAGACTTCGGCCCGCTGGGTGAAGACACGGTAGAGAGATCTTCAGGGGGGTAGTGTTAGGTTTATTTAAGGGGGGTTTGGGTTAGAGTAGGGGTATGTGGGTGGTGGGTTGTAATGTGGGGGGGGGGTATTGTGTTTTTTTTTACAGGCAAAAGAGCTGTTTTCTATGGGGCATGCCCCCGCAAAAGGCCCTGTTCAGGGCTGGTAAGGTAATAGAGCTGATTACTTTTGTAATTTAGTATAGGGTAGGGCATTTTTTTATTTTGGGGGGCTTTGTTATTTTATTAGGGGGCTTAGATTAGGTGTAATTAGTTTAAAATTCTTGTAATTTTTTTTATTTTTTGTAATTTAGTGTTTGTTTTTTTTGTACTTTAGTTTATTTCATTGTATTTAATTGTAGGTACTTGTAGTTAATTTATTTAATGATAGTGTAGTGTTAGGTTTAATAGTAACTTAGGTTAGGATTTATTTTACAGGTAATTTTGTAATTATTTTAACTAGGTAGCTATTAATTAGTCAATAACTATTTAATAGCTATTGTACCTAGTTAAAATAAATACAAAGTTGCCTGTAAAATAAATATAAATGCTAAAATAGCTACAATGTAACTATTAGTTATATTGTAGCTATATTAGGGTTTATTTTACAGGTAAGTATTTAGTTTTATATAGGATTAATTTATTTAGTTAATTTAATGACAGTGTAGTGTTAGGTGTAATTGTAACTTAGGTTAGGGTTTATTTTACAGGTAAATTTGTATTTATTTTAGCTAGGTAGTTATTAACTATTTAATAGCTATTGTACCTAGTTAAAATAAATACAAAGTTGCCTGTAAAATAAATATAAATCCTAAAATAGCTACAATGTAACTATTAGTTATATTGTAGCTATATTAATAGCTAGTAGGGGGCTTAGATTAGGTGTAATTAGTTTAAAATTATTGCAATATTTTATTATTTTTGCTAATTTAGTGTTTGTTTGTTTTTTTGTACTTTTCTGATGGATGGAAGACCTCTTCTTGCCCCGCTTGGATGAAGACTTCTGCCAGTCTGGATGTCCTCTTCTGCCCCATCGGATGAAGACTTCGGCCCGGCTGGGTGAACACGACTCAAGGTAGGGAGATCTTCAGGGGGGTAGTGTTAGGTTTATTTAAGGGGGGTTTGGGTTAGAGTAGGGGTTTGTGGGTGGTGGGTTGTAATGTGGGGGGGGGGGTTGTGTTTTTTTTTACAGGCAAAAGAGCTGTTTTCTTTGGGGCATGCCCCGCAAAAGGCCCTGTTCAGGGCTGGTAAGGTAATAGAGCTGTTAACTTTTGTAATTTAGTATAGGGTAGGGCATTTTTTTTATTTTGGGGGGCTTTGTTATTTTATTAGGGGGCTTAGATTAGGTGTAATTAGTTTAAAATTCTTGTAATATTTTTTTATTTTTTGTAATTTAGTGGGGGGGGGGTTGTACCTTAGTTTAGTTTTTTAATTGTATTTAATTGTAGGTACTTGTAGTTAATTTATTTAATGATAGTGTAGTGTTAGGTTTAATTGTAACTTAGGTTAGGATTTATTTTACAGGTAATTTTGTAATTATTTTAACTAGGTAGCTATTAAACAGTAAATATCTATTTAATAGCTATTGTACCTAGTTAAAATAAATACAAAGTTGCCTGTACAATAAATATAAATGCTAAAATAGCTACAATGTAACTATTAGTTATATTGCAGCTATATTAGGGTTTATTTTACAGGTAAGTCTTTAGTTTTATATAGGATTCATTTATTTAGTTAATTTAATGATAGTGTAGTGTTAGGTGTAATTGTAACTTAGGTTATGATTTATTTTACAGGTAAATTTGTATTTATTTTAGCTAGGTAGTTATTAAATAGTTATTAACTATTTAATAGCTATTGTACCTAGTTAAAATAAATACAAAGTTGCCTGTAAAATAAATATAAATCCTAAAATAGCTACAATGTAACTATTAGTTATATTGAAGCTATATTAATAGCTAGTAGGGGGCTTAGATTAGGTGTAATTAGTTTAAAATTATTGTAATATTTTTTTTTTTTTGTAATTTAGTGTTTGTTTGTATTTTGGTACTTGTATGATGGATGGAAGACCTCTTCTTGCCCCGCTTGGATGAAGACTTCTGCCGGTCTGGATGTCCTCTTCTGCCCCATCGGATGAAGACTTCGGCCCGGCTGGGTGAACACGACTCAAGGTAGGGAGATCTTCAGGGGGGTAGTGTTAGGTTTATTTAAGGGGGGTTTGGGTTAGAGTAGGGGTATGTGGGTGGTGGGTTGTAATGTGGGGGGGGGATTGTGTTTTTTTTTTTACAGGCAAAAGAGCTGTTTTCTTTGGGGCATGCCCCGCAAAGGGCCCTGTTCAGGGCTGGTAAGGTAATATAGCTGTTAACTTTTGTAATTTAGTATAGGGTAGGGCATTTTTTTTATTTTGGGGGGCTTTGTTATTTTATTAGGGGGCTTAGATTAGGTGTAATTAGTTTAAAATTCTTGTAATATTTTTTTATTTTTTGTAATTTAGTGTTTGTTTTTTTTTGTAATTTAGTGGGGGGGTTTTGTACTTTAGTTTATTTAATTGTAGATAATTGTAGGTACTTGTAGTTAATTAGGTTTAATTGTAACTTAGGTTAGGATTTATTTTACAGGTAATTTTGTAATTATTTTAACTAGGTAGCTATTAATTAGTCAATAACTATTTAATAGCTTTTGTACCTAGTTAAAATAAATACAAAGTTGCCTGTAAAATAAATATAAATGCTAAAATAGCTACAATGTAACTATTAGTTATATTGCAGCTATATTAGGGTTTATTTTACAGGTAAGTATTTTGTTTTAAATATGATTCATTTATTTAGTTAATTTAATGATAGTGTAGTGTTAGGTGTTAGTGTAACTTAGGTTAGGATTTATTTTACAGGTAAATTTGTATTTATTTTAGCTAGGTAGTTATTAAATAGTTATTAACTATTTAATAACTATTGTACCTAGTTAAAATAAATACAAAGTTGCCTGTAAAATAAAAATAAATCCTAAAATAGCTGCAAAGTAACTATTAGTTATATTGCAGCTATCTTAGGGTTTATTTTACAGGTAAGTCTTTAGTTTTAAATAGGATTCATTTATTTAAATATAGTAAACTTATTTCGTTTTATTTAAATTATATTTAAGTTAGGGGGTGTTAGGGTTAGGGTTAGACTTAGGTTTAGGGGTTAATAACCTTATTATAGTAGCGGCGACGATGGGGGCGGGAGATTAGGGGTTAATAATTGTAGGTAGGTGGCGGCGATGTTAGGGAGGGCAGATTAGGGGTTAATAAAATGTATTATAGTGTTTGCGAGGCGGGAGTGCGGCGGTTTAGGGGTTAATACATTTATTATAGTGGCGGCGATTTGCGGTCGGCAGATTAGGGGTTAATACTTGTAGTTAGATTGCGGCGACGTTGGGGGGAGGCAGATTAGGGGTTAATAACTATAATGTAGGGGTCGGCGGTGTTAGGGACAGCAGATTAGGGGTTAATAGCTATAATGTAGGCGGCGGCGATATTGGGTCGGCAGATTAGGGGTTAATACTTATAGTTAGATTGCGGCGACGTTGGGGGAGGCAGATTAGGGGTTAATAACTATAATGTAGGGGTCGGCGGTGTTAGGGACAGCAGATTAGGGGTTAATAGCTATAATGTAGGCGGCGGCGATATCCGATCGGCAGATTAGGGGTTAAATAATGTTATTATAGGGTTTGCGATGTTGGGGGGCCTCGGTTTAGTGGTTCATAGGTAGTTTATGGGTGTTAGTGACTTAGTGTACTAAATGGGTGTTAGTGTAGTAAAAACATACCGAATTTCGGAACGGAATAGAACCGAATTCAGCCGAATCCGAATAAATCCGAAACGAATTTATTCGGATCCGAATAAATCCGAAACGAATTTATTCAAATTTTGCCGAATCAGATTCGATCCGAAACGAAATTCTAAAAGTCCGAATCGATCCGAACCGAAAACGAACCGAATTTTTTAGCGGTGCACATGTCTAATGTTGGATGAAGCATTCAAAGGAAAGAAAAGTCTGAGAACATGTAGATGCATTTTTTAAAGTTTCAATAGTTGTTTAAAAATTGACAACAATTAGTGTAATGTCTATCAAAAAACAATGGGAGCTGGCATGTTGTAACTTAGGTTACCTTCTCTGCTGAGGCCAATTACAGACAGTTATAAATAAGTCACTAAAACGTGCAGCCAATGGCTGTGTGGAATACACTGTCAGAAAAATTTGCAAAAATTGTACCTTTAGGGGTAAAGACAAAAAAGAGAGGTGCCAAACATAGAGCTGTATCGTATGGAATATGCAGAGGCACAACAGTTAGCCCTCCCTCCAAGATCACAAACTAGAGAGATACTTTAATTCTATTGGCTGATTTGAATAGCCAATAGAATAAGAGCTACTGTAATTCGATTGGCTGATTAGAATAGTCAATAGAATTACAGTAGATCTTATTCTATTGGCTATTCAAATCAGCCAATAGAATTAAAGTAGCTTGCATACGATTGGCGGATTTGAATTTGAAGGCTCAAATCAGCTAATAGGAATTCAAGGGACGCCATTCAGTTACAACACGTAATGACTGCCCAATATTAGGACGTTGTGTTTCCATAACTACCATCAAAACCGAAACCGAAAGAAAATATTCCGACACTTCCGGTAGTCCGTTACAGGTCACGAGGTAAGAATACGCAACCTCCGGTCCTTTTTCGATCTGACAAGATAATACAGTGTATATCCTCATACTCCAGTCAGATATTATTTATTTAAGTAGAAACGCACTTAAACCGAGAGAGGATTATGTGAGAGATCCTCTGATGCCCCAAAATAGCAGTATTTATGTTTGACCCGATACCGGAAGTTGTGATATTAGCAATTCCGGTGATATTCAACAGGTAGTCGGGTTTAATATGAATTTACACACAAAATCATAAATGGTTTAATAGTGGTTTAATAGAAGTTTAATTACATATATCGACAATACTATATACTCTATATATAAATGCATATTTTTAACCAAATAATCCAATTCCGGTTTATATTAATCACTTCCGGTTCAGAGTAAACATTTTTGGCGCCAAAATAACCACAAGTTGAGTGGCTACTTTTAGGTATTTAAGAAGCATACACCAGACCATTTCATAGTCTTGAGAAAGGCCCATGCAAAGGGCCGAAACACGTTGACATCTTATGGTGAGCTTCATTCCAGTTATTTTATGCTTATTTAAACTTTATTGCGCTATGTTATTGTTTTTTCACTTTTAGGTTATCAGGAACTTTTTAGAATCCTTGGTTAAGTCCGGATACCAAACACCTTATGATTGATTGTATTTATTTTAGCTAGTTAGAATAGTTATTAAATAGTTATTAACTATTTAATAACTACCTAGCTAAAAGAAATACAAACTTACCTGTAAAATAAATCCTAACCTAAGTTACAATTAAACCTTACACTACACTATCATTAAATTAATTAAATAAATTACCTACAAATAACTACAATTAAATACAATTAAATAAACTAACTAAAGTACAAAAAATAAAAAAACTAAGTTACAAAAAATAAAAAAAAATAAGTTACAAACATTTCAAAAATATTACAACAATTTTAAGCTACTTATACCTAATCTAAGCCCCCTAATAAAATAACAAAGCCCCCCAAAATAAAAAAATGCCCTACCCTATTCTACATTAAAAAGTTAACAGCTCTATTACCTTACCAGCCCTTAAAAGGGCCTTTTGCGGGGCATGCCCCAAAGAATTCAGCTCTTTTGCCTGTAAAAAAAAATACAACCCCCCCAACATTAAAACCCACCACCCACATACCCCTAATCTAACCCAAACCCCCCTTAAATAAACCTAACACTACCCCCCTTAAGATCATCCTACCAGTCATCGGTGGAAGAAGATGGCTCCGCATCGGCTCATCTGAAAATGGCTCCGCTCCGGATGGATGAAGATCGAAGACGCCGCCTGGATGATGACTTCAATCGGAAGGAAGACTTCTTCAGCGCCCCTTGGATGATGACTTTAATCGGATGGAAGACTTCTTCAGCGCCCCTTGGATGATGTCTTCTGCTGCTCCGGATGTCTTCTTCTGTTCCATCGGTGGTCGGCTGGCTGAAGACGGCTAAAGGTAGGATGATCTTCAGGGGGGTAGTGTTAGGTTTATTTAAGGGCGGTTTGGGTTAGATTAGGGGTATGTGGGTGGTGGGTTTTAATGTTGGGGGGGGTTTACAGACAAATGAGCTGAATTCTTTGGGGCATGCCCCGCAAAAGGCCCTTTTAATGGCTGGTAAGGTAATAGAGCTGTTAATTTTTTAATGTAGAATAGGGTAGGGCATTTTTTATTTTGGGGGGCTTTGTTATTTTATTAGGGGGCTTAGAATAGGTGTAAGTAGCTTAAAATTGTTGTAATATTTTTGAAATGTTTGTAACTTATTTTTTTTTATTTTTTGTAACTTAGTTTTTTTTATTTTTTGTACTTTAGTTTATTTAATTGTATTTAATTGTAGTTATTTGTAGGTAATTTAATTAATTAATTTAATGATAGTGTAGTGTTAGGTTTAATTGTTACTTAGGTTAGGATTTATTTTACAGATAATTTAGTATTTCTTTTAGCTAGGTAGTTATTAAATAGTTAATAACTATTTAATAACTATTCTAACTAGCTAAAATAAATACAAAGTTACCTGTAAAATAAATATAAATCCTAAAATAGCTACAATGTAATTATTAATTACATTGTAGCTATCTTAGGCCTAGATTTGGAGTTTGGCGTTAGCCGTGAAAACCAGCGTTAGAGGCTCCTAACGAGTGTTTCTTACGGACCCCGGTATTTAGAGTTCAGTTACCGACACTCAAAAATCACTCAACGCTCAAATTTCTACCGACACCTCAGACCCAGTAGTAAACATATACCGACAAAATAAACATTCACGAATCACAAAACAAATATTACACAAACTACACTTACACTCATACAAACACTACACTATGTTTATTTTTAAGATTTAATAATTTTTCTTCAAAATACTAATGATCAAAGTTGCGAGATCTCGGGTGTTAGAAAAAAAAATACACAAATCCATTTTCCCATTGACTTACATTGACACACGGGAAAAGACCCTCATATACCTACATCTAACTAATAAGATTATCACAAATATACACTCATCGATGCATACAAACAATATACACCACATGACATACAAAAAATATTTATTTATTACAAAAAGAACACGATTTAGTTACTTTTTTACACAAGCTCATGACGTCACTCACTTTACGAGGAAAACCAGTCTTAGAAAAAAAAATGACCAAATTTTAGAGCCTCCATTGACTTCTATTGGGAAGACGTGCTCGTGCACGCGAAACCCACATTTCCCTAACACACGCAAATAGCGTAGACCGAAAACTCCAAATACCAGCGCTAGAAAATACATGCTTTTATGCGTTAGACCCAGCTATGATAAATAGATCAAGAAATGACTATTTCCCTATGGTGGATTTATGGATTTTAATTATTGAATATTCACAACACCATTAAATTGTTTAAGACTTTTATATTACATCAACTACAAATCAACATCACTAGTAACAAACTTTTTGTTATCAAAATATTACATTTAAACGGACACAAAAATAATGTAAACTTTTCAGGATTCACAAACACTACACAATGGGAAACAATTCTCATTTACCTTTATTATTGCATTTCAGTTATTCAACTCATATGCTTGCAGCAACAGCATATCTACATATGCTTAACACATGATCAGTCATGGATGCACATACATTACTTTTAACATTCACTCGTACATGTGCATTCAAATGATGGGGGAAAAACACATTACATTCTCTATAGGAATCAAAAAACACAACATATGGATTTTACTGTACTTTTAACATCATGATTCCATCACCAGAAACCATTAGGAATTACGTACAACAAGAACATCATTACACCAGATTACAGATGTCACTTTATGGGAAGGAACAACAATGTCAGACCGCTATATAGAAGTCAGCATATGTGGGACATAATCACAATATATACGTATATGTACATAACACGCGTCACCCATCACGCAACCACAAAGCACACATTTAGATTTTATTCAGCACACAATAACAATGTAGCACAATACAACAACACAATGAGGATTTCAGAACTACATAGGCAGGTTAATAATATCATGACGTCATTAGAAGATTCAACCATACACATCACAGATTCACCACTGTACCGCCCCTTTCTGAACTTTAACACTCAATACTACAATACAACATATACGTAAATAACAGTTTGGAACAGCATTATTAGGGAGATTTGAATGGGACAATTAATAAATATTGTCAGATCGCAAATCACTTATATATATAATACTACAGATGACAGCCGGAAGTTATTCAGTATTAGTGCGATTTGAAAGGGAAGCATACAATATTTACATCTCGGCAATCACTTATATATACAATACTACAGATGACAGCCGGAAGTTCTTCAGTATTAGTGCCATTTTAATGGGACGCATACAATATTGACAGCTCGGCAATCACTTATATATACAATACTACAGATGACAGCCGGAAGTTTTGAATGGGACGCATACAATATTGACAGCTCGGCAATCACTTATATATACAATACTACAGATGACAGACGGAAGTTATTCAGTATTAGTGCCATTTGAATGGGACGCATACAATATTGACAGCTCGGCAATCACTTATATATACAATACTACAGATGGCAGACGGGAAGTTCGGAATTATTATTGCGATTTTAAAGGGACGCATACAATATTGACAGCTCGGCAATCACTTATATATACAATACTACAGATGGCAGACGGGAATTTCGGAATTATTATTGCGATTTTAAAGGGACGCATACAATATTGATAGCTCAGCAATCACTTATATATACAATACTACAGATGGCAGACGGGAAGTTCGGAATTATTATTGCGATTTGAAAGGGACGCGTACAATATTGACTGCTCGGCAATCACTTATATATACAATACTACAGATGGCAGATGTTAATTTATCGTTTACAAACAATATTGCAGCAACATTGATCGATCACATTCGATGCACATTATACACAACTATGCACTTTCATTCATGTTAGCCTGGACGTGTGCTTGTTACTATAAGATCGCGTTTAATAAATATTGATTACGCATATGATCAAACATTACAAACATGCACTGTATGTGTGATATTTGACACTTTCACATTGAGATTCATTGTTGGAAAACAACATTTCAGCAAACAACAACAAAAAACGCCCACTGTGAAAGCATTCGCGCCGCTCACATACAAACAAGTGAATACAATTAGCAATCATTACAAACTCACTACCATTGGACTAATTGTACTATAAATCCCCCAAACAACATGGCCAATGCATCACTTGTGATCCACATCTGATCAAGTGCATACCTTGTTACGCTGTTTTGAAAGATGGATGACGATGACATGGTAGACGCTGCTGGTGCTGCTATTGGCGAACTAGCTGTTGGTTGAATCAGGCAGCCTCGGCGGCTCAGACTGAGATGAAGGTGTCGTCTGGTTCGAGGTCCTCGTGTCTACAGGGTGAGACCCACCTTGGAAAACATGAGCGACTTTGAGGTTTATGATAAGTATCGGCTCAATCGCGAACAGCTCATTGGCCTTTACAATCTTCTTAAACCTCATTTGGAGCCACGTATAAGAATAAGGACTGCTGTTCCCGCCATGAGTAGGATGCTAAGCTGTCTATACGTCCTGGCCTCCGGGAGTTTTCAATCCGGAGAACTGTACATGCATGGCCTGGCTCAAGGTACATTCTCTGTGGTGTTTGATAACTTTCTGGATGCCATGGTACGTATCAGTAAGCAATACATAGGATTCCCACAGAATGATGGTGATTGGAGGCGCCTGAAGCGGGAATTCTTTGATATTGCTCAATTGCCCAATCTCTTGGGAGCCATAGATTGTACCCACATTGCGCTGCGTGCTCCAATTGATGACTTGCCCTTCAGAAATCGCAAACATTTTCATAGCCTCAATGTGCAGTATGTTTGTGACGCACAGATGAGGATTATGCATATGTGTGCGAATTTTGGAGGGGCTAGTCATGATGCCCGCATCCTCTCTCTGTCGACCCTGTGGAGACCGTTTGAGGAAAGACAAATGCCCCCTGGTTATCTCGTTGGTGAGTATTTGTGCACAACATGGTTAATTAGTTTGACAATTGCCACTGTAGTTTTAAAATGTTAGCGTAATGTTCAGCTATAGGATGCAATTTAACCATGTCATTGTCTCTTTCCGCTAATGTCTAGTTTTAGTTCAATGCAGATATGTAGCATGTCTTACCTTAAATGCTCAGATAGAGAATGCAATGTAACCATTTCGTTTCCATTTTACACAAGGTCTGGTTTAGGAGAAATACACATATGTAGCATGTCTTAGCTGAAATGGCAAGATATTAGCTAATGCAATTTAACCATGTAATTGTCTCTTTCCGCTAATGTCTACTTTTAGTTCAATGCAGATATGTAGCATGTCTTACCTTAAATGCTCAGATAGAGAATGCAATGTAACCATTTCGTTTCCATTTTACACACGGTTTGGTTTAGGAGAAATACGCATATGTAGCATGTCTTAGCTGAAATGGCAAGACATTAGCTAATGCAATTTAACCATGTCATTGTCTCTTTCCGCTAATGTCTACTTTTAGTTCAATGCACATATGTAGCATGTCTTACCTTAAATGCTCAGATAGAGAATGCAATGTAACCATTTCGTTTCCATTTTACACAAGGTTTGGTTTAGGAGAAATACGCATATGTAGCATGTCTTAGCTGAAATGGCAAGATATTAGCTAATGCAATTTAACCATGTCATTGTCTCTTTCCGCTAATGTCTACTTTTAGTTCAATGCAGATATGTAGCATGTCTTACCTTAAATGCTCAGATAGAGAATGCAATGTAACCATGTAGTTTGCATTTTACACAAGGTTTGGTTTAGGAGAAATACGCATATGTAGCATGTCTTAGCTGAAATGGGAAGATATTAGCTAATGCAATTTAACCATGTCATTGTCTCTTTCCGCAAATGTCTTTTAGTTCAATGCAGATATGTAGCATGTGTTATCTTAAATGCTCAGATAGAGAATGTAATGTAACCATGTAGTTAGCATTTTACACAAGCCTTGATTTAGGAGAAATACGCATATGTAGCATGTCTTAGCTGAAATGGCAAGATATTAGCTAATGCAATTTAACCATGTCATTGTCTCTTTCCGCTAATGTCTACTTTTAGTTAAATGCAGATATGTAGCATGTCTTACCTTAAATGCTCAGATAGAGAATGCAATGTAACCATGTAGTTTGCATTTTACACAAGGTTTGATTTAGGAGAAATACGCATATGTAGCATGTCTTAGATGAAATGGGAAGATAGAGAATAATATTGAACTAGATTATTTTATTTTAAAATAAACATTTGTTAGTGGATTATCATGTACAATACTTTTTATTGGACTCAAAATACTATTTTGAGGATTCTGTTTGAATTATGTTCTGTTCATAATTTATAGGTGATTCTGGGTACACGAGCCGGCCTTGGCTCATTACCCCCATGCGTAGCCCGACTGATGTGTCTGAGGAGTGCTACAATAGGGCTCATAAGAGAACCAGGGAGGTGGTTGAACGGATGTTTGGGCTCCTTAAGATGAGGTTCAGGTGCCTGGACAGGTCGGGAGGAGCCCTCCAGTACAACCCAAAGAAGGTGGCTAAGATCGTTGTAGCCTGTAGCGTCCTGCATAATATTGCACAGCGGGCTGGGATGCTGCAGGGCGTCCCGGCGCACCGAAACCTCCTCAGAGATGAGGAGGATGATCCTGTTCTAGAGGGGCCATTCCGGGACGAGGGGCTCAATGTCAGAGCAGACATCATCAACCGCCACTTTAGACGGTAAATAATAGAAGTTAGACTGGAGTATTGTCAATAGATGTGAACTCTAGGGAAATGACAAGTAGAGAATTGTGCAAACATGTTAGGATTGTTCATCAAATGCTAAAAAAGTGTTTCATTTATTAATATAGGTGATACTCTGGGCATTGGGTCCTGTAGCGAGTCTTTGCCACCTGGTTTTTAAAGAGGACATCAGATGGTAAGTATAAATGTATGGACTGTTGCTGGCATGAATTGTACACAAATACATCATATGGCATACATTTTCAAAACTAGTATTTAGTTTACACATTACTTAAAATGTAAATACTCAGAAAGGGATCCTCTAGCATGACTATGGTTCAATGTCACACATTAGAGGTTCGTCCTGCTCAATATGACTCATCTTCACACTTGATAGAACATAACACAAGATGCTACACACGCTTAGTAAGCTAGTGACAGAAATTTATTCTGAAATGGGGGGTGGGAGAGGGGTACAGAACTGATTCACACACTTGTAGTAATTTTTAATAAACTTTTTCTGCCATTAGGGAGCTGACTTAATCTAAAGACTGAAAGGGAAGAATTAGAAGCCTGACAGTGAAGATTGCCCAGACTGACAGTGGAAAAAGCCAAGATTGAAATTGAAGTATACCAATGGGATCATGTCTGGCATTATCTTTCAAATCTGCTGACCTTGAAAACCATACAAAGACATGTTCACATGGCAAGTGCCAACTATTTGATAAAATAAGGCTGTGGAGGCATCCTATTGGAGACACTTAGATGATTTTATAATTTTTAGATGGTATTTCACAGTCCTCTATTTTGGAAATTATGAATAACACACCTATTGAAGATCAACTGTTTACCCCTGAATTGACTTTCAAGGACCATGCATTATCCAGGTTGGTGTACCAATGCATGCTAGTTAAGAATCACAGGAAGAATGTTGAATATTAGTAGCTTACATACATTAGTCATATTTAGTTCATAATTAGATCTTTAGGGATCACAATCAGACACTTAGATGATTTTACTTTTTTAGATGGTATTTCACAGTCCTCTATTTTATGAACTGATGAATAAGACACCTATTGAAGATCAACTGTTTACCCCTGAATTGACTTTCAAAGACCATGCATTATCCAGGTTGGTGTACCAATGCATGCTAGTTAAGAATCACAGGAAGAATGTTGAATATTGGTAGCTTACATACATTAGTCATACTTATTTCATAATTAGATATTTAGGGATCACAATCAGAAAAAGGAATACATATTATAGTTGATATAGAGGTATTTGAATGGACATGAAATATTACATTTATGTTCAGCATACATATATATTATTGAAATGTGATATACATTATTATGTAGAATTTGAAATTCAGATATTTACATTTTTATTTTATTACACAATAGAATGGTGTATGTTTTTTTAAAAAAAAATTTTAATCAATAAATATCTTGATAAAATGTTGAACAAAGTTAGAGCATAGACACAAGATGATTGTAAATGTATTTTAGGAATATTTGACAACGTGTGTATTAACTTTGTAAAAAAAAAAAAAAAATATTTCAGATTGTCATCTGATGACTTCCAGGAATATTTTTTTTGTTTTTCTTTCAGAAACTTTTAATTTTTTAAATGGTAATAATAAACATTTTAGTATTAAATACACTCTTTTGAACAGATTATAATAAATATCCAGATAATCTGTCAATAAAAAACAATTTGACTCCCATGACTGGTAGTTGGCTATTTGACAAGCACATGCATAAGATCAAATAATGCATTCATTTTAGAAAATCCACTGATTCAGAGAATATTACATTAAACTATATTTTTTAAAATTAATTGGGGAGTGATATCCATCGATGCTTTTCTTTTGAAATTCTTAGATGTTAAAATAATTTCGGATATGTAGTCAAAATTTGACATAAATTATTTGTTTTCAGTTTTAAGAAGGGGAAGTGGTTCAATTACATTAAAGTGACAGTGTTGTTGAATGTAAAATTAATTTTATAAGATCTTGTATCTTCCTTAGGTATCTCAAAACATTATTTTCTACATTCTTTTAATTTTTACATTTATAAATGTTAGGTCATTTAACTTGATATTTTTCACAAGCTAGTTATTGGATGCCAGGTTAATCGATTTAATTTTCTAGTGGAGTCATTTAACTATAGTTATTAATATTATGTAGTTTTTACAATCTTACCTCTTGGGTTAGACATCACATATCTATATATAATTTTCATTCCCCTTTAGTTTCTTTTGACAATGTTAAATCAACATTCAAAATGTTTTGGTCCTTAAAGGGACATTCACAAAGTATATTGTGTATTGATTTTTCAATAATTCTTAAAAGAATTTAAACATATTTATAAAGTACTATAGAATTACATTCAGTCTTTAAATATACTTTTAAAAAGATACATCAATGCACATATCTTAGTCAATTACATAAGGCATCTATGTGCAACCAACAATCAGCATCAAAATAGCCGATGTAGATATGTATTTAATCCAAGAATATATAATTACAATCTAATGATTGAATACCAAAACATATTAAGTTGTTCAAATATTATAATCTTATCCAAAATGCATACATAACATATAGCTTAATGTCCCTCTAAGCTGAAGACTACGAAATACCTCCTTTACAATATATATTTCAGTCAGTGTGTAAAACAATCCAGAAGTTAATCTAAATTAGCTTTACTCATATGTTATACTAATTTAGCAAAAGGAAGGTGCTTAGGTTTCTGATTTTTCAAGCATTATTGTGAAATGTTTCTTTAAAGGGACATGAACTCAAAATATACTTAAAGAGAGACAGTTAAAAAATTAATGATTTATACATTCTGAATGAGTATTCTATTTTAAGCAACTTTAAAAATTGTCTCATATTATGAATGCTCCTTGTGATGTTGCTATCATTACTTTAAAAATAAGGCATTAAATAGATAATTTATTTGCTTCAGTACTCTGGACAGAACTTGGTTTTTTTGGTTGGATTAATTTATCCAACAATCATCAAGGACAACCCAGGTTTTTGGAAACAATTGTCCGTAATCTAAAATATCATTATTGATTTGCTAAGAAAGATAACAATATAATTCTTAACATTTGAGAATCGGATTCAATTATAAAGTTGCTTAACATTTCATGCTCAATCTGAATCACGAACGCTAAATTTGTTTGGACAGTGTCCCTTTAAGAGATTTAAAGAGTGTATTTACTTCTCTTCTTATCTTGACATACTTTGCTTGAAAAGCATATCGAGATAGGCTCAGTTGATGAAGATTGGTAGATGCACAGAGATGCCTTATGTGATTGGCTCAACCATGTGCATTTAAATTTCTTCTGTTGAGGATATCTAAATAATAAGATAAATTTATTTACATTTTAAAGTCTAAACAATTTTCTATCTCTACAGATCATTTGATACAATTGTTTGTTTGTAATGTCTATTTAAAAATAAAGACACCATTGCACAATAACATATATGAGCACTTCAGACAAATACAAGCTCGAGGTTTATTTACTAATAACAAACAAACCTTTAGTTTAACATTTATAAACAGATTATCCAAGTTACTGACATTATAACATTCAGAAATATTGCGTAGGAAACGCATCTTGAAACACCAGATTAGCATCTTTAAACATTAGAGTCTAATGTCACGCAATAGCACACAATCAATGTGCATTATAAATACATTTAATAGAGTAATATCAATACTTCACAATAAGTCAAGAAATGGATTTTATGAACAATACAGACATACAATATTAAATGTGTATTTGTATTAAAGAAATAGACCGTTATTAAACCGAGAAATGTCTACAACATTTAATAATGTGACAGTATTAGATTTTAAAGAGAATTTAATCATTAATATTTAACGGATCACGGATATTAAATCTGCGTCACACATATCCGCATGACAGGCCCATGAGTTACAAATAAGTCTACATGAAAAATGAAGTTACAGCACCACCAGGAGGTATGTGTATGGAAGTTGCTAAGATATGAAACATTAAGGAACGGCCAATCAGAGCTCATCACACAAACACAACTTGAGTCAGGATGGTCTCACAGACATTCTAACAATATTTCAAACTTTTATCCAATCAGATGTACAGATAACTTGTCCCATGGTGCATCTTATGTTTACTTCACCATATAAAAGTCCATTACACGTTGCCATCTTTGTCAGTTCTCTAATGCCTGCAGGCAATATATATTATTAGTATATATTATATATTCTACAACCCAGCAGGCATGAAACCTCCCAGGTTCACCAAGCAGGAGAGCGCTGCACTGGTCCACGCCGTCAAGGACTTTTATCCCCAGCTGTTTGGGAACAAGAGGAGTTCGACAGATGCGCCTGTTAAGAAGGCCCTCTGGGAGTCTATCACCAATGCGGTTAGATTGGTGTGTGACGTCCAGAGGAGCCAGGATCAAATCATGAGGAGATTCGGAGATATGAGGTTGCGCTTAACAAAAAAAGTCAACCTCATAAGGGATTGGGTACAAGCCCGTAAAAGAGGGGGCCAAAGAATGGCCCCGCGGAAACTCTACCTACTCCCTTATGAGGTGACTTTATGTGAGCTCCTCAATCTCCGGGTCCCCAAAAGATTTAGATCCTCGCCATCCTCGGCCTCCTCTTCTTCCCTCCCAGCTGCGGGATCTGAAATTCCTGACGTGGGGGCCAGGGCAGCTGCTTCTCCGTCCGGTGGCCTGGGAGGAGAAGAAAGAGAATCTGAACCAGGTAACTATCCAACTTCATATAATATCTTAATATTTGATTTATTTGTAAAAAATGTGTATATAGTCAGATACTAAACCTATACAGATCTCACAACATACACTACATATGATGTTTAGATATCTGATTTTAGATTAGTGACACATGAAATAGGAATGATGTTTCTTGCGCTCTACAGAATATGTGTCACAGAGCGAAAATGGAATTGCGCATACACGTTAACATGGGTTAGCTGTAAGTGGCATTGCTTTATACATGTTGGTCAAATGACGGATGCGTAATTCCGCTTGGAATCATTGCGCAATGATCGCGAAAATGGAATTGCGCATACACGTTAACATGGGTTTGCTGTAAGTGGCATTGCTTTATACATGTTGGTCAAATGACGGATGCGTAATTCCGCTTGGAATCATTGCGCAATGATCGCGAAAATGGAATTGCGCATACACGTTAACATGGGTTTGCTGTAAGTGGCATTGCTTTATACATGTTGGTCAAATGACGGATGCGTAATTCCGCTTTGAATCATTGCGCAATGATCGCGAAAATGGAATTGCGCATACACGTTAACATGGGTTAGCTGTAAGTGGCATTGCTTTATACATGTTGGTCAAATGACGGATGCGTAATTCCGCTTGGAATCATTGCTCAATGATCGCGAAAATGGAATTGCGCATACACGTTAACATGGGTTTGCTGTAAGTGGCATTGCTTTATAAATGTTGGTCAAAATGAAATGTGAATTATTATATATGTGAAGAATACAGTATTCTTATTTTCAATATTATACATAATAAAAAAAGAAGAATCCAAATAAATTATAACATATGCCCATCAATTGATGAGAATGAAATAACACAAAAAAATAATTTAAGCTACAGTAAACAACACAACTGATTGAAAATAAGAGTACAGGATATATTTATCATGAATAGAATTGAGGAAAAAATTAACTCATGGGACTACCAAAGGATTAATATTTTTTAATTGATTTGCTAATAATGTAAAGATTTTAAACATGGCATGATTTGTATTAATGATATCCAATCCTCATTTAATATATTACAGATCTGGATGTTGGTGCTGGATCCTCAAGGCAGGGCTTGTCACAGTATGGTATGTCTCATTTTAATTGACATTTGTCTTAGAAACATGGACAGAACATTGCATACTAAATCCACATTGTTCAATATTTATATGTATCTTCAAAATGGATTTTAAAGCTTTTTGCAAATAAGAATAAATAAAACAAAAAAATAGGATTACATTGTAAGACTACTCTGATTTGGTTTGGAATTTAAGATATCCCATCTATTCTGGATGTCTTAATTTTAATGTAAGATTCTTTGAATGTCCAATTTATATTATTCCCTTGTGTATTGCTTAATCTTATTTGTATACATTTTGTAAAAATACACACAATTTTGCATATGTTTAGATTTTAAAAATATAGATTCCATTTTTGAAATTGATCACGTCATTTAAGGGACATGACAACTAAATTTTACATAGAATTTTTTTAAAACGTGATTTTATTGTTTTGTTTAAACATTTTATGAGCTACATTGGTTCAGTCTATTGTTTTAGCTCTTAGAAAAATTAATGGATTTTGGTTTATGTTAAACAATGCATTACTGGTATTATCCGGCAGTTTTTCTATGCATAAATTGGCATATTTACAAAAGTTAAAATCATGTGTTCAGATAACAGTAGTACATAGTTTAAAAATGTATACAATTACACATTTGGAACTTCATGTCCCTTTAATAGATGAAAATTAAATAATTATTAGGATATCCTTAAATAACATATTAGATTGGAATTGCATGCTCAATCCCATTCATTACATCAACATATGGAGTAGAGAATTAATTAACACCAACATTGTCAAATCAATATAATTTTATATTAAAGGTATACTGAGCTAAAATTATTAATGTTGTCATTCAGATAGAGCATGCAATATTAATCAACATTTAAATATAATACTATAATCATATATGAAATATTCTATTGCTAAATGTATTTTAAAATCAAGAATGTATGTTTATCTTCAGCTCAATTTTGGTTGACCAACCTGGGTTTTGATTGATGATTGGTGGATACCTTCAACAAACAATATTTATTGAATCCAATATTGCTTATCTGCCTTTAAGATTAAAATGTATCAACATTCAAATTATAATAGGAGTAAATGTTAAATCATTTTGAACAGTTTGAACAGTGAAATAAATGATTGAAATAAATCATGTCAGTGTCCCTTTAATAAAAAATAGATTCATTCATCTTTACATTCTTTGGATTAGACAATATTGATATATAATTCACATATTCACTGTTGGAGTTACTTTATAGATATCAGCATACTCTAACAGCACCATGATTACATATTTGTACTAATCCATTTGGTTTTGTATTGTGATCAATATGTGTTGTGTCCTAAACCAGATTACTGTACATTGCACAAATGGCTCGATGTGCCACATGTCTTTGTTTATATTTGTCAACAGCTGTTATTCAAAATGTGGTTTGTGTGTATTCTTTTAAGAACATTGATCAATGGGTATATTTAGATATGCAATAGCATCGTATGAGATGAGTTTGATGTCTAATATAGTCAGAAATTAAACATATGTTCAATACATCATTTTTAACAGAATCCCCTTGATTCAATCAAGCATTTTTTTGTTTAATGACTGCTCTATTCTTCTTATTTTCAAGTTGATTATTCTTAAAATTCACTACAGATGTGATTTAGTGCTATCCCAAATGTGTTCACTAATATATATCTATATCATTCATAGACAGAGTTGGTGTGGGGAGCCCAGAGGAATCCAGCACTGACACAGAGACGCCTTTGCGGTCTCCTGGTAAGTCCATTGACTCATTTATATGTCATTGAAGGAGTATTGGTAATCAATATTATGAGCATGATTCTGATGAAGCATAACATTTGAAACAAACATATAATTTACTCCTCTGATTATATATTAATTTTCTTTGAATATTGAAAGATTAATAATTAAAACTTTCTTAGTCTACACCTTTGTTATTCAGAAGATGTATAGCATATGTTTGTTTCCATGTTCATTTTTGACAACAGTCATCAAGTGATACACACATGAGAAATCTTAAATGTTCTATGTACTATGCTTTTATGATTTTAAAATTAATACAAACAATACATCGAAAATCTGAATCATTGAGAATAACAAATCTAATGTCATTTGTATGCTCCATCAAAATGATGTAAATCATAACTTTGGGTGTGTATATATTCAATGCAACATTGATGTGTGTCTTTGATCAACAGTAACATATGTTATAATATGTGATCTTAACGTGTACACAACATGTTATGTTTTACAGATATTGATATAACATGTGTGACGGAGGAGGAAGAGGCTGCCTTGGAGTCTGATGGTATGTGAAATATATCTATCATGTTTCCAACATGTTGCTTTATTGGAAATCATTTTATTGAAGACATTCAAAGTCTACAGCTTTTGCACTTTAAAAAGGAATATTATTTGTCTGTTCAAATACACTACTGCCCCCTTTCTATATCAGGCAGCATGAAAATATGCTTGGATGTTTTTTTAAAAAAAACCCATTTATAATTCATGCCATCATTATGTCACATGCATATTCCAGGCAAAAACACAATAATAATGTTATAATTGTACAGACAGTCATTGATATTCATCTGAGTGCCTATATGCATACCATATCCTCATTTCATAATTGATTAGAAATTCAAACACACTTCTAAGTATATTGAAAACATAATCAATTTTAAATGCGTTGATTTTATTTCATGATGTATGAGATGTTAATATATTTGTATTATTTATTTCAGATGGATCCTCCACCTCTGGTCATCTGTTTTCCGCCCCTGCCCAGGCCCAGACCCCTGCCCAGGCCCAGACCCCTGCCCAGGCCCAGACCCCTGCCCAGACTCCTGCCCAGGCCCAGACTCCTGCCCAGGCCCAGCCCCCTGCCGTCCCTTCCCATTTGTCCTTTCATGTCCCTCCTAAAAAACGGCCCTTCGTCCCCCTTCGCCGCTCTCCCCATATTATGGGCCGTACAGCTGCCCAGACCCCAACTCACCACTCCCAAGCTGTACGGCCTACCCCTGAGCAGCAGCTCATCCCTCCCCAACCCAATCCCATCCCTCCCCAATACAATCCCATCCCTCCCCCCTGTCTCAACCTTCATTGTCCTGGGTGTCAGATAGTCCTTCCCAGGCACAGCTGTAAGTATCATTCTAAATCCACATTATAAGCTACTTAAAGGTACACTGAAGGCAAATTGTTTCTATTGTGATTCAAATAGAGCATGCAATGTTAATCAAATTTATAATTTATTACTCTTATCAATTATTCTTCATTCTCTTGCTATCTTTATTGAAACAAAGAAATGCCTAGAATTAATTTTCAACAGAAAATAATTGTGGACATAATTTCTTTATTGTTGGATGAATGTATCCATCAACCAGCAGGGACAACCAAAGTTGATAAACAAATATGGCCTGCCCTATAAAACTACATTCTTGCATTCCAAATCTAGCTAGAGAATTCAAACATTTAAAGAATATGTGTAATTGTTTAATATTTGTAATGTCATGCTCTATCTGAATCAGTCAACAATTAAATATTTAGGTTCAGTGTCCCTTTAATTTGATATCACTACATATACCAATCACTACTACTTGGATCCAACAATTTATGTACAAATGTTGATACATTATCTCTTGTCTAACCCAGTGGGAATGTAATTTCTTCAGGTTGATATGTTTACACAGCTTGTCCTCAACGCCAAAATGTTTAAGGATAGGTGTGCCTACCACAGTATAATTTAAATATTTAAATTGCTAATGTAAGTACAATGTAAATCCTTTAACAAGATTACATACACTCAAGCTGTATAAGTGGATAATCGAAAACAAATTAAAGGGGACAACATGTTTGAGTAAACTGTCCCTTTAATGATTTCGGTCTGTCTGAATAACATATTTAATGTGTAAAGAATCAATTTTAACAAATTGATGTAAAGAATGATTTGTCTTTATGATGACAATGTATCTTTGCTTATTTTTTCTTCTGTTGTGTAATTATCCTTAATATTTGATTTATTCTTTATTTTAGGCTGTGACTCAGCATGGCTCATGCTAGAAGGTATAGCACGAGTAGAGCAGGCCGTGTTGAGGAACGCAGCTGTCCTGAGAGGGATGAACGACACCATGCAGGCCCAGCTCCGGGTTCAGGATTTGACTCTGCGGCAAATCATGCTATTAAATTCAAGGCCTGAATCTGGAGCTGGACATGCACAGGACAATGAAGAGGATGACCAGTAAGTGGAGGATCTGGAGATGCTCCAAGGTCACAGATAAGAATCCTCCGTCCACATGTTGATGTTTTGGTTATTGTTGCCATTTGGCCTTTTTTTAAGTTTATTGTTGTGCCTGTTGCACTCTTTTACCTTGTCATATGGCTCAAATGGGGCTATGCTGGCCCTTGGCAACTCTCTTCATGGACTGTGATGCACTCTGTTACCTTGTCATATGGCTCAAATGGGGCTATGCTGGCCCTTGACAACTCTCTTCATGGACTGTGATGCACTCTGTTACCTTGTCATATGGCTCAAATGGGGCTATGCTGGCCCTTGGCAACTCTCTTCATGGACTGTGATGCACTCTGTTACCTTGTCATACGGCTGAAATGGGGCTATGCTGGCCCTTGGCAACTCTCTTCATGGACTGTGATGCACTCTGTTACCTTGTCATATGGCTCAAATGGGGCTATGCTGGCCCTTGGCAACTCTCTTCATGGACTGTGATGCACTCTGTTAACTTGTCATATATCTACAATGGGGCTATGGTGGCCCTTGGCAACTCTCTTCATGGACTGTGATGCACTCTGTTACCTTGTCATATATCTACAATGGGGCTATGGTGGCCCTTGGCAACTCTCTTCATGGACTGTGATGCACTCTGTTACCTTGTCATATATCTACAATGGGGCTATGGTGGCCCTTGGCAACTCTCTTCATGGACTGTGATGCACTCTGTTACCTTGTCATATATCTACAATGGGGCTATGGTGGCCCTTGGCAACTCTCTTCATGGACTGTGATGCACTCTGTTACCTTGTCATATATCTACAATGGGGCTATGCTGGCCCTTGGCAACTCTCTTCATGGACTGTGATGCACTCTGTTACCTTGTCATATGTCTACATTTTCCTGATCTTTACCATATTATTTTTAAACGTTGCTGTTTTCTGACATACTAATAAAAGACATGTCATTGCACAATTCTTTGTCCTCCTTATTCATGTCATTGATTGAAATCTCTATTTTATCTGCCGAAAAAATGTAGGTGGACCATCATTGAGAGAGTACCTATCCAGACCAAAGGGGGAGATAGGACTCGTAAATTGGGTGAAAGAGAGGCCTTCTGGATATTTCGTTTAAAAACGAGAGTTCCAGAAGGCCTCAACTCAGAATTTGATTTAATCAATTTTTGGTAATCTAAGCTAGCTCACACTACACTGAGCAATTTATAAATTGCCATGTCAGGCATCTTTTGATTTCCCAATATTATTTGTTCCTTCTCTGTCTCTCCTTATTTAAACCACTGCATAATGCAGTTAATCTTCCCATTTACATATTCAAATTTGAATTCAGGTCTAATATCTAAATTTGGGAACTATCCACCTATGGATAATAGGCATCTGATTGGGGGTTATATTTTTAATAACTTATTCCATACTGGGACCTACACATATCTATTTAACTAGCACAGTAGATACCACCCTACAAGCTAGATACTACACTACAAGTCATTTACAATACACAAGTAAGATTTATTATATGGATAACTACCCCTCTTAACTGGCAGCATTATCCCCCATTATGAATCTGCAGATCTAAGACTTCAGTACTTGATCTATTCACTGTATGTGACGGACTCTAAGCGTGCAAAATTCACAATTGTAGGCTTAGGATTCCACGGTAGCAATTTGTATATAATAGTTTCCCCATTTTTCTAAACATTTCCACTCCATTTAACACATTTTTTCGATACGAAACTGAACTGCAGGTTGCAGATAACTCCCACAGACTGTTGCTAACAACATACATACGTCACAAATAGGAGGACACTGTATGTACAAGGACCCAATAGGATTAGGTGTTCTATACGTCCCAGACTTGTGCTGTGAGACTTGCATGGTGATTGGCCTGAACACACGAATTTCAACCTATGGGAACGTTCTGAACAATTACATGGGCAGCCCTTTGCAAGTCTCACAGTGGTGAGCAGACGTTATTAAGCAAGGCTAAAGGCAAAATTTTTTAAAGGTAAACCTTAAAAAATAACTATCCACTAATGCACACTATAACTGACTAAAGTGTCCCTACTAAATAAATAATAAATATAAGGTGTTTCTACACACTGCCGGAGCATACGGCAAGTTTTGTTGCAACATGAACACAGCCATATTAGTTACAGCTTGCATACAATCTTAGCATGTATAATCATATATTTAGATACATCATTAGAACAAAAAATCAACATTATTAGAAACTTAAAGAGTTTAAAGGTGTATACTGCTTGGTTTGTATATTTGCATGCTCTTTTTTTCCCATAACTATGTACCGTAGAAATCCTGGTGTCATTTAATGATTATATAATTGAATGAAGCTGGGAATTTTGGGGTGTGTGCCCATGAACCAATGGCAATACAGATGAGGGTTTTTAAAGCAGTAACTGTTAATCTGTTTTAAGCAGGCTAGGAGTAAGGCAACAGCCAAAACCAGTCAGCCATTGTTCATTTCTTTGTTGGTTCAAACTTTTTCCTTTTTGTGTGTTCTTACCCGAGGTATATACCCTTTGCATTTCAATAAAATTCAATATTTTTATCATCTCACCTGGTGCTCCTGTTACACATTTTTTCTGCAGTTCTCATAACGGCCAGACAGAGAGCACAGGTAAGGATAAATGCTGCGAGAGGTTAGGTAATAGCTTGCTGCTATAGACTGTATCATTAAAGGGACAGCTGGGAAACCACGGATGCTGTATAGAAGAAAAACTTCACATGTCCAGCATAAGCAATTTGCTAAATCATTACTAAATATCCGGAGGTGAGCAGAATAGGACGTATATATCCCCAACACAGGGGACACAGCATCAAAGAACAAGGCAGTCCCTTTTTCCAAGGAGGCAGTGAGTGGTGAGTCACCTTTATTATAAATATTCATCTACAGTGGATTGTTACTGCTTTATTGGAATCTGAATGGTGGGAGGTGTTGGGGGGAACACCGCCATCACCAAGTGTATATATACATATACACACCTTATAAAGTCTATTTGCACAGCAGCCTTTAACAAGATATCATTGAACTGAATCTTCTATCCTCACCGATCCTTTTCACCTATAAGGATAGTACACACACCCTACCCACCCCCCCTCCTCTATTTTATCTGGTTGATCCTTAAAGGGACATACCCAAAATAATGTTGTTTCCTGAATCATATATGTAATACAATTCTAAATGACTTTAAGATTAACATCTCCAATGTAATTATTATTTTTGTCTTTATATAGTTATCTAAAATCTTTATCATTGCATGATTATGATTAGCATAGTAATTGTTTTATATATGTATATAAAGATTGTTATATATGTATATTTCAAATTTCACAGCCATGTGTGTATTTATAAACTCTGCATGAATTGATGCACCTTTAACAAATGATCTGAGGATTGATACAATGATATAATCCCTGTAAAGTGTTCATTTTATTGAAATAGTATTGTCTCTGTGTATCCTCTTTTTATAAATAATAATCATGTCCCTTTAAGTGATGGTGAGCACAATTGTTAATGAATGTATTTCCATTTCTAAAGCGTTTTTGTCCTTTTTACATGAACAAGGAAATATAATCTTAATAATAAACAATCTTATTGTAATGTTGACAGCGCATGTAAAAGTGTAACCAAATCAATCTCTGTGTGTAATGCGCATATTTTATATGAGGAATATGTTTTACAAAATATTTTTAAAAAATACTTCTCCTCCCATATATGGCTATAGGTAGTCTGACCATATTTCAACTTGAATAAATGACCCGTTTGATCAATACATGTGTCATTATTGTTATTCCCAAACAATCTAAACATATCTTAAAATATCAATGGCATATGTATTTCTCATGTGTATCTTTTAAGGTTAAAGATATACACCATAGCTATAGTTAAAGGGACAGTCAAGTCCGAAAAGATGAATCATGATTTTGTGACATTCCTAGATATCAATCTAGACACATACTAGTTTCAAAAATATAAATACGTTTCTTAGTGATATGCCAAGCTGTCAACTGAATCCTTGTATTGGCTGCGGTTTTTCTGCGATCGCGGATGCGCCATGTTGCTTAAGACGTCAACTGCCAGACTGTCCAATGATTCCTTGTATTGACTGACGTTTTTACGCGATCAAGGATGCACCTTTTATTGGATGGCTTTTTTACGCGATCAAGGATGCACCTTTTATTGGATGGCGTTTTTACGCGATCAAGGATGCGCCTCTCAATAACTCACACTAGCACTAACTCACGCTCCCACTAACTGACTCTCTCACACTACCACTAACTTTCACTAACCGCTCCCACTAACTGACTCTCTCCCACTCCCACTAACTCCCACTCCCACTAACTCACTCACGATAACACTAACAACTGACTCTCTCACACTAACACTAACTCACTCACAATAATGCACAAACTCTCTAATCTTAAACCTCCAATCTCCAAAGACCCACCAGCAACACAGTCAAAGAAGCCATGCTTGTGTGGTGCTTATATACCCTGTGTAAATGTTTAATGATTTGCGTTGTAAATTGTGTTCATGTGTGCTTTATTAGCAATTATTATTTGTGCAATGTGTATTAGGTGTGTGAATTTGCGCATGCTCATTTTGAGTTAGTATTTGTGGAATGTGTAGAATGCGATGATGTCATAGTGCTCTATAGTATTCTGTTTAAATGTGAATTTGCGATGGTGTGTTATTAGTGAAGTGTTGTATATGTATGTTTGTCCTAATATATAGTGATATTGAATGCGATTATTTTGCTAGTGTATGTATATTTTTTTTTCCTTGTTGTTATTTAGCGTATTTCCGCATCTTAAAGTATATGCGTATTCCCTGTATTAAATTTTAATAAAAATCCCCCCGCTTGTGAATGCGTAATGCTTGTGTGCTTTGTTTAGTGATTGTTGTTGTGACATTTGCGGCGTGTTATTGTTGTGCATGATGTGGTATGCGTCATATGACCGAGCTGTGCGTATTTCTCGCGAGATCGAGTGTTAGATGAAAAAAGCTATTTATTTTGCTTTTCCATTGATCTCTATGGGATACTGTCTAACGCGGGCAGGATTCCGCGTGTGAAATACACGCGTTAGGAGCATCGTTAGATGGTCTATTTTGAACTCTAAATACCGGAGTCAAACAATGCCGTGCGTTAGACATAAACCACGCGTAGCGTTAGCAGCCCATCTACCGCCGAACTCCAAATCTAGCCGTTAGGGTTTATTTTACAGGTAAGTATTTAGTTTTAAATAGGAATAATTTATTTAAGTATAGTGTAGTGTTAGGTGTAATTGTAACTTAGGTTAGTTTTTATTTTACAGGTAAATTTCTCTTTATTTTAGCTAGGTAGCTATTAAATAGTTAATAACTATTTAATAGCTATTGTACCTAGTTAAAATAAATTGAAATTTGCCTGTAAAATAAAAATAAATCCTAAAATAGCTACAATATAATTATTATTTATATTGTAGCTATATTAGGGTTTATTTTAAAGGTATTTATTTTTAAATAGGATTAATTTAGTTAACAAGAGTTATAATATTTAGATGTAATTAATTAATATTTAAGTTAGGGAGGTGTTAGGCTTAGGGTTAGACTTAGGTTTAGGGGTTAATAATTTTATTATAGTTGCGGCGGTGTAGGGGGGGGCAGGATAGGGGTTAATACATTTATTATAGGTGGCAACGGTGTAGGGGGGGCAGATTAGGGGTTAATACATTTAATATAGGTGGCGGTGGGGTCCGGGAGCAGCAGTTTAGGGGTTAAACAATTTATTTAGATGCGGCGGGGTACGGGATCTGCAGGATAGGGGTTAATAAATTTATTATAGGTGGCGGCAGTATAGGGGGTGCAGGATAGGGGTTAATAGGTATTATGTAGGTGGCGGCGGGGTCTGGGAGCGGCGGTTTAGGGGTTAATCAGTTTATTAGAGTGGCGGTGGGCTCCGGGAGCTGCGGTTTAGGGGTTAATACATTTATAAGAGTTGCGGCGGGGTCTAGGAGTGGCGGTTTAGGGGTTAATAACTTTATTTAGTTGCGGGGGGCTCCGGGGGCGCCGGTATAGGGGGTAGAACAGTATAGTTAGTGTGGGTGCTTAGTGACAGCTTATCAATAAAGCTGTAAAAAAGCCGAAGAGCAGCGAGATCGGATGAGTGATAACTATCACAGTCCGCTGCTCATCGCCCCGTACTTGGTGCGCGGCTTTTTGACAGATTTATTGATAACTTTGGAGAGTGTATTCAGGTCCGCAGCGGCGATGATAGGCGAGCTTAGGCGGGCGTATTGGGGCCAGCGATGGCAGGTAAGTAGACACGTTGATAACTAGAGGCCAGAGCATGCACTTTTAAGCAACTTTCTAATTTACTACTATTATTAATTTTTCTTCGTTCTCTTGTTTTCTTTATTTGAAAAAGAAGGCATCTAAGCTATTTGTTAGGTTCAGAACCCTGGAAAGCACTTGTTCATTGGTGGATGAATTTATCCACCAATCAGCAAGAACAACCCAGTCTGTTCACCAAAAATGGGCCGGCATCTAAACTTACATTCTTGCATTTGAAATAAAGTTACCAAGAGAATGAAGAAAATTTGATTATAGGAGTAAATTAGAAAGTTGCTTAAAATTACATGCTCTATCTGAATCACTAAAGAAAAAAATTTGGGTTCAGTGTCCCTTTAAATATGTACACTAATTATGCAGTAAAACACAAATATTTGAATACATATCTAAACACATACAGTATATATATACACACACACACACACACATATATATATATATATATATATATATATATATATATACACACATGTAAATATTTAGACATGTATAAGTATGTATCTCTATGTTAAATCCGTTTGCATGTATTTTTTTTTAAACACCTGAGACCTAATATCTTTGAGCCCTTATAACTTTTTTAATGCAATATTTTTTTAAAGTTTTTATTCAACAGTCTTATAATGAGTCTAACTGTACTTTTACATTTATTTTTTGATGATTTTTGTATCACGTACCAGTTAAATTCAATTGTGCTCGTGAACATGTTTACTTTAGACTTGAAATACGCGTGCTACTTCTGACACACGCAAAGCACCGCAATATACCCCTTAACGTTCCCGTGCAACAGTTAGTGGGCAAACCGTAATCTAGCCCTAAATGTATTATGTTTAATGCATTAAAAACTGTTTTATTAATAGCAAAAAGTATTTACTAGTCTCAAGTTTATCTTAATCACTTAGCGCTGATTAAGCAATGACTGTATAGAATGTAGCAGGGTCAAGTTTCTAAAGTCTGGAAAAAATAATAATAATAATATTTTTCTAAAATGTAAATACTAAGTAAAATTATTAATTAATGTACATGACAGTGCACTTAACATTTTATGGAGCACTACATTTTCACCTTAATGTTACTTTAAGCAATATATTGATCCTTTTCTATAATGAAGAGAATAATTACGACATATTATTATGCAAATCATCATCACAATAACACTGTTTATGGATTTCTTAGGCGAGGCATACAAATATAAGTAATTTGTTGTACTCTAAGGTCAATGATAACATGTATTGTTTATTCATATGTGCAGCCAAGAATCATATTGTTCGATTAATTCTGTCATTTATCTGCAAAATTATCATCTAAACAATAATCATATTCAACAGATGGTAACAATTTTCTGGTGTTTGTAGCTTAGTTTAGTAAAGCACTCAAGTGGTGATGATCACACAAATGGATCTCTTGTCCAGTGTTTCTGGGTCATAATATAAAATGAGACGCACCACTAATTCTGTAGTTACTTCCATTTAATCCAGTTGGGATCAGTGATAATGTTACACAGATGTTTTCAATTCTGTAACCATTTCTTATAAAATATTATACAATAACTGGTAGATTGTTTGTGGTCCAGACAGCTGCAAAAAAAGTGGCAGTGCCAGTGTAAATACCAGGTGGTACTATCAAGTTTGTTTTATAGAAAATAAGCAGGTCCATGAAATAAGATTTGATATGCTGCTAGCTGTGCTCAGTATATTTAATGTTATACATTTATAATATTATGGCTGTTGGAAACTTAAGTTCAAAACTAGTGTCAGCCCTTAAAGGGTCATAGTACATCCATATGAAATTTTCACATTTAAAAAAATGTTTTTGTTCTTTTTTTGCTTATAAAATATTTAAGTAACGCTGTTTACATTAACATTTTAATGGATCATTATAACTGTACTTTTTAAAGTATTTTTGATGTTATGTGCAACTTTTTATTTGAGCATAACAGTTAACCAGAGCGCTGAGGTTTTGCTTACCCGACGTGCGTTCACTTCAATTGTGATCAACCGACCGTGTTTACTTTCAACTTGTAATATGTGCGCTACTAACAACGTGCGCAAACAGGCATGATAAACCCAATTAAGTTTTTTTCAGTGCAGGATATATCAGCAAGAAAGAGCAATACAAAAAGTGCTTAGCAAATTCAGATATTTCATATTGAAATATATCAAGTGTCGAAAAAAATCCAAAAAACCCATATGATTAATAATAATAGTAATAATAATAATATACAACTTTGCAGTGCACATTATTTATTTTCCCTGATTTTTCTGCAATTTAACTCTGAGTATTGTACTCAGCTCCCCAACTTCTACTTAGGGCTCAATGATCTAATGCTCTCCACTCTGGTGAGATGATCTAAGCAGTTTAACAAGGTCCCTCAAAAAATGTTATAAAGGAAATTTTAGCTTGAAAACTGTTTATTTTGTTATGCAGGTTTGTGCATGCGAAGGAGAGAACCTTAGATTGCAATAGAATGCTAGAAAAAGCAGCAAAAGATTTTGCCAGATTTCTCTAAATGCGAGTTTTTGATTATCAGGCCCTATGTGTTTAACTCACACAAACACATAGTAAAAGTACCGCTCTGAACCAGAAGAGCATTACTGGTTTTCCAAATCTGGTCATTCTAGAAAAAAAGTGTAAGTTAGATTTTGCCAGGGCCCTTTAGGGGAGTATGATTTATTTATTATTTATAAATTATGTGAAAGGTGAGTAAATTGTAAAGGGATAATTTTAAAGCATTGCAGAAAAGTAGTGTTTAGTTTCCCTTTAAAGGGAAATTTCACCTTTTTTTTTTTTTCTTGGTTCAGATAAAGCATGCAATTTGAATCTTATTTGCTTAGTTCTCTTATTATCCTTAGTTGAGAAGAATATCTAGGTAGACCTAGTAGCAGCAGTGCATTACTGGGAGCTGGCTGCTTATTGGTGGCTGCTCATATTTGCCTCTTTTCATTGGCTTTGCTAAATTTGATAATATAAGTAAATTGGAAAAGTTGTTTTGAAGTGATCTATCCGAATCATGACATAAAAAATTGGGTTTCATGTCCCTTTAACATTGTTACTGTATCGTGCAGAGCATGACCAGTAATAACAAGACATAGCTAATCTCTTCAGAGAGGCATAACATTCTCAATCTCCTCAGTTTGCTGACCAGGGCAGATATATTACCTATTGTCCTCATTGAAAACACAACAAGCTCTACTGACACACAACTGTGTACTATTAAATCTGTTGGAAATGTGCTAAAGAGTCAGACCCACACACTCGCAGTCACATAGACACAAATACACTCAAAAAAGTGCAGAGGAAAAGTTTTTGGTTTACCAGTTTTCATTATTGAGAACACCACAAACTCTACCACAACATAACTGTTTATGCTGGCATCTGTTGGAAGTGGGAATAAGCTAAAGTTTCAGAAACACACTCACATAGTCACACACCCACACATACAAGCACACACAGTCACACACACACACATACAAGCACTCACAGTCACACACACACACACACATACAAGCAGAAACAGTCACACACACACATACGACTACACACAGTCACACACACACACAAGCACTCAGAATCACACACACACTCACACAAGCACACACAGTCACACACACACACATACAAGCACACAAAGTCACACACACACACACACACATGCAAGCACTCACAGACACACACACATACAAGCACTCACAGTCACACACACACACACACGCACATACAAGCACAAACAGTCACACACACATACAAGCATACACAGTCACACACACATACAAGCACTGACAGTGATACACACACACACAAGCACACACAGTCACACACACACACACACGCACATACAAGCATACACAGTCACACACACATAAAAGCACTGACAGTGATACACACACACAAGCACACACAGTCACACACACACACATACAAGCATACACAGTCACACACACACACACACAAGCACACACAGTCACACACATACAAGCACACAGGGCCGGTGCTAGGATTTTTGGCCACACAGGCGAGGATTCATTTTGCCGCCCCCCCCCCAAATTTTTTTCTCTCATTATTCAGACAGTGCATGCAATTTTCTAATTTACATCTATTATCAATTTAATTTCCTTCTCTTGCTATCTGTATTTGAAAAGTAGGAATGTAAAGCTTAGGAGCCGGCCCATTTTTGGTTCAGCACCTGGGTAGCTCTTGCTAATTGGTGGCTAAATGCAAATCAAACAGTGGTAGTGCAGCAAAGCAAATTAAACAGTGGAAGGGCTGCATATTAAATCAGACAGTGGTAACGCCACATAACACATCAAACAGTGGTAGCACTGCATAGCAAATCAAACAATGGTTATGCCACATAACAAAATCAAATTGTGGCAGTGTTGCATAACAATTATATATATATATATATATATATATATATATATATATATATATATATATATATATATATATATATATATATATATATATATATATACGTATATATATATATATACATACATACACACATACATACATACACACAGTATTATGTATATATTAAATTTGCACCTAAACCTAACACACACAGACAATAACACAGACATGCCCTCAGACCCACACTAACACAGAGACACTAACATAGACACACACTAACACAGAGACACTAACATAGACACGCACTAACACAGAGACACTAACATAGACACACACTAACACAGAGACACTAACATAGACACACACTAACACAAACACAGTACACAGAAACTCACAGACACCAACACAGAAACAGACACACAAGCAATAACACAAAGACACAGATGGACTAACACAGACAGAGATCCAGCAGAACCCCTCAATAACCCAGGATCAGCAGCAGCATGACACATCTCTTTCCATTAGAATAATTGAACATTAACCAATGTTTTTAGACATTATTTTCATTAAATATATATTAAATCTGCCAGACAAAAATATATACCTGTATATTTTTTTACACCACTGCAGTATGTTCATTAGAAATGGGTATAGCTAGTGCTGTGCTATTTATAATAATATAATTATTTAAAATAATATATGATTTGTTACAAAGGCATGATGAGCATAGTAACTTGCCCCCCCTCCTTCCAAATAACTGGCTTTAAAGCCCAACAACAGAGTTATGGATCATATTATTAACCCCTGAGATTCCAAAAACAGATTCATGTGTTGTAGTTATTTGGCAAATGATTACTTGGACAAAAAAATCATTTTCTAATATATTTGTCTAAGCAATAGCATATGTTAGCAACAAGCCTTTTACATAATATTTAATAGTTTAAATCCAGCAAAGTTATGCGACACTCACACTCTGGATTCTGGAACCTGAGACAGAATGGGGACTGGCATTAAAAAAAGTCAGACTTAAGGCCTCAGTCATGACCCAGGGTCCGGCCCACCACCATCCTACCTCTAACAGCAAGAGCCAGCGAGACCTGGAATTGCAGAGGGGAGATATAGGAGCATGGAAATTCAAAGGGAGGATAAAGGATATGGACAGCAAATGGAGAGACATTGGGTCATTCAGAGATGGAGCAGACACCACTAAATTAAGGGGCATATTTTATCCATTCACAGACAAACATGAACCCAGTCCTAAAGTTAATAAAGGAAACTTAAACCTTGAGCCTAAAAAGATAGTAAGGCAGAGGAAAAGGACTATTGGACCACTGAAGCAAGTTGTTTTATCACCCAGAAAAGAAATATCCTACTCTCTTCCTTTAAGAACAAATATATCAGAGGGGAGTAAATCCATTTTAAATAACACAAAGCTGATAAAGCAGCATCTTTCTAAACAACAGCTGAAAACTTCAGCAGCAACAAATATATCAGATGTTAAATTATGTTCAGCTGCAGTTCCAGGAGTAGGAGGGAAGCAGAATGTGGTTGAACCTGTAAGTGCAGGGGTGAAAAAAGTGCAAAAGACACCCTTGAACACTTACCTGTCACTCTGCATGTAGATACGTTTAAAAAGGGACAGGATAACAACTATAATTCTTAAAAAGTCCAGCAAAAAGTTAAAGTTTCTCATCTAACTACTAAGGGACATGCGTTTGAGATACATAAATTAAACACATCTCATAAACCTAATACACTTCCTGCTAGTAATGTGACTAAAGTGATTAATTCATTGCCTGCCAGCAATCTAACTGCAGTGATAGTCAATAAGACAATATTAGACAGTGCACATATCGCTGTAAATGTAACAAAGCAATCTGTACACAAAGCAGTAAATGTGAAAGTGGAAGGACTACAGACTTCTGAAAAAGAACTTCTGTTTCTAGCAGGGATAAAAAACAAAAGCAGGAAGTCACCAAGAAGCGCTGTTAGCTCAGTCACTGATCAGTGCCAGACCGGTCTGGCCGGCCCGTCTGGGTGGGCGTTACTCAGAGACCCCCACCAGGCCACCACAGTGCCACCATGCACCATTCCTACCTGCTCCTCACTCTTCACTCGTCGGGCAGCGGGCAGGCTCACTCAGTCACCACCTCACTTACGTGGCTCAGGCTGAGTGTTCAGATCATCTGGAGGATGGTGCAGCTGCAGTCGGACAAATTCAGACAGTGTGAGCCTCCAGTGTCATGTGGAGATGTGGACGTCAGGCGGCCGCGGCAGCTTATCCCGCACAATTTTTCCCGCTCCCTCAGTCTCAGTCTGAGTGACGTGACATCACACAGACAGTCAGCGCAGCAGTTGCAGCTGCGCAAGGCAAGTGAGCACCTCCCTCGCCGCCTCCTCCAGTCCACTGTCCTCCGCTGCACTCACTGAGCCGCTTCACTATGACTCGAACTGAGTCTAACTGTAACACACTGACACCACTGACTCACAGTTGGGTTTAGTTGCGTTGCAGCATATATATCTCTTTGAATCTCTCATGTGCACAATCCTAGAACATAGCGCATCTTATTCCATAATAGTGTTATATCCTAATAGCGAGTTAAAAACCCCTAGTATTAATATATGCAAGTCAATCATTTAATATGTGGTAGTTAATAATAGTGCATCAATTAATGTCAACATAGGTTACAACCAGATACGTTAGTTGCAGGATGTACAGGGTTAAACTGTGTCAAACTGTGTAACGAAATAAACAAGGCATAAAAGTGGCGCGCCGATAACCCTCAGGATAAGTAATATTGCAAACTAGATTGTAGCCATATGTGTTAGTGCAGTTACTTACTTTGTGAGTTTATATCACTTCATGCAGGGGAGCAGCATAGAATCGTGATCGTTTAGTTGAACAGCACTCAGCACACTCAGTGGATTGCGCGCAATTACCGAGCCAGCCAGACCGTTGCTCTGTTACTAGGAACGCATGGCTAATTTGCATAAATTCTGTGCGTGTCTGACGTACCTAACTACCTACTACTGTTAGATAAGTGTTTGGTAGCGGAGATTATCGTAAAAAACATTCTATGTTGCAGGACGGACCACCACGCAAGAAGTGACTGAGATAATTAAAAATAAATTTTTTTTTTTATCAATTCATACACCGCTCTCAGCGCCCCCCTGCTGGTGCGCCCTAAGGTGGATGCCTATTCTGCCTAATACAAAACGCCGGCCCTGCAAGCACACACAGTCACACACACACATAAAAGCACTCACAGTCACACACACACACACACACACAAGCACACACAGTCACACACACACAAGTCACACACATACAAGCACTCAGTGACAGTCTCACACACACACACAAGCACACACAGTCACACACACACACATGCAAGCACTCACAGTCACACACACACAAGCAGACAAGTCACACATATACAAACACTCAGTGACAGTCTCACACACAAGCACACACAGTCCCACATGCACACACACTCACATACAACTACATACATATTCTAAAGACTAATAAATCCCTTCCTTGCTTTTATTGGGGAGAAACTGCTCCAGCATTAAAGGACAAATGTTGAAGGGACACTGCATTCTTAATGAGCAGGATATGCAGGGCAAGATCTAATACAACATGAGACCTCTAACTCAGGCTCCTAGACAGTTGTCCATATGGGACCAGTTAAAAGCTGTAAACGGAGGCATTGAATAAGGTATAGATAACTGCCTTATCTCTAAATATAGTAAATATAGATTTCCTTAACCATATAATATCCTTGACTGTTTTGTTATAACTATAATAACGGGAGATTCTGCATAATATAGTAAACAATGAGAGAAGCATCTACAGGGGTAAGATAAAAATAATGTTCATTAAAAAAATAGAGACAAAGCAAACAATAAAATAATTATCAATCAAGAGTCAGTTTGATTGTAAAGTATCTGAATTCAATAGGAGCTTTGGACCTAAAGACTGTGACACACTGCAAGCAGAGCGACGCGCAGCGTGTACATGCAGCTGTGTGCGCTCAGTGTGTCCTGCCTTTTCATCTCTGAGCACTCTGTTGCGTCAGGTCGCGTAGCTGAGCGCTCAGTGATGAAATGTCTGAACTTCAGAAGCGATGCGACGTGGAGCGTGTACATGCAGCTGTGTGCGCTCAGTGTGTCCTGCCTTTTCATCTCTGAGCACTCTGTTGCGTCAGGTCGCGTAGCTGAGCGCTCAGAGATGAAATGTCTGCACTTCAGAAGCGATGCGACGCGGAGCGTGTACATGCAGCTGTGTGCGCTCAGTGTGTCCTGCCTTTTCATCTCTGAGCACTCTGTTGCGTCAGGTCGCGTAGCTGAGCGCTCAGAGATGAAATGTCTGAACTTCAGAAGCGATGCGACGCACAGCGTGTACATGCAGCTGTGCGCGCTCAGTGTGTCCTGCCTTTTCATCTCTGAGCACTCTGTTGCGTCAGGTTGCGTAGCTGAGCGCTCAGAGATGAAATGTCTGAACTTCAGAAGCGATGCGACGCGGAGCGTGTACATGCAGCTGTGTGCGCTCAGTGTGTCCTGCCTTTTCATCTCTGAGCACTCTGTTGCGTCAGGTCGCGTAGCTGAGCGCTCAGAGATAAAATATATGAGAACTTCAGAAGCGATGCGACGCGGAGCGTGTACATGCAGCTGTGTGCGCTCAGTGTGTCCTGCCTTTTCATCTCTGAGCACTCTGCTGCGTCAGGTCGCGTAGCTGAGCGCTCAGAGATGAAATGTCTGAACTTCAGAAGCGATGCGATGCGGAGCGAAGCAGCTGCTTCACCTCGCGTCGCTCCGCTTGCAGTGTGTCACAGCCTTAAAGCAGGTAAACAAAAACACTTTATTAAACTAAACTATGCCTGTGTCTAGCAGATCTAATTTAATTACTACAATGTCTATTGTGTCATGCAGAGGGTTAAATACTATAAACTGTTAGCATAGGTAGCAGTAGCTTTACAGCTTTATTACATAGTATGCAGTTGTCCGGTAACGTTCCCCAGTTTACCATATGACAACAAAGAGTTAAGAAAATAAGCTGACACAATATGTATCAAAATAATGTATGTCACAGTTTAGGAGCAATTCTCATTAAACATCTACAACAAACTGACAGATTATTACTAAAAAAAGAAATTGTTCCAAATAAATGAACTTTCAGAGTTTAAATTTACCTCTGCAATCCTAGCTACTCCTCTGTGCCATGATTTCCCCCTATGTACATAACTTCAGCCACTCCTTCAAGCCTTAATTTCATTCTATGCAATATTTCTTTTCAGCTAGTTATAAAGCTTCACCCGCAGCTGCATTGTCATTTTTGTCTTCTTGTCTGATGCTACTAATGCACTTTCTCATTCAGTTCAGCCCGTTGTTGTGTCGAAACTGGTGATTGGCTATTCCCTTAACTCCGCCCACTAATGTAAACACTGCACTTTATATAGTAAATAATAAACTTCTAAATACACTGCCTCTCGAAGCTGTTAGCTGTTTATACCGAGGGGCAGTGTATTTAGAAGTTTATTATTTACTATATAAAGTGCAGTGTTTACATTAGTGGGCGGAGTTACGGAAATTTACGGTCACCAATTTCGACAATCGGCAGTTTTGAGAACTCCAATTCGTCAAAAACTCTGACGTCACTTCCGGTGACTCTTTTATTTTAATATCTGTTTTGCCTCTGTCTGGGGGGCCACCGCATACCCTTTGGCTTACACCCCAAGTAAACCTTGGGGAATAAGGTTTACAAGGGGGGCTTTGCCCCCCTTGAACCCAACAGGCGGAGGCAAAATAGATAGTGAAGATAGGCGATTACAGGGCCTATCTGATTGGTTGTGAATCCTGTCACTCACTGGACAAGGACCAATCAGATGTATGGAAATACCGGAAGTGACGTCAGATTGGAGTTTTCGACAGATTGGAGTTCTCGACAGAACACCGGTCCTGTGCTCCACCCCCAATGTTATACCACCCCAAAACAAATCATACACAGAAATAATAAGAAAATAAACACTGGCTGAGGGAGCAGCTGCCTCCTATGTGCCCCAGTCCATATTTCATTGCTGATGTTAGCCTGAACGACAGTTGAACCCCAGCCCTTTCTGACAGTTTATGTAATAACAAACCTCAGTCCCTACAATGAGAAAGCTAGGTACTTTATAATAATGCCAAGGATGTTTCATTGTATGTTTCCTAACGTCCATTACTGACAATATCAGTTATAAAACACACCTTACATTTATCTGGGACTTTTAACATATTTAAAAGCAAAAAAGTATATCATTAATTAAAAAGTTTTAACCTGGAACTGATCTTTGCACTCTCAGCTCACCACACTCCTGTCCCTGCACTTCCCGCTCTCTGCCTGAAAAGAAATCTGCCTCTCTTTCCTCCCTCTGGAGGGGAGGGAGGGGGGTCAGGCAAAGTACTTGACACATTACATAACTTTTAATTAAAAAAACAAACTAAAATAGTAATAATATTATTATTATTTTAATGCAGCAGCTGCTGTGGGGGTAGTTTCGTTTTTTTCAGACTGGTAATACTTACAAGAGTGCTTGCTAAGATAGGAGGAGTCACAGTCAGAGTGCATCTACAAATAATATCCTCTTAACTTTTTGGCTCTAAATAAATAGTGCCTGTGTTCCCTGGTGCCATTTTGCTCTGTGAACATTTTTAAAAGGAATGTGTACTCTCTTGAGAACAGGTGCTGGGCTGCCTGCTTTAATCCCTAGAGGAGATAGAGAGAGAGGACAGGAGCGGTCTGATCAGATATGACAGACTTACTGAAGTGCCGCCCCGTTGGACCCATTTGGTCGCCCTTGAACCCCCCAGGCGGAGGCAAAATAGATAGTGAAGATAGGCGATTACAGGGCCTATCTGATTGGTTGTGATTCCTGTCACTCACTGGACATGAACCAATCAGATGTATGGAAATACCGGAAGTAACGTCAGATTGGAGTTTTCGATGTATTGGAGTTCTCGACAGAACACCGGTGTTCTGTAATATACTCCTACTGCGTTATGTTTCCCACCTACGGCCACATCTACAAAAAACTTGCAAAGGCAGTTGTGCACGCATGCGCTTACTGCCACAGTCAGAAAATATTACAGAACCCGCCTACAATAAACTTGTAAATATACCACAGAGAACGCATGCGGTCATTGCCGCAGTCAGCAAATATTACAGAACTAGTACGTCCATAATTTTGGCACTATCTGGGGCAATTTAAATAACAGTGGCAAAAAAAGGCTTCAAATTCATTTTAATAAAAAGCATTTAATCATTTAATCAAACAAATCCGTATTTTGCCACTGTTATTTAGATGTCACCAGCTAGTGCCAAAATGAATCAAACAAAACTGTACAATAAATTTGAATATAAAAACCTTTTTTGCCACTGTTATTTAAATTGCCCCGTGACACTATGAACTATCAGTGTTTGCGGGACGCAGTTTCCTGCCCACTATGGGACTGACAGCTCTGTTCCGGTGATTTGTTTGATTAATTTTGGCACTAGCTGGGGACATCTAAATTACAGTTCCAAAATACAGATTTGTGTGAATAAATAATTGAATCATTTTTTTATTAATTTGAATATGAAGCCTTTTTTTGCCACTGTTATTTAAATTGCCCCAGCTAGTGCCAAAATTATGGACGTACCAGTTCTGTAATATTTGCCGACTGCGGCAATGAGCATGTGCATGCTCTGTAGTATATTTACAAGTTTATTGAAGGCAATGAGCGCATGCGTGCACAACTGCCTTTTCAAGTTTTTGTAGGCGTTGCCGTAGGTAGGGAAAGTAACGCTGTAGGAGAATATTACAGAACCCCGGCCCTGCCAGAGAGGCTAGTGTTTGTCCTGTGGAATGCAGAACCCTGATGCTCCTAAATGCTGCATGATGATTGGTTGATATTTCAGGAGCTCATTTATATCTAAACTTTATTGGTTACAGCAAAGGAAGTAAGACAAAAAACATTACAGGCTTTTCAAGGGCTGTTTCATTAGCTTGCAAAATAACACACATTTTACTAACAAAATGATAGTTTTAAAATGTTTTTAACCTATTTATTTTGTAGGCAGATCTTTTGTAATGATGTGAATCATTTTCGATGTATACATTGTCCCTTTAATTTTTTTTAAAAAATTTTGCTTCACATTTTTAATACATAACAAAACATGCTTATAGGCTGCTCATTCATTTGGATTACAGCAGCTCCTTAAGTTGATCAAATATAATAAATCATCTAGTAGCAGATTTGTCACCTATCTATTGGTTAGTAGCTTGGATAACCTCAGCCCCTTAAAGTGATATGCTACCCAAATGCTGAAGTGATGTGGCATATCTGTAAAAAGCTGACTAGAAAAAAAAATGAAATTTTTACGTAAACATCTTTCCTTTTTCACAAAGAGATGGTCATGTTTGTGATATTTTCTATTCAGCTTTTTACAGATATGCTGCATCACTTTAAAGTGATTTAGTATATTGGTAATAAGCCCCTTTAATTCAAAGAGAAGCAGAGTTTATTCTGCAGCAAGATTAATTAAATGAAATCAGATAGAGTGCCAAAATGATCCTATATATCAGTGGTTCCCAAATTGGGTGGTGCTGCCAGCTGTGTGTGGTGAGATTACTGAGGGGGGCAATAATAGGTGAGGAGGGGGGATGGGTCACTGGGATTACCATAGGGGGTTCTATTGGGAAATGAGTGGAAGAGGATGCTAGTGGGCCCCTCCAAGTATAATTACCGTAATTTGCTTTATCCTCAGTGTTTTTCTGCTCTTTGCTAATTCTACGTCAAGGCTTTTTCTTCTATGATAGTTCAGGTTTATCAATTTACACGTTCTCTCACTACGATAAATTGCAGCCACTTGTACTGTAGCCATGCATTGCTTGTTTTGCCAGCGTATTAGTATGGATTATTAACATTAAATGCACAGTTTACAATCGTGTATTTGCGGGAAACTTTTGCAAGTCCACCATATAAGGTTTTTATGCACTCCATAACACTATAAAGTTGATTTATTGGTGCAGTAGTACAGCTATGCTTCAAACAAAGACAACAACCCCAGATCTCTGACTATGGCGATTTAAGACTCCTGCTAAGTGACATGAAACCAGAGATTGAGAACCTGGTATCACTTCATCAAGTCCACCCATCGGATTAGCAGTTTTTGAATAGTTAAGTAATTGCTAAATGAGGTTTATAGGACTCTTGCATGGTTACTACCAACTTTAAAAAGCTGGTACAGAATCAGAAGATAAATATAATACAGTGTTAATAACATTAAAAAAATATATTAAAATTTGAATGTGTTTAATTGTAACTCCTTTAGATTGTATTGTGTCATTATCTTTATTAAGGGTTGTGAACTGCTGGTCTGAATATTATTTTTATGGGTTACGTTAGGGGGACACCGATGGTGAGTTTTTAGAATCAAGGGGACAGTGACCTGAAAAAGTTTAGGAACCACTGCTTTATGTTATACCAGCAGGGGAGGGATGTATTTTAGCCTAGACAAACAAGGCACTCCCCTAGGGCTGCAGATTTTTTGTTGGGCAGCACTTTTTGAGTCTCACTAAACACACATACACACACATTGCACTACACACGTACACTTCACTACACACACGCACTGCATTACACACACGCACACCATAAACACACACGCACTCAGCATATACACATACACACACGCACACCATAAACACACACGCACTCAGCATATACACATACACACACTGCATTACACACACACACACACACCATAAACACACATGCACTCAGCATATACACATATACACACGCACACTGCATTACACACACACACACCATAAACACACACGCACTCAGCATATACACATACACACACGCACACTTGAACATGAACATTTACTTTGGAAATGCTATGAAAAAAGACACATTACTTTCTCACCAAAAAATATTACGGCCAAAAAAGGCCTAAAACCTGTGGTGGGGGCTGCATAATTTTGAGTGCCTAGGGAAGCACAAAACCTAATTACTCCACTGCAGCAGGAAGATCTGGACTCCAGGATAGCTGACATCTGCCTCTATAGGAAGACAGGTGCACAGGCGAAAAATTTGGTTCGGCCAAAACATTGGAGCCAAATATTCTGAAAATTAGTTTTCCACACATTCGGTTGCTGTGCTATTTGGTATTCATTTTGTTTTAAACTAAACAAATACTGAATATTTGTGGAACATTTACATTCATTTTTATTAAATTAATGTAAATGTTCCTTTGAAAAGGTTAACCTGTAGCATGATATACTTACCTATGGGTTTTCATGGATACTAATTGACAAAGAACAGTGGTCAATGACCCACTGCTAGAATAACTATGGTAATGACTTTGTTTATATCTTGCATCGTATGAGCACATGCATTGTGAGTTTGTTGAAATGGGTTTCCATGGTAACACATGGAAAATGTGAGGACGTTGGTGTAACCTCATTTTTGGCACAATTTTGTGATTGTTTTAAGCTTTCACTGTCTGTATCCTGATTGGTTCTGAAGAAGGAGGCAGACATTCCCTGAAATGTTAAAGGGACAGGCTAGTCAAAATTAAACTTTCATGATTCAAATAGGGCATGTAATTTTAACCCTTTGAGTGCTAACGACGGCTCTGAGCCATCGCAAATTGTCCGAGACAGGTTCTGACGACGGCTCAGAGCCATCGCTAGCACTCACCAACCTTGAGAACAATCTGGGGGCTCCCACCTACTCTCACCCCAGTGATCTGGCTTGAATAGTGAGAGGCATTGCCAGGGCTTCACAATTCGTGCGGTGACGTCACGCACAATGATGTGATGATGTCACCGTGCAACTTTATTTAAAATTAACAATGGACAATATTGGGAAATGGGGATATGCTGCTTAGAAGCCTGTATCTCAGGCATCTAAGCAGCTACAGACCCCCAAGAACCCCAGTTGGAAAGGTAATCGCCTAACCTTTCCAACGTTATAAGTCTTGGGGATCAGGAAAAAAAAGTAAAAAACTAAAAAATGGCTTAGCAGCCAAAGGGTTAAATAACTTTCCAATTTACTTTTATCATCACATTTGCTTTGTTCTCTTGGTATTCTTAATTGAAAGCTTAAACTAGTTAGACTAATATGCTATTTTCTAAGCCCTTGGAGGCCGCCTCTTATCTGAATGCATTTAACAGTTTTACAGCTAGAGGTCATTGGTTTAGGTGTTTCATATTTAGATAACATTGTGCTCACACCCTTTGAGTTATTTAAGAGTCAGCACTGACTGGCTAAAATGCAAGTCTGTCAAAGGATCTGAGACAAAGAGGCAATTTGCAGAAACTTAGATACAAGGTAATTTCAGAGGTAAAAAGTATATTAATATACAGTAACTGTGTTGGTTATGCAAAACTGGGGAATGGTAAATAAAGAGATTGTCTATCTTTTAAACAATAAAATGCTTGTGTTTACTGTCCCTTTAACCTTTAAATAAATGTACATTTTGGTTGCTACTATATTACTATGAGTGCAGAAGTCCATTTCTGGATATATTATTATATTTATGCAACCATTCAGATGTCATATTACATAATAGGACTTCAGACTGTATTTTTAATTACATATAAAAAAAGCAAAGCACTGCACAGTTTAAGTAGAAATAATTAGGCTGCTAAATGTAAAATGCAACATTACTAGCTATTAATCAGCATCATTTCCTCAGTTCAGTTTTTTGTTATCAAAATGCATCCTTGTCTAATAACTAGGAGCACACTTTAAATGTCATATGTATGTAAATGTCAATGGGAATTAACAAATAATTACTTTATTTGCAATATTTTTTTCCCATTTTAATTTCCCCATGTAATATAGAATATATATATATAACCAGTGGAGGCTCCTCCATATGTTCACAACTGCATGTGAACCCCCAGTCCAAATGAAGGGAAAAAAAAAAAAACTTATTAAATTATATTTAATTTATAGAACAAAAAAAAATAAAAGCCAAAGTCTTTTTTTAAAAATAAAATAAAAATGTTTGTATCTTTTTTATTTTTATTTAACCGCACGTGCGGCTAGCCTGATCCCTGTCATTATAGTGCTCTCACTAGATTTGCCTGCAGCCTGCTCGAGAGAAAGAGAGATCTGAGGGGCGGGCTTTTTCAAGGGGTGTGGTCAGGGACAGGGCCACGTGCACCTCCATCTTCATAATTCACCAGCTGCCACAGTATATAACCTTAACATTAAAATAAGGTACCTAATTCTATTATAAATGTATGTTTTTGTTTGATGTTTGCATTGTTTGTATTTAAATATTTTTTTTAGGAAGATAAACACAAGTAATGATAAAACAAAACATTCACAATGTGTGAAGTCTATTATTATTATTAGGTATTTGTAGAGCGCCAACAGATTCCTCAGCGCTAAGTGTATGGAGTATAAATTGTCTTACAATAACATGTTTATTCATCTTCAAAATATTTGTATTTAGTAATCTGTTTACAGGACTGTTAATATTTAACCCATATTTAGCAAAGGTAAAAGAGAAAGAAAAAAGGTAAACGAAAAATTCTCTGTATAGAAGTAGAATAAAAAAAAGCAAAAATACTATAAAATTAAACATATTTCAAATACAGACAAGAACAAACTGGAGAAGAAAAAAACAAAAAACAAAACAAAAAAACCCCCCTAAAAACTAAATAATCCAATCCTTCCACTTCTTTGTCTTCCAGATGCCTTCAGAATCTAATTCCCCATATCGCCTCCTATCAAAAGAAAAATACAAAAACAACTTCCCACGGATCATACCCACACAATTACCTACAGTAACTACCTCTTTCTTAAAAATCAAAATATTACGCACATCCCACAACACCTCCTTCACACAACATGCCAACAACCATATCAATCTTGCTTTCTCCTTTTCCACACCACTTCCACACAAACCATACATCATCATATTAAAAGTAAAAAACTGCACTCCAGTCAGACCCTTAATCATCATTTTCAAACTTCTCCAAACATCCCTAGCATACTCACAATTCCAAAACAAATGAATAACACTCTCGCTTTGATAACAACCATCTCTAGGACACACTTCTGAAGCCACTAAACAACGCATTCTCTGAAAATCCCTTGTTGGCAAACACTTATGCACACTAATCCAACTAATATCTTTCTACCTATTCATCAAATACTTATTACACACATTTTTCCATACCAACACACATTCATTTTCATTCAAACCCCCAATCAACTCAAGACCTTCCTTCTTCTCCAACATTTTCAAAACCATTCTGTTTGCACATCACATCTCCCTACTAACATTCTCCAAACCATATTTTTTAATCCAACATTCCACCCTTACATAAAACCACGGAACAGCAAAACATACCGGTTTCTTTCTATCAATCTCAAATAAACCATATCGTCTTAAAACATTTCCACAAGCATACTTTACCATACAACCAGCCATGCTATCCTTACCACTCAGAACCACACACCTACTAACATATTTCACAGCCAAAAATCTCTCCACATTTGGAAAACCCTTACCACCAACATTCTTACTGTTAACAACAACATCTCTTTTCAAACGCTCCATACCAGAACTCCAGAAAAAAGAAAAAAACACTCTCAAAATACTCCGAAAAATCCTCTCAGGTGGCGGAAAAACTAAAGCCAAATATAACATAATAGGGATCAAAACCGATTTAATAACTAACATTTTTCCTTCCAAAGATAAAGTCCTTAAAGACCAAAACTGAAGTTTTCTACTCACTTTATCAAAAACATTCTCCCAACTTTCCAAGCCTTTCAAATCCACATCAAATTTCACACCCAACACCTCAATTGCACCTTCAGTCACAGGCCATCCACAGGAATCAATCTCCCTATCATTACCAAAAACTTTAACTTTACACTTATTCATATTAACTTTGAAACCACTTGCCATACAAAAACATTCAACTAAAGTTTTCACCCTCCTCAAACCAACCTGAGTCTCACATACCACACTCACATCATCCATATACCCAATCACTTTTAAACACCTTCCATTACTACCAGGAACATTCACACCTCTAACTAATTTATCCTTCCTCAAACTAGTTAAAAATGGCTCAATAACACATACAAATACCACAGGAGACAAAGGACATCCTTGACGCACCTTAGATTTAACACAAAATTCCTCAGTCAAAAAAACATTAACCTGAACTTGACTCACAATATCACAATACAAACATTTAAACCATACAATAATCTTACCAGAAAAACCTAAACGTTCTAAAACATGAAACATAAAATCATGCACTACCCTATCATACGCTTTTTCAAAATCCACAATAGCAACAGCAACAGATCTCATCCAATCCCTCACATACCACAGTACATCGCGTAGTAACAACAAACTTTCAGAAATCTGACGCCCAGGAACAGCACACACTTGCTCTTCACCCACAACCTTAGCAATCACTCCACGCATTCTATTTGCCAACACCTTTGCAATAACCTTATAGTCAACATTCAACAATGTAATCAGCCTCCAATTCCTCAAATCTCTCTTATCACCCTTTTTAAATAACAAAACAATCAAACCTTTCCTCATTGAAACAGGCAAAACATTCATTCTAAAAACAAACTTACAAACATCCAACATATCCACCCCAATCAAATTCCAAAAACAATTATAAAATTCAACAGGCAAACCATCACAACCAGGTACCTTCCCATTCTTAAAACTCCTAACAACCTCTGCAATCTCATCCAAACTTAGATCCCTTTCTAACAAATCATTATCATATTTTTGCAACTTAACCTCAATGTCTTCCAACAACTCATTTTCCAATAAAACATCTCTTGTTTTTTCTTTATACAGCTCACTGTAAAACTCATGAACTTCACGCAAAACACCATCCGTACCATTAACTTCACACTCAAACTTATCAAAAACACTAACAAAACCAGTCTTTCCCTCAAAAGCTTTCTTAAAAAAAATATTTACTACAAGACTCATCCTTTTCCATTTTCTCCAATCTTGCCATAAAATTAATTTTCTTTCCTTTCTCATGCATACACTTCTTAATTATGTTTCTTGCTTCAGCAATTTCCTCATGCACATCAATACCACAATTTCTCAATTCATACAAATACAACAACCTCAGATACCATTTATCATACAACTCCCTTTCCATTCTAGCTTTCTCACAGCCTTTCTTAATAAAAAACCTCTTTATTTCCACCTTCAACCATTCCCACCACATAAGCACATTACTAAAATCACACTTTCTTTCACGCCACCTTTCATACATCCAAACAAACTGACCCTTAATCTTCTCATCTTCTAACAAATCCACATTCAGCTTCCAAACACCCTTACCATACTTGATCTTCAAATCACAATTCACCTTACACATCAAAAGGGCATGATCGGTAAAGGGCATCCGCTTTAAAGAAAAATCATCAACACATAGAAATTTAGATAAAAAACAAAAATCAATTCGAGATTTTATCCCACCACTATCACTAAAGAAAGTAAAACCCTCCCCTGAAAATGAAATGGACCCGAAGGCATCCTTCAAACCGAAAGATTTAAGCAAATCAAGTAAAAACTTCCCTGAGCTATCCACCCTACAATCACTCCCACCCTCTCTGTCCCCATTCTTAATAATACAATTAAAATCCCCAACCAAAAAAGTTGTCTCTCGACCTGGCAGAAAAAACTTTAATGTTTCAAAATTAAGCAAACGTTCTACCCTATTTGGAGAAGCATATACATTAAACAAACGAAAAACAGTCCCACAAAAACTAAAACTAACCAAAAGAACCCGACCGGGGACAATATTAACTACATTAAGGATAGCAAAACAAAACCCCTTAAACAAAACTCCCACCCCCCCATTCCTATCAGAAGAACAAGACCATACTTTAGGACCATATTCCCAGTCAGCACATTTAGGATGTTCAGAGAGACCACATTCCTGCAAACAAAAAATATTAGCAGAACATACAGATAATAACTTAAAAATTGCAGCTCTCCTTGCTAAAGTTTTCATACACCTGACATTAAGGGAAGAAATGGTCAGAAAACAGAATTTATGCTTACCTTATAAATTACTTTCTCCAACGGTGTGTCCGGTCCACGGCGTCATCCTTACTTGTGGGATATTCTCTTCCCCAACAGGAAATGGCAAAGAGTCCCAGCAAAGCTGGCCATATAGTCCCTCCTAGGCTCCGCCCACCCCAGTCATTCGACCGACGGACAGGAGGAAATATATATAGGAGAAACCATATGGTACCGTGGTGACTGTAGTTAGAGAAAATAATTCATCAGACCTGATTAAAAAACCAGGGCGGGCCGTGGACCGGACACACCGTTGGAGAAAGTAATTTATCAGGTAAGCATAAATTCTGTTTTCTCCAACATTGGTGTGTCCGGTCCATGGCGTCATCCTTACTTGTGGGAACCAATACCAAAGCTTTAGGACACGGATGAAGGGAGGGAGCAAATCAGGTTACCTAAACGGAAGGCACCACAGCTTGCAAAACCTTTCTCCCAAAAATAGCCTCCGAAGAAGCAAAAGTATCAAATTTGTAAAATTTGGCAAAAGTGTGCAGTGAAGACCAAGTCGCTGCCTTACATATCTGGTCAACAGAAGCCTCGTTCTTGAAGGCCCATGTGGAAGCCACAGCCCTAGTGGAGTGAGCTGTGATTCTTTCAGGAGGCTGCCGTCCGGCAGTCTCATAAGCCAATCGGATGATGCTTTTAAGCCAAAAGGAAAGAGAGGTAGAAGTCGCTTTTTGACCTCTCCTTTTACCAGAATAAACAACAAACAAGGAAGATGTTTGTCTGAAATCTTTAGTAGCCTCTAAATAGAATTTTAGAGCACGGACTACATCCAAATTGTGTAACAAACGTTCCTTCTTTGAAACAGGATTCGGACACAAAGAAGGTACAACTATCTCCTGGTTAATATTTTTGTTAGAAACAACTTTAGGAAGAAAACCAGGCTTAGTACGCAAAACCACCTTATCTGCATGGAACACCAGATAGGGCGGAGAACACTGCAGAGCAGATAACTCTGAAACTCTTCTAGCAGAAGAAATTGCAACCAAAAACAAAACTTTCCAAGATAGTAACTTAATATCTATGGAATGTAAAGGTTCAAACGGAACCCCTTGAAGAACTGAAAGAACTAGATTTAGACTCCAGGGAGGAGTCAAAGGTCTGTAAACAGGCTTGATCCTAACCAGAGCCTGAACAAATGCTTGAACATCTGGCACAGCTGCCAGTCTTTTGTGTAGTAAGACAGATAAAGCAGAGATCTGTCCCTTTAGAGAACTTGCAGATAATCCTTTCTCCAAACCTTCTTGTAGAAAGGAGAGAATCTTAGGAATTTTTATCTAATTCCATGGGAATCCTTTGGATTCACACCAACAGATATATTTTTTCCATATTTTATGGTAAATTTTTCTAGTTACAGGTTTTCTGGCCTGAACCAGAGTATCTATCACAGAATCTGAAAACCCACGCTTCGATAGAATCAAGCGTTCAATCTCCAAGCCGTCAGCTGGAGGGAGACCAGATTTGGATGTTCGAATGGACCCTGAACAAGAAGGTCCTGTCTCAAAGGTAGCTTCCATGGTGGAGCCGATGACATATTCACCAGGTCTGCATACCAAGTCCTGCGTGGCCACGCAGGAGCTATCAAGATCACCGAAGCCCTCTCCTGATTGATCCTGGCTACCAGCCTGGGAATGAGAGGAAACGGTGGAAATACATAAGCTAGGTTGAAGGTCCAAGGTGCTACTAGTGCATCTACTAGAGTCACCTTGGGATCCCTGGATCTGGACCCGTAGCAAGGAACCTTGAAGTTCTGACGAGACGCCATCAGATCCATGTCTGGAATGCCCCATAATTGAGTTATTTGGGCAAAGATCTCCGGATGGAGTTCCCACTCCCCCGGATGGAATGTCTGACGACTCAGAAAATCCGCCTCCCAGTTTTCCACTCCTGGGATGTGGATCGCAGACAAGTGGCAGGAGTGATCCTCCGCCCATTGAATTATTTTGGTCACTTCTTTCATTGCCAGGGAACTCCTTGTTCCCCCCTGATGATGGATATATGCAACGGTCGTCATGTTGTCTGATTGGAACCTTATGAATTTGGCCTTTGCTAGTTGAGGCCAAGCTCTGAGAGCATTGAATATCGCTCTCAGTTCCAGAATGTTTATCGGGAGAAGAGACTCTTCCCGAGACCATAGACCCTGAGCTTTCAGGGATTCCCAGACCGCGCCCCAGCCCACTAGACTGGCGTCGGTCGTGACAATGACCCACTCTGGTCTGCGGAAGCTCATTCCCTGGGACAGATGGTCCAGGGTCAGCCACCAACGGAGTGAATCTCTGGTCTTTTGATCTACTTGAATCATTGGAGACAAGTCTGTATAATCCCCATTCCACTGTTTGAGCATGCACAGTTGTAATGGCCTTAGATGAATTTGTGCAAAAGGAACTATGTCCATTGTTGCAACCATCAATCCTACTACTTCCATGCACTGCGCTATGGAAGGATGAGGAACAGAATGAAGCACTTGACAAGAGCTTAGAAGTTTTGATTTTCTGACCTCTGTCAGAAAAATCCTCATTTCTAAGGAATCTATTATTGTTCCCAAGAAGGGAACTCTTGTCGACGGAGACAGAGAACTTTTTTCTATGTTCACCTTCCATCCGTGTGATCTGAGAAAGGCTAGAACGATGTCCGTATGAGCCTTTGCTTTTGACAGGGACGACGCTTGTATTAGAATGTCGTCCAAGTAAGGTACTACTGCAATGCCCCTCGGTCTTAGAACCGCTTGAAGGGACCCTAGCACCTTTGTGAAAATCATTGGAGCAGTGGCTAACCCGAATGGGAGGGCCACAAACTGGTAATGCTTGTCCAGAAAAGCGAACCTTAGGAACTGATGATGTTCTTTGGGGATAGGAATATGTAGGTACGCATCCTTTAGATCCACGGTAGTCATAAATTGACTTTCCTGGATAGTGGGTAGAATCGTTCGAATGGTTTCCATCTTGAACGATGGTACCCTGAGAAATTTGTTTAGGATCTTCAAATCCAAAATTGGTCTGAAAGTTCCCTCTTTTTTGGGAACTACGAACAGATTGGAATAAAATCCCATTCCTTGTTCCTTTATCGGAACTGGGTGTATCACTCCCATCTTTAACAGGTCTTCTACACAATGTAAGAATGCCTGTCTCTTTATTTGGTTTGAGGATAAGTGAGACATGTGGAACCTTCCCCTTGGGGGTAGTTCCTTGAATTCCAGGAGATAACCTTGAGAAACTATTTCTAGCGCCCAGGGATCCTGAACATCTCTTGCCCAAGCCTGAGCAAAGAGAGAGAGTCTGCCCCCCACTAGATCCGGTCCCGGATCGGGGGCTACTCCTTCATGCTGTTTTGTTAGCAGTGGCAGGCTTCTTGGCCTGCTTACCCTTGTTCCAGCCTTGCATCGGTTTCCAGGCTGGTTTGGGTTGTGAGGCATTACCCTCTTGCTTAGAGGATGCAGAATTAGAGGCCGGTCCGTTCCTGAAATTGCGAAAGGGACGAAAATTAGACTTATTTTTAGCCTTAAAAGACCTATCTTGTGGAAGGGCGTGGCCCTTTCCCCCAGTGATGTCTGAAATAATCTCTTTCAATTCTGGTCCAAATAGAGTTTTACCTTTGAAAGGGATGTTAAGCAATTTTGTCTTGGATGACACATCCGCTGACCAAGACTTTAGCCAAAGCGCTCTGCGCGCCACGATAGCAAACCCTGAATTTTTCGCCGCTAATCTAGCTAATTGCAAAGCGGCATCTAAAATAAAAGAGTTAGCCAATTTAAGTGCGTGAACTCTGTCCATAACCTCCTCATATGGAGTCTCTCTACTGAGCGACTTTTCTAGTTCCTCGAACCAGAACCACGCTGCTGTAGTGACAGGAACAATGCACGAAATTGGTTGTAGAAGGTAACCTTGCTGTACAAAAATCTTTTTAAGCAAACCTTCCAATTTTTTATCCATAGGATCTTTGAAAGCACAACTATCTTCGATAGGAATAGTAGTGCGTTTGTTTAGAGTAGAAACTGCCCCCTCGACCTTAGGGACTGTCTGCCATAAGTCCTTTCTGGGGTCGACCATAGGAAATAATTTCTTAAATATAGGGGGGGGAACAAAAGGTATGCCGGGCTTTTCCCACTCCTTATTTACTATGTCCGCCACCCGCTTGGGTATAGGAAAAGCGTCGGGGTGCACCGGAACCTCTAGGAACTTGTCCATCTTGCATAATTTCTCTGGAATGACCAAGTTGTCACAATCATCCAGAGTAGATAACACCTCCTTAAGCAGTGCGCGGAGATGTTCTAATTTAAATTTAAATGTCACAACATCAGGTTCAGCTTGATGAGAAATTTTTCCTGAATCTGAGATTTCTCCATCTGACAAAACCTCCCTCATGGCCCCTTCAGATTGGTGTGAGGTTATGACAGAACAATTATCATCAGCGCCCTCTTGCTCTTCAGTGTTTAAAACAGAGCAATCGCGCTTTCTCTGATAAGTAGGCATTTTGGATAAAATATTTGCTATGGAGCTATCCATTACAGCCGTTAATTGTTGCATGGTAATAAGCATTGGCGCACTAGATGTACTAGGGGCCTCCTGCGTGGGCAAAACTGGTGTAGACACAGTAGGAGATGATGTAGTATCATGTTTACTCCCCTCATCTGAGGAATCATCTTGGGCAATTTCATTATCTATGGCAGTACTGTCCTTACTTTGTTTGGACGCTATGGCACAATTATCACATAAATTTAAATGGGGAGACACATTGGCTTTCATACATATAGAACATAGCTTATCTGAAGGTACAGACATGTTAAACAGGCTTAAACTTGTCAACAAAGCACAAAAAACGTTTTAAAACAAAACCGTTACTGTCTCTTTAAATTTTAAACAGAAAACACTTTATTACTGAATATGTGACAAAGTATGAAGGAATTGTTCAAAAATTACCAAAATTTCACCACAGTGTCTTAAAGCATTAAAAGTATTGCACACCAAATTTCAGAGCTTTAACCCTTAAAATAACGGAACCGGAGCCGTTTTTAAATTTAACCCCTATACAGTCCCAGCTATAGTCTTTGCTGAGACCCAACCAAGCCCAGAGGGGAATACGATACCAATTGACGCCTTCTAGAAGCTTTTCCAGCAATTTTTAGATCCTCACACATGCATCTGCATGCCCTGCTCTCAAAAAACAACTGCGCAGTAATGGCGCGAAAATGAGGCTCAGTCTATAACTAGAAAGGCCCCCTGACTGGAAAAGGTGTCTAACACAGTGCCTGCCGTTTATAAACGTTCCCCAAGATTATAAATGCAAATTTTCAGCCTAAATCTGAATAATATGCCCAAATAAAGCAATCGATTTAGCCCATAAAAATGTCTACCAGTTTTTTAGCCCATAATAAGCCCTTTATTCTGTTTGTTTGACTAAGAAAATGGCTTACCGGTCCCCATGAGGGGGAATGACAGCCTTCCAGCATTACATGGTCTTGTTAGAAATATGGCTAGTCATACCTTAAGCAGAAAAGTCTGCCAACTGTTTCCCCCAACTGAAGTTACTTCATCTCAACAGTCCTATGTGGAAACAGCAATCGATTTTAGTTACTGTCTGCTAAAATCATCTTCCTCTCACAAACAGAAATCTTCATCCTTTTCTGTTTCAGAGTAAATAGTACATACCAGCACTATTTTAAAATAACAAACACTTGATAGAAGAATAAAAACTACATTTAAACACCAAAAAACTCTTAACCATCTCCGTGGAGATGTTGCCTGTGCAACGGCAAAGAGAATGACTGGGGTGGGCGGAGCCTAGGAGGGACTATATGGCCAGCTTTGCTGGGACTCTTTGCCATTTCCTGTTGGGGAAGAGAATATCCCACAAGTAAGGATGACGCCGTGGACCGGACACACCAATGTTGGAGAAACATCATACATTTTTTTTAAAGAAAAAAAAACAGGAAAAAAAAATTTACATCAGTACTTTTTCTTTCTTTTTCTTAGGACTCAAAGGAGATCCTTTAAATCTGCCTCTGTGACATGCCGACCTCCTAGGCTCCCCCTTGCCAGCCTCATAACCAGTAACTTCAGCAAGTTGGTTCACATCTCTTTTATCTAGATAGAAAACAGAAGAGGTATCAGAAAAGTCACCTATACACTGGCTTGAGTCAGAGGGAATGTCTTTAGTAGAGACAGAAGGAAACTCTGAAATTAAAGAGTCAGCATCACTTGCAGTATCTGGATCTACACTCTTAACTACTGGTAGATGCAAATCAGGACTCTCCCATCCATCGGAATCCGCACCTTTTTTCCGCTTGGAGGCAGATTTTTCCCCTGCAGTGTCCATATCCTCCTCAGAACCAGAGGACACAATAGCAGACCAATCAATGTTCTCCCCTTCACCAAGAACAGCATCAGGAACAGAATCACAAGATGACTCAGTGAAGGAAAAATTCTCTGTTCCAGGAACAGCAACAGCATCATCCACAGAATTGGGCAACAGGGCTTCAAGAACATCGGAAGCAGCTATCACATTAGATGTAGCAAGATCCACCTCCTGAAGATTAGATTGGGCTTCCTCCACCTTCTCAGCCACAGGAACCACCACAGGAGCATAAGACACCTCTCTGACAGGGACCCCAACTGCAGTGTTCTTACACAAAAGAGGTAATATAGAGATCAATGCCTCATCAGAGACCTCCTCCTCATTCACAGATGGCTCAACCGCAACTGAAGATGTTTTTTTTGCAACATCAGCGTAGGAAGGCTTCACTCTATCAAGCCCCTGCAACATCATCAAAGGACACATCCGGCACAGATGACTTGAAGAACCACACAGGTCACAGGTCCGGCGTTTACTACAGTGGGCAACAAGATGATCCTCCTCACCGCAATTTCGACATCTGGCACCTGGGCAATTTTCAGCAATGTGACCAAACAGGTTGCAACTACGGCAAAACAGAGGCATGTCATCATAGTATAGGAAACCTCTATTTCCACCAATGGCGAAAGTATGTGGAGGGTGTTTCTTTCCACCAATACCTAATTCATCTGGCACAAACCGTACCCAGAACCTGCGCTTTCCATTGAAAGTCCCAAATTGATTCTTCAGCTTGCTACCTCCTTGAACATCATCAAAGTAGCGACAAAGAAACAGACGAATTTCCACATCAGTGACCCAAGGATTGTACATATGTACTGTCACCGGGATTCTTCTCTCCCTCTGCACACAGGCAACAAATCTCATGCCCACCAACTCTGGAGCAGCAGCCATATCAATAGTCCGTTGATAGCAGGTCTGTAAATGATGCTCATCGGTGAAAGCCACATCAAAAATCCCTCTTGAAGGAAAAGACTGAACACAATGCAAACTTGCTCTTGGCATCTTCAAAACACCCTCCAAAACAACCTGCTGAACATGAGCCAAACCAATCTTCTCTCGGAAGTCCTCAGAAATCAACACCCGAAGTGTATGGGGAACATTTGGCACATTGGTAGCAATAATTGTCCTATTGCCTCTTTAGGCTGGATTTCAGAGCGCCCCCCCAAAAGCAGCATGTGGCTGAAGTCCAGGGACGATGCCACAAGGCCAAGGGGACGGCCCTACTACCCAGTTGCTCTACGCCTAAGGAGTAGCCACCCCCCCAATAGCAGCAGGAGCCCAAACCACGAAGGGAAAGGACCCCAGACCGAAGGAGCAGGTCTCCAGGCAGCAAATCTTTCAACCAAGACCAAGCACAGAAAACTGCACTTGATCCCAGCCAAAGGCCCGAGAAGCGACCCCAGACGATCATTTCGGCCTCCTATGGGCTTTGTCAGTGAGGTGCAGCCATATTCCTCTAAGCACACTGGACAAGGAGTCCACGTCTGGTTTCCCCCATCACCCTTAGGGAGACCTCCCCAGGGTCATAAAAATTTGCATACTAAGAGAGAAGTGCTCTACCAGGAATGAACAACAGCTAAGTGGCTTGTTCTATGGTGAGTTACCACCTAGGAGCAGTCTCTTTTAGCCCAGTTGTGCTTTTTACAGTTGAAAACTTTCATGAAGTATATCAGTCTGATACCTCCAAGTAAGGTTAGTCCAGCCCTGAAATATCAAGCTATTCTCCTCTGAACAAGGAACATTACAACCACTGATGATCGTTTCGGCCTTCTATGGGCCTCGCCAGTGAGGTGCAGCCATATTCCTCTAAGCACACTGGGCAAGGAGACCACGTCTGGTTTTCCCCATCACCCTTAGGGAGACTTCTCCAGGGTCATAAAACAGCTCAGTGGCTTTTTCTATGATGAGTTACCACCTAGGAGCAGCCTCTTTTAGCCCAATTGTGCTTTTCACAAAAAAAAACTTTCCTGAAGTATATCAATCTGATCCCGCCAAGTAAGGTCAGTCCAGCCCCGAAACACCAGGCAATTCTCCTCTGAACAAGGAACATGACAATCCTAGACGATTGTTTCAGCCTTCTATGGGCCTCGTCAGTGAGGTGCTGCCATATTCCGCTAAGCACACTGGACAAGGAGTCCACGTCTGGTTTCAACCATCACCCTTAGGGAGACCTCCACAGGGTCATAAAAATTTGCTTACAAAGAGAGAAGTACTCTAAAAGGAATGAACAACAGCTCAGTGGCTTGTACTATGGTGAGATTTCACCTAGGAGCAGCCTCTTTTAGCCCATTTGTGCTTTTCACAATGCAAAACTTTCCTGAAGTATATCAGTCTGATCCAGCCAAGTAAGATCAGTCCAGCCCCGAAATACCAGGCAATTCTCCACTGAAGAAGGAACATGACAACCCCAGATGATTGTTTTGGCCTTCTATGGGCCTCTTCAGTGTGGTGTAGCCATATTCCTCTAAACACACTGGGCAAGGAGTCCACATCTAGTATCCCCCATCAACCTTAGGGAGACCTTCCCAGGGTCATAAAAATTTGCATACAAAGAGAGAACCGCTCTACCAGGAACGAACAACAGCTCAGTGGCTTGTTCTATGGCGAGTTACCACCTTGGAGCAGCCTCTTTTAGCCCTTTTGTGGCTGCACCTCACTGACGAGGCCTATAGGAGGCTGAAACGATCATCTGGGGTTGTCATGTTCCTTGTTCAGAGGAGAATTGCCTGGTATTTCGGGGCTGGACTGGCCTTACTTGACGGGATCAGACTGATATACTACAGGAAAGTTTTCCTCTGTGAAAAGCACACTAGTCTAAAAGAGGCTGCTCCTGGGTGGTAAATCGCCATAGAACTAGCTGATGAGCTGTTGTTCATTCCTGGTTGACAGGGCTGGCCTTTGGGCAAGGCGGTCAGGGGGGCCCCGCACCGGCTTAAAAAATATTTTTATTTTTTTATTTTTTTTTAGGATGACATTTTTTTTAAAATGTAATTTATTTTTTTTGCTGTAATTTTTTTAAAATTTTGCGCACGCCAGGAGTGAGATGGGAGAAGGGGCGGAGATCAGTCAGTGTGCAGGTAAGGTGTCACACAGGCAGCCAGCAGAGTGGGAGTCGCACTCGCAGGCATGATCCATCGGTGCAGTGCAGCGCAGCGTCGATGACGACGAGAGTGGTGAGTCACTGTCACTCACTCACTGTGTCTGACTGTCTGGTGCTGGGGGCATAATTTTATTGCAGGGGGGGATGGCTGAGGGCATCATTTTATTGCGGGGGGGGGCTGGCTGGGGGCATCATTTTATTGCGGGGGGGCTGGCTGGGGGCATCATTTTATTGCAGGGGGGGCTGGCTGGGGGGCATCATTTTATTGCAGGGGGGCTGGCTGGGGGGCATCATTTTATCGCAGGGAGGCTGCTGGGGGGATTTCACTTTTAGCTGGAGGCATAATTTTATTGCAGGGGTGTTGCTGGGGGCATCTCTTTTGGCTGGAGGCATCATTTTATTGCAGGGGGCTGGCTGGGGGCATCACTTATGGCTGGGGGCATCCTTTTATTGCAGGGGGAGCTTGCTGGGGGCATCATTTTATTGCAGGGGGCTGGCTGGGAGCATAATTTTATTGCAGGGGGGCTGGGAGCATAATTTTATTGCAGGGGGGCTGGGGGCATCATTTTATTGCAGGGGGCATCATTTATTACAGAGGGGGGCTGGGAGCATAATTTGATTGCAGGGGTGCTGGGGGGAATAATTTATCGCTGGGGGCATAATTTATTACAGAGGGGGGCTGGGAGCATAATGTTATTGCAGGGGTGCTGGGGGCATCAGTTTTTTGCTGGGAGCTGCTGGGGGCATCATTTTATTGCAGTGGGCTGCTGTGGGCATCATTTTATTGCAGGGGGCTGCTGGGGGCATCATTTATGGCTGGAGGCATACTTTTATTGCAGGAGGGCTGGGGGCATCTTTTTTTTGCAGGGGGGCTGGCATGTGGGCTTCATTTTATTGCTGCGGGCATAATTTTATTGCAGGGGGGCTCAGGGCATCATTTTATTGCAGGGGGGCTGGGGGCATCATTTTATTGCTGGGGTATCATTTTATTGCTGGGGTGCTGGGAGCATCATTTTATTGCAAGGGGGCTGGGAGCATCATTTATTGCTGAGGCATAATTTATTACAGAGGGGGGCTGGGAGCATAATTTTATTGCAGGTGTGCTGGGGGCATCAGTTTATTGCTGGGAGCATCATTTTATTGCAGGGGGGCTGGGAGCATCATTTTATTGCAGAGGGCTGGGAGCATCATTTTATTGCTGGGGCATAATTTATTACATAGGGGGGCTGGGAGCATAATTTTATTGCAGGTGTGCTGGGGGCATCAGTTTATTGCTGGGAGCATCATTTTATTGCAGGGTGCTGGGGGCATCATTTTATTGCTGGGAGCATCATTTTATTGCAGGGTGCTGGGGGCATCATTTTATTGCTGGGATCATCATTTTATTGCAGGGTGCTGGGGGCATCATTTTATTGCTTGGAGCATCATTTTATTGCAGGAGGGCTGAGAGCATCATTTTATTGCTGGGGCATAATTTATTACAGAGGGGGGCTGGGAGCATCATTTTATTGCAGGGGTGCTGGGGGAAATCATTTATTGCTGGGGGCATAATTTTAATGCAGGGGGGCTGGGAGCATCATTTTATTGCAGGGGGGCTGGGAGCATCATTTTATTGCTGGGGCATAATTTATTACAGAGGGGGCTGGGAGCATCATTTTATTGCAGGTGTGCTGGGGGCATCAGTTTATTGCTGGGAGCATCATTTTATTGCAGGGTGCTGGGGGCATCATTTTATTGCTGGGAGCATAATTTTACTGCAGGGTGCTGGGGGCATCATTTTATTGCTGGGAGCATCATTTTATTGCAGGGTGCTGGGGGCATCATTTTATTGCTGGGAGCATCATTTTATTGCAGGGGGGCTGGGAGCATCATTTTATTACAGGGGGCTGGGATCATCATTTTATTGCTGGGGCATAATTTATTACAGAAGGGGGCTGGGAGCATAATTTTATTGCAGGTGTGCTGGGGGCATCAGTTTATTGCTGGGAGCATCATTTTATTGCAGGGTGCTGGGGGCATCATTTTATTGCTGGGAGCATCATTTTAGTGCAGGGTGATGGGGGCATCATTTTATTGCTGGGAGCATCATTTTATTGCAGGGTGCTGGGGGCATCATTTTATTGCAGGGGGTCTGGGAGTATCATTTTATTGCAGGGGGTCTGGGAGCATCATTTTATTGCTGGGGCATAATTTATTACAGAGGGGAGCTGGGAGCATAATTTTATTGTAGGTGTGCTGGGGGCATCAGTTTATTGCTGGGAGTATCATTTTATTGCAGGGTGCTGGGGGCATCATTTTATTGCTTGGAGCATCATTTTATTGCAGGGTGCTGGGGCATCATTTTATTGCTGGGAGCATCATTTTATTGCAGGGGTGCTGGGGGCATCATTTTATTGCAGTGGGGCTGGGATATCCTTTATAAATTTGACCGCTGATTCCTATAGGTGTGGTGCATGTTACGTGAGTTGTCACTAATAAAAGCTCAATAACAAAGCTTGGCATACCATTATGTGTCACAATACCTCAATATATGGATTTAAAATTGTATAAAGTAAATACACAACTGTAATTTGCAGCTAACCAGCTTGACTTAGTTACAGTAAGTACCTGTCTACAACTAAGCTTAAGCAATTTACACCATTTCATTTGCTTCCCATTTCTATACATTTTTGCTTTGGGTTTTCATGGTATTAACATCTGTAAGATTATGTGGATATTGGACATCAATGTCTAATGTCTACATCAAAGAATGTAACTGCAAAGTTAAACTTTACTTTCATTGTAACTTGGTGTAACTAAGGTACTTTTTGTTTAAATGTAATGCAGATTTGTTTTCAGTTGCATATAAAATGCACAATGTACACTACCTAACTGATTTCTATAATGGCTGGGGCTATGAATCAAACCTTATTACAACAGGTAGCTGCCATACCTTGGTATTCTAAATAAAGCATTAACATCTTAAAAAAAATAAAATAAATGTTTACAAGTATTTCTATTACCCTTTAGTGTGTGTGGTTGGTTGGTGTGTGTGTGTGGTTGGTGTGTGTGTGTGTGATTGCCCTATTTCTTTAAGTATTTATTGTTCTAGGTAGAGGCCACTGCGCTGTCATTCTGCCTATGGACCTGCACTTGCTAGGGCCGGGCCTGGCATCTCTGTAATGTTCCTGTTATCATAAGAAAACGCAAAATAAGGCCCAGTTCAACTCAACTGTCCCTAATTGTCAGCATAATTCTTCATTATATACATAAACAGTTTTTCCAATAGTACAAATGGTTTATTGCAGTATATACAATGCTATAGTGCTCCACATTAGTGGATTTGTTTTGTTTTGTTTTTTTAAAATGTTGTGCATTACCTTTAAATTATTTTTCTCCCATTTTTTTTAAATTAATTTTAAAAACTGGTGGCGGGGTTGGAGGCGGAGACTGGGCGGGGTTGGAAGTGGCGACTGGGTGGGGTTGGAAGCGGAGACTGGGTGTGGTTGGAGGCAGAGACTTGGCAGGCCCCATTTTGTCATCCTGCCTTGGGCTCCGCAATGGCTAGGGCCGGCCCTGCTGGTAGAGTGCTTCTCTCTTCATATGCAAATTAATATGACCAGACGTGGTCTCCTTGATCAGTGTGGTTAGAGGAATGTGGCTGCACCTCACTGATGAGGCCCATAGGAGGTCGAAACGATCATCTGGGCTTGTCATGTTCCTTGTTCAGAGGAGAATTGCCTGGTATTTCGGGGCTGGAATGTCCTTACTTGGCGGGATCAGACTGATATACTACAGGAAAGTTTTCCTCTGTGAAAAGCACACTGGTCTAAAAGAGGCTGCTCCTGGGTGGTAAATCACTATAGAACTAGCTGATGAGCTGCTGTTCTTTCCTGGTAGAGCGCTTTTCTCCTTGTATGCAGATTTACCACCTGAGAACAGGCTCTTTAGCCCAATAGTGCTTTTCACATTGAAGAACTTTAAATCTAGTTGTGTGCTTGCAAGTGAGTTGCAGACTTTATGTTTGTTGTATAATATATATATATATATATATATATATATATAAACATAAGTGAAAGTCATATATAACATTAATTTCAAAGGCCTAGATTTAGAGTTCTGCGGTAGCCGTGAAAACCAGCGTTAGAGGCTCCTAACGCTGGTTTTGGCCGCCCGCTGGTATTTGAAGTCAGTGATTAAAGGGTCTAACGCTCACTTTACAGCCGCGACTTTTCCATACCGCAGATCCCCCTACGCCATTTGCGTATCCTATCTTTTCAATGGGATCTTCCTAACGCCGGTATTTAGAGTCGTTTCTGAAGTGAGCGTTAGAGCTCTAACGACAAAACTCCAGCCGCCTGAAAATAGCAGGAGTTAAGAGCTTTCTGGGCTAACGCCGGTTCATAAAGCTCTTAACTACTGTACCCTAAAGTACACTAACACCCATAAACTACCTATGTACCCCTAAACCGAGCTCCCCCCACATCGCCGCCACTCGATTAAAATATTTTAACCCCTAATCTGCCGACCGCCACCTACGTTATACTTATGTACCCCTAATCTGCTGCCCCTAACACCGCCGACCCCTATATTATATTTATTAACCCCTAACCTGCCCCCCACAACGTCGCCGCCAGCTACTTAAAATAATTAACCCCTAATCTTCCGACCGCAAAGCGCCCCCACCTACGTTATCCCTATGTACCCCTAATCTGCTGCCCCTAACACCGCCGACCCCTATATTATATTTATTAACCCCTAATCTGCCCCCCTCAACGTCGCCGACACCTGCCTACACTTATTAACCCCTAATCTGCCGAGCGGACCGCACCGCTACTATAATAAAGTTATTAACCCCTAACCCGCCTCACTAACCCTATCATAAATAGTATTAACCCCTAATCTGCCCTCCCTAACATCGCCGACACCTACCTTCAATTATTAACCCCTAATCTGACGACCGGAGCTCATCGCTACTATAATAAATGGATTAACCCCTAAAGCTAAGTCTAACCCTAACACTAACACCCCCCTAACTTAAATATAATTTACATCTAACGAAATAAATTAACTCTTATTAAATAAATGATTCCTATTTAAAGCTAAATACTTACCTGTTAAATAAATCCTAATATAGCTACAATATAAATTATAATTATATTATAGCTATTTTAGGATTAATATTTATTTTACAGGCAACTTTGTAATTATTTTAACCAGGTACAATAGCTATTAAATAGTTAAGAACTATTTAATAGTTACCTAGTTAAAATAATAACAAATTTACCTGTAAAATAAATCCTAACCTAAGATATAATTAAACCTAACACTACCCTATCAATAAATTAATTAAATAAACTACCTACAATTACCTACAATTAACCTAACACTACACTATCAATAAATTAATTAAACACAATTCCTACAAATAAATACAATTAAATAAACTAGCTAAAGTACAAAAAATAAAAAAGAACTAAGTTACAAAAAATAAAAAAATATTTACAAACATAAGAAAAATATTACAACAATTTTAAACTAATTACACCTACTCTAAGCCCCCTAATAAAATAACAAAGCCCCCCAAAATAAAAAATTCCCTACCCTATTCTAAATTAAAAAAGTTACAAGCTCTTTTACCTTACCAGCCCTGAACAGGGCCCTTTGCGGGGCATGCCCCAAGAATTTCAGCTCTTTTGCCTGTAAAAAAACCATACAATACCCCCCCCCAACATTACAACCCACCACCCACATACCCCTAATCTAACCCAAACCCCCCTTAAATAAACCTAACACTAAGCCCCTGAAGATCTTCCTACCTTGTCTTCACCATCCAGGTTCACCGATCCGTCCTGAAGAGCTCCTCCGATGTCCTGATCCAAGCCCAAGCGGGGGGCTGAAGAGGTCCATGATCCGGTCAAAGTCTTCATCCAAGCGGGGCAGAAGAGGATCTTCCATCCGATTGAAGTCATCATCCAGGCGGCATCTTCTATGGTCTTCCATCCAGAGCGAAGCGGCAGGATCCTGAAGACCTCCAGCGCGGAACATCCATCCGGCCCGACGACTGAACGACGAATGACTGTTCCTTTAAGGGACGTCATCCAAGATGGCGTCCCTCGAATTCCGATTGGCTGATAGGATTCTATCAGCCAATCAGAATTAAGGTAGGAATTTTCTGATTGGCTGATGGAATCAGCCAATCAGAATCAAGTTCAATCCGATTGGCTGATCCAATCAGCCAATCAGATTGAGCTTGCATTCTATTGGCTGATCGGAACAGCCAATAGAATGCAAGCTCAATCTGATTGGCTGATTGGATCAGCCAATCGGATTGAACTTGATTCTGATTGGCTGATTCCATCAGCCAATCAGAAAATTCCTACCTTAATTCCGATTGGCTGATAGAATCCTATCAGCCAATCGGAATTCGAGGGACGCCATCTTGGATGACGTCCCTTAAAGGAACAGTCATTCGTCGTTCAGTCGTCGGGCCGGATGGATGTTCCGCGCTGGAGGTCTTCAGGATCCTGCCGCTTCGCTCCGGATGGAAGACCATAGAAGATGCCGCCTGGATGATGACTTCAATCGGATGGAAGATCCTCTTCTGCCCCGCTTGGATGAAGACTTTGACCGGATCATGGACCTCTTCAGCCCCCCGCTTGGGCTTGGATCAGGACATCGGAGGAGCTCTTCAGGACGGATCGGTGAACCTGGATGGTGAAGACAAGGTAGGAAGATCTTCAGGGGCTTAGTGTTAGGTTTATTTAAGGGGGGTTTGGGTTAGATTAGGGGTATGTGGGTGGTGGGTTGTAATGTTGGGGGAGGGGTATTGTATGGTTTTTTTACAGGCAAAAGAGCTGAAATTCTTGGGGCATGCCCCGCAAAGGGCCCTGTTCAGGGCTGGTAAGGTAAAAGAGCTTGTAACTTTTTTAATTTAGAATAGGGTAGGGAATTTTTTATTTTGGGGGGCTTTGTTATTTTATTAGGGGGCTTAGAGTAGGTGTAATTAGTTTAAAATTGTTGTAATATTTTTCTTATGTTTGTAAATATTTTTTTATTTTTTGTAACTTAGTTCTTTTTTATTTTTTGTACTTTAGCTAGTTTATTTAATTGTATTTATTTGTAGGAATTGTGTTTAATTAATTTATTGATAGTGTAGTGTTAGGTTAATTGTAGGTAATTGTAGGTAGTTTATTTAATTAATTTATTGATAGGGTAGTGTTAGGTTTAATTATATCTTAGGTTAGGATTTATTTTACAGGTAAATTTGTAATTATTTTAACTAGGTAACTATTAAATAGTTCTTAACTATTTAATAGCTATTGTACCTGGTTAAAATAATTACAAAGTTGCCTGTAAAATAAATATTAATCCTAAAATAGCTATAATATAATTATAATTTATATTGTAGCTATATTAGGATTTATTTTACAGGTAAGTATTTAGCTTTAAATAGGAATCATTTATTTAATAAGAGTTAATTTATTTCGTTAGCTGTAAATTATATTTAAGTTAGGGGGGTATTAGTGTTAGGGTTAGACTTAGCTTTAGGGGTTAATACATTTATTAGAATAGCGGTGAGCTCCGGTCGGCAGATTAGGGTTTAATAATTGAAGGTAGGTGTCGGCGATGTTAGGGAGGGCAGATTAGGGGTTAATACTATTTATGATAGGGTTAGTGAGGCGGGTTAGGGGTTAATAACTTTATTATAGTAGCGCTCAGGTCCGCTCGGTAGATTAGGGGTTAATAAGTGTAGGCAGGTGTTGGCGACGTTGTGGGGGGCAGATTAGGGGTTAATAAATATAATATAGGGGTCGGCGATGTTAGGGCAGCAGATTAGGGGTACATAGGGATAACGTAGGTTGCGGCGGTTTACGGAGCGGCAGATTAGGGGTTAAAAAAATATGCAGGGGTCAGCGATAGCGGGGGCGACAGATTAGAGGTTAATAAGTGTAAGGTTAGGGTTGTTTAGACTCGGGGTTCATGTTAGAGTGTTAGGTGCAGACGTAGGAAGTGTTTCCCCATAGAAAACAATGGGGCTGCGTTAGGAGCTGAACGCTGCTTTTTTGCAGGTGTTAGGTTTTTTTTCAGCTCAAACAGCCCCATTGTTTCCTATGGGAGAATCGTGCACGAGCACGTTTTTGAGGCTGGCCGCGTCCGTAAGCAACTCTGGTATCGAGAGTTGCATTTGCGGTAAAAAAGCTCTACGCTCCTTTTTTGGAGCCTAACGCAGCATTTGTTTGAACTCTCGATACCAGAGTTAAATTTATGGTGAGGCCAGAAAAAAGCCCGCGGAGCGTTAACAGCCCTTCTACCGCAAAACTCCAAATCTAGGCCAAAGACATTTAAAAAAAAATTGTCCCAAAATAAGAATGTAACTATTCAAACACACTGACCAAGGGAGGGCGAAACACGTCGCTTGCATTTGTGACACTGTGACACTGTGACTTTGAAACAGCAAGGGATATTTCAGTACAGCCTGTACTGCAACTTTAAACCCGGGTTACCAGCATCTTTGAATATCCCAAGGTGAGGGATAACTTGTGCCCCACTATTGTATTTTTATCATTAAACATACCTACAGCAGCCAAGTCTGCCTTCACAGAAAGTTCCCACCAGGACACAGCAATCAGCTGCTTTTCCTTTACGCTGCTGGAGCAGCGAGTAATACCCTGAGAGGAGCCGATGAGAAGCCTGTGACGTCAGACGCCGACTCACATGTGCAGAGGTTTGCACACTTCTATCTCCAGGAACGGCAGTTACTGCAGCTGCGGTCCAAGCCTTGACCGAAGGATTTCTTCTCCTCGGTAACACCCTCTGAACACTCTCTTGACTTACAGTACAGTAAACTGTATCTATTTGTGGTACAAGCCGTTATTTTCTTTCCACTGTTCCAATATCGGCATTCATTTGCATACGGCCACCTGCACTGTGTTGATACATATGAACTTGGTGCTTGTCTTTTAAGTTTTATTTTATGATATCACTGTTATGCCATATCTTTTAATTATCATTTTTATGCTATATCTTTTTTTATGTCATAGATTATCAATTAGTATCTGCATTATTCATCATTTATAGGTTTTAACCTGTTTTTTCATTAGGATTTTTTCCTAGTTTTATTTACATTACAGGGAGACGTCCCTATTTTTAGTGTATATATTTGTGTATCTTATTCTATATGTTTATTAAATTTTCACTTCAATTCCTTATATGGTGTGTATACTTTCAGCTTGTTAGCGCACTTTCTCTATCTTGAAGCTTTGGCTTCACTATTTGGTTATTAACTTGTATTTGATACATACAGAGATTGTATCTTTAGAGTAGTGTTTAGCAATACCTTCCTTTAGCGCGCACTAATCCACCCAATTTGATCAGTGTTTTAGCAGGATGTCTTATAAAAGCCACAAAAAATATTATACACTTATAGGACCATGTAAATGTAATACAATAGAATTGCATGATTCTCAAGTGCACTTAAAATGCAATAGCTCTTACTTGGAATTCCCAATTTGCAGTAGATTATTTTCTGAGAAATTTCAAAGATTGCTTTAATTTCCCTGCCCACTGTATCATGTGACAGCCATCACCCAATTACAGACTTTTGCAAACTTATATACGTATACACTGTGAATGATTGCACATGCTTAGTAGAATCTAGGGGTCGATCCGATATAAATCGTCGCCCGCAAAAGCCGGCGACGCCAATATTTGCGCGGATTTGGTATCACATATACGGCGTAACCTAGAAGTTACGCCCGTATATTTCTGCCGTCGCCCGCAGTTTTTTGGGCCATAGGCAGGTATACCAAACCCGCGCAGTTTGGTATCCAATATGCAGCGTAAGGACTTACGTGGCAAAAATGGAGAAAACTTACTCCATTTTCACCTCGCCACAAAAAGCAGCCGTAAGAAGCCTTACGCTGACTATTGGAGCCCCGTAACTTCCTAAACTGGCTGCTAAAATAAACCTAACACCTAACGCATGCGCAATGTCTATCTCCCTGTCAACCGCGATCTTCTAAAATAAACCTAACACCTAACGCATGCGCAATGTCTATCTCCCTGTCAACCGCGATCTTCTAAAATAAACCTAACACCTAACGCATGCGCAATGTCTATCTCCCTGTCAACCGCGATCAACCCCCCCCCCGAAATCCCTAATAAAGTTATTACCCCCTAAACCGCCGCTCCCGGACCCCACCGCCATCTACATAAACTAACCCCCTACTGTGAGCCCCTAAAACCGCCGCCATCTACCTTATCTATCCCCTAATTAGAACCCCTTACACCGCTGTCATCTACCTTATCTATCCCCTAATCTGACCCCTTACACCGCCGCCACCTATATAAAAATTATTAACCCCTAATTTAATCTACCTACCCCGCCGCCAGCTATGTTATCTATATTAACCCTAAGTATATTATAGTTAATATAGTTATTACATTATATATATTAACTATATTAACCCTAATTATATTAGGGTTAATATAGTTAATATAGTTACTATAGTATTTATATTAACTATATTAACTCTATCTAACCCTAACTAAATTTATATTAAATTAATCTAATTCATTTATAAACTAAAATATTCCTATTTAAATCTAAATACTTACCTATAAAATAAACCCTAAGATAGCTACAATATAATTAATAATTACATTGTAGCTATGTTAGGGTTAATATTTATTTTACAGGTAAATTGTTAATTATTTTAACTAGGTATAATAGATATTAAATAGTTATTAACTATTTAATATCTACCTAGTTAAAATAATTACCCAATTACCTGTAAAATAAATCCTAACCTAAGTTACAAATACACCTACACTATCAATAAATTTAATAAACTACAAACATCTATCTAAAAATACAATTAAATTAACTAAACTAAATTACAAAAACAAACAAACACTAAATTACAAAAAATAAAAAAAAGATTACAAGATTTTTAAGCTAATTACACCTATTCTAAGCCCCCTAATAAAATAATAAACCCCCAAAATAAAAAAAATTCCCTGCCCTATTCTAAATTAAACAAATTTCAAAGCTCTTTACCTTACCAGCCCTTAAAAGGGCCTTTTGTGGGGCATGCCCCAAAGAATTCAGCTCTTTTGCATACAACAAATACAATCCCCCCCCCATTACAACCCACCACCCACATACCCCTATTCTAAAACCACCCAAACCCCCCTTAAAAAAGCCTAACACTACCCCCCTGAAGATCTCCCTACCTTGTCTTCACCACACCAGGCCGAACTCCTGATCTGATCCGGGCGATGTCTTCCTCCAAGCGGCAAAGAAGAATTCTTCCTCCGGCGATGTCTTCCTCCAAGCGGCAAAGAAGAATTCTTCCTCCGGCGACGTCTTCCTCCAAGCGGCAGCAAAGTCTTCATTCTTCAGGCGGCATCTTCAATCTTCTTTCTTCGCTCCGCCGCCGCGGAGCATCCATCCAGGCCGACGACTGAACGACGAATGAGGTACCTTTAAATGACGTCATCCAAGATGGCGTCCGCCGAATTCCGATTGGCTGATAGGATTCTATCAGCCAATCGGAATTAAGTTAAAAAATCTGATTGGCTGATTGAATCAGCCAATCAGATTCAAGTTCAATCCGATTGGCTGATCCAATCAGCCAATCAGATTGAGCTCGCATTCTATTGGCTGTTCTGATCAGCCAATAGAATGCAAGCTCAATCTGATTGGCTGATTGGATCAGCCAATCGGATTGAACTTGAATCTGATTGGCTGATTCAATCAGCCAATCAGATTTTTTTAACTTAATTCCGATTGGCTGATAGAATCCTATCAGCCAATCGGAATTCGGCGGACGCCATCTTGGATGACGTCATTTAAAGGTACCTCATTCGTCGTTCAGTCGTCGGCCTGGATGGATGCTCCGCAGCGGCGGAGCGAAGAAAGAAGATTAAAGATGCCACCGGAAGAATGAAGACTTTGCTGCCGCTTGGAGGAAGACGTCGCCGGAGGAAGAATTCTTCTTTGCCGCTTGGCGGAAGACATCGCCGGAGGAAGAATTCTTCTTTGCCGCTTGGAGGAAGACATCGCCCGGATCGGATCAGGAGTTCGGCCCGGTGTGGTGAAGACAAGGTAGGGAGATCTTCAGGGGGGTAGTGTTAGGCTTTTTTAAGGGGGGTTTGGGTGGTTTTAGAATAGGGGTATGTGGGTGGTGGGTTGTAATGGGGGGGGGGATTGTATTTGTTGTATGCAATAGAGCTGAATTCTTTGGGGCATGCCCCACAAAAGGCCCTTTTAAGGGCTGGTAAGGTAAAGAGCTTTGAAATTTGTTTAATTTAGAATAGGGCAGGGAATTTTTTTTATTTTGGGGGTTTATTATTTTATTAGGGGGCTTAGAATAGGTGTAATTAGCTTAAAAATCTTGTAATCTTTTTTTTATTTTTTGTAATTTAGTGTTTTTTTTTTTTTGTAATTTAGTTTAGTTAATTTAATTGTATTTTTAGATAGATGTTTGTAGTTTATTAAATTTATTGATAGTGTAGGTGTATTTGTAACTTAGGTTAGGATTTATTTTACAGGTAATTGGGTAATTATTTTAACTAGGTAGATATTAAATAGTTAATAACTATTTAATATCTATTATACCTAGTTAAAATAATTAACAATTTACCTGTAAAATAAATATTAACCCTAACATAGCTACAATGTAATTATTAATTATATTGTAGCTATCTTAGGGTTTATTTTATAGGTAAGTATTTAGATTTAAATAGGAATATTTTAGTTTATAAATGAATTAGATTAATTTAATATAAATTTAGTTAGGGGTGTTAGGGTTAGATAGAGTTAATATAGTTAATATAAATACTATAGTAACTATATTAACTATATTAACCCTAATATAATTAGGGTTAATATAGTTAATATATATAATGTAATACCTATATTAACTATAATATACTTAGGGTTAATATAGATAATATAGCTGGCGGCGGGGTAGGTAGATTAAATTAGGGGTTAATCATTTTAATAGAGATGGCGGCGGTGTAAGGGGCTTACATTAGGGGTTAATAATTTTAATATAGATGGCGGCGGTGTTAGGGGCTCATTTTAGGGGGTTATAGATATAATATAGCTGGCGGCGGGGTACGGGAGCGGCGGTTTAGGGGTTAATAGCTTTTTTATTGTTAGGCTAGTGAGGGGGGATAGCGGATAGAGGGTTAGACGTGTCGGGCTATGTTAGGGAGGCGTGTTAGACAGTGCGGGTGTTTTAGACTTTAGTCAGGTTTTATAGGCGCCGGCAGTTTCTAACGTGGCGCAAGTCACTGGCGACGCCAGAAATTTGTACTTGCGCAGATTTCTGGACATCGCTGGTTTGTGAGACTTACGGCACGTTAGCATCTGACGGCGACTTATATGGGATAGCTCGAGTTGCGAGCTGAAACTGCGGGCGACGCCGGTTCCCTCGCTTGCGCCACAAACTGCGATCTATATCGGATCGCGCCCCTGGTGTCTAAGAAATTGTGCATATAAAAAGGCTGAGCACAGTTTTATAATAGAAGTAAATTGGGAAGTGGTTAAAAATTGCATGCTTTTTCTGAATCATGAAAGTCGTATTTTAACATTAGTGTCCCTTTAAATCTCCAATCCTGATTGTCAGCTAAAGGAAAAAAAGCATCTTTGCATCACAAATATGACCCAGGAAGAATGTTCTATTCTGTGTGTTACTGAAAGTTAATTTATGATACTGGTCTGTAAGCTTTACTGGCAGCCAAGGGGATTAAATCACTTCTGTTTATGTGTGTTACTTGCATCCAAAGAGGAAAAAATATTGCTTTGTATTTTACTGGAAGCTAATAGGATAAAATGGCTGCTCAGTTGTGAAGAATATACATGGATGGATAAGGGGTGGGGCCTAAAGTAGAGCTTTTGGGGTAGCCATGGTGTGACCCCCACCTAACACCCAAGCCAAGTCATTGACCAATTTTTAACTGTAAAGTAAGAATCTAGCAATATGAGTGATTTTTACATTCAGCATATGGTAACTAGATGGGTATTTGATCTCTTATCTTACCAACCCAGCATGTTTTAAGACAAAATAGGGTTTCAAGACGCAAAGGCTATTGAATTAGAAAAGTTCAAAATTCCATTAAAAAGGAGCTTGAAATGTGCTTTCCAGTAGATTGGGATTCTGCTTCAAATCCCCCAAATCTAAAGAGTTGGAGAAGTTAGCTTGGTGTGAAGCTACTGGAAAAACCTCATGAATACGGATCTGTTTTTCAAAAGCAGTGGATTGGCCTCAAATGTCAGGACATGACCAAGACCCAAATAATACAGTTTGCACTTCCAATGGATTGTAATAGAGCTCTATGTGTTTAAGTTAATTCAGGGGCACAAATTTAATTCTAATTAAAACTACCAGAGCATTCCATTGTCTCCCCCGATTAACTCTTTAGTGTAGGCTAAACACAAACACCTAGATAATTAAAAGCTCACTAATATCTACCGTTACTACTATGTCCTTCACACTACTCTAAAAGACACATTTTACACTGAGAGCTTGGTATGTTGCAAAAACAGCTTAATGTATTTCTCTTTGTGAAGGAGACACTCAAGTATTAAAGCATAGAACGCAGGTTTTCTCCATTTAAACTTCATACCTTGGGGCCCCAGTTTCCGTGCAAGCCTTCCTAAGATTGCTGCCTCTTGACTCATCCACCTGCTCTGAAGCTGCGGACATCAATACAGTCGATCGCATACGGTCGGGTTGATTGAAACCCCCTGCTAGCGGCCAATTAGCCGCAAATCTGCAAGGGGCGGCATTGCGCAAACAGTTCACCAGAACTGCTTGTGCAATGTTAAATGCAGACACCGTATGCTGTCGGCATTCAGCTGAGGGCATTTATATGGGCATTGCCCTTAGAAGGGCATTAAGCTCTTTTACGTGTCCAGACCTTAATCTAAAAATAAAACCCACCCAAAAAACCCTTAAATAAACCTAACACTAACACCCAACAATCCACTTACAGTTATTGAAGTCCCGCTTGAAGGATCCATCCAGCCAGCAAGAACTCTTCATCCAGGCGGCCTCTTCGATCTTCATCCAGCCAGTGAAGTCCTCATCCAGGCGGTAAGAAATCTTCATCCAGACAGCATATTCTATCTTCATCCATCTGGCGCGGAGAGGGTCCATCCTGAAGACATCCGGGGCGGAGCATTCTCTTCATACGGTAGCCGCCGTAAACTGGAACTTCAATGCAAGTGATGCCATCCAAGATGGCGTCCATTGCATTCCTATTGGCTGAAAGATTTCAATCAGCCAATAGGATTTGAGCTTCTAAACTCCTATTGGCTGTTCCAATCAGCCAATAGGATTTGAGCAGCTCTCATTTTATTGGCTATTCCAACCAGCCAATAAGATGAGAGCTCAATCCTATTGGCTGATTGGAACAGCCAATAGGATGAGAGCTGCTCAAATCCTATTGGCTGATTGAAATCTTTCAGCCAATAGGAATGAAAGGGACGCCATCTTGGATGACGTCACTTGCATTGAAGTTTCAGTTTACGGCGGCGACCATATGAAGAGGATGCTCAGTGATGGATAACTTCAGGATGGACCCGCTCTGCGCCGGATGGATGAAGATAGAAGATCCTGTCTGAATGAAGACTTCTTGACACCTGGATGAGGACTTCGCCAGCTGGAATACCTGTAAGTGGATCGTCAGGGGGTTAGTGTTAGGTTTTTTTAAGGGTTTTTTGGGTGGGTTTTATTTTTAGATTAGGGTCTGGGCATGTAAAAGAGCTAAATGCCCTTTTAAGGGCAATGCCCATACAAATGCCCTTTTAAGGGCAATGCCCATACAAATGCCCTTTTCAGGGCGATGGGGAGCTCAGGTTATTTTGTTTTTTTATATGGGGGTTTGGTTGGTTGGTTGGGTGGTGGGTTTTACTGTTGGGGGGGTGTTCGTATTTTTTTAACAGGTAAAAGAGCTGATTTCTTTGGGGCAATGCCCCACAAAAGGCCCTTTTAGGGGCCATTGGTAGTTTATTGTAGGCTAGGGTTTTTTTTTATTTTGGGGGAGCTTTTTTATTTTGATAGGGCTATTAAATTAGGTGTAATTCTTTTTATTTTTGATAATGTGTTTTTTTATTTTTCGTAATTTAGTGTGTTTGTTTTTGTAACAGTTTTTTTTTTCTTTTGGTAATGTAGTACTTTTAATAAGGTTTAATAGTATATTTAAATAATTTGAGTAGGGTTAGGGTTTTTTAATATGTAATATAGTTAATTTAATTGGTAGTTTAATTTAATTGTAGAATAATAGTTAGGCTAGGTTAATTAATAGTTTATATTTAATATAGTTTATTCTAATTCTACAGGTAAGTTTAAATTTATTTGAAGATAGGGATGTTGTAATTTTAATTTAAAGTTAGAGGGTTGTTAGGTTTAGGGGTTAATAGCTTAATTTAGTTTTTGGCGTTGTGGGAGCTGGCGGTTTAGGGGTTAATAGGTTTAGTTAGTCGTAGTGATGTGGGAGGCCAGAGGTTGAGGGGTTAATACGTTTATTTAGTGGCGGAGGTGTCGGGGAGCGGTGGGATAGGGGTTAATAACTTTATTTAGGTTGCAGAGGTTGCAGCAATTTCAGGGCGGCAGATTAGGAGTGTTTAGACTCAGGGTTTATGTTAGGGTGTTAGGTGTAAACGTAACTTGTTTTCAACCATAGAAATCAATGGGATATCTGGCAGCATCGAACATAAGCTTTAAGTGCTTTCAGACTCCCATTGATTTCTATGGCATTTGCGGCCTCAAAAAGTGGCGGATTGAAAACCAGGTACGCTGGGCCGGAATAGCCATGAGCGTACCTGTTAACTATTTGGTAAATGGGAAAAAGTGTCAGATAGAGCCGAATGTGTATTCGGAATATCTGTAATGACGTAAGCATCGATCTGCGTCAGATTGAGACCGGCGGATCGTATGTTACATCACCAATTTCAACATTTGCTGGTCGGTAGGCTTTGATAACTAGGTCGGATCAATCTCGCAACAATTGCGTTGCGGAATTCCGGGGTATTTGCAGTTGACGGCTTGATAGATATCCCCCACTGAGTTGAGCTGCCCGGAACATCTTCCGGGTATCATTCATCCCTTCTGATGAACTGTTCTACAAATTAGCAAGATATCATGTAAAATGTGTATAGAAATAAACAATACTTTAGTTGTAATGGGTTTCTCTAAAGGCTGACATTATTGAGACATCACTGTCTGTGTCACCTGCAGCTACTGAACTTCACATGTATAAAATATAATTATGTACTTAAACGACCTTTGTGATTGTTTAAATTGGAGTTCTACACTTTCCTAAACAACTTTGTTTCCTGCCAGGTATAAATTGTTCATGATAAAATGAAGTCTGGTGGGTGAATTTTTAGTATAATTAAATTTCTCTAGCGTTTTCAAACGGTACATTATTTTATGCACTATTTATCTGTATTATGCTGTTTTTATGAATACATTTGTATGTATTTCTGATTGATGTAACCACTGAACCATGAATAAAAGATTAAAAAAAAAAGACTTCCATTATCATATGATCATTGTTCTTAGCTTATAAAACATTTTCTGGATTAGAAGACAGAAAAAAACCTTTAACAATATAAAGCTGTTAACTATAGAATTAAATGGAATTTAGAAATCTTTATTTGAAAATAAAAAAATATATTTAAGCTTTTCAACTCAAATAACAGTTTAAAATTACCTATGTACCCAAAGAATTTTGACAAAAGTCATCTGTCGTGCACCTTTTGGGTGGTGCATAGAGCACTGATGCACTGGCCTATAAAATGACCTATGTTACAAAAAACTCTAATTACTTGTATTATTCAGTTATGTACTTTTCTGGTTTTCTTTTAATTGAACAACATTGGAATGCAACCACAATGAAATGTGAAAATTAGATACTTTACTCTTAGACGTGACTAATGTGAAAACAATAATTACAGAAATCTTGTAGCATACCTTCAAAATGAGATATGAAAAACTAAAAATGTAAGTAAAACATCCATAAAACAGATGCTTAGCACATGTATATTTTATTGTAGTGTAGGCAAGACCAGGAGGGGCATTATGGGATTGATTACAAGTGGCACACTAATGATAACCAGGTTCTTGGTATTACAAGTCCTTGGTAAAGCATGAAAAGGGTTAGCGCACACAACTTTGCTTGAGCGGTGCCTATACTTTAATGTATATCGTAACCGTAATAGTTTGATTTGTTATTACAAATTGAAAGTTAAGGTTTGTGCTCGAGCGAATGCCGAAACTGCTCTAGAATATTTAACGCAACTTCAGACCTGAAGTAAATTGTAAGGGTTAAATAAAAAAAATTAAATCATGGTACAGAATCCCAGAATTCCCCTCTTTCACCATCTGCCCAAAATGCACAAGTCTCTTGAAGAAGTCAAAGGGCAACCAATAGTCAGTGGGATAGGTTCTCTTACTGAGCACCTGTCCCAGTGGCTAGACTCTATCCATTCAGCCGCTAGTTATGTCTTTACAGTCTTATGTTAGAGACACAAAACATATTTTCAACATTTTGGAGAATCAACAGTGGCAAGACATATACAGTTGGGTAACAGTGGACGCAGTGTCCCTTTACTCATCCATACCCCATGAGGAAGGAGTAAAGGCGGTGGGCTTCTTTGTCCAATATTTTACCAACTATACCACTTACTTTCAACAATATATCTTGAGGGTGACTAAGTTTCTACTTACAATTTTTTCCAGTTTGAGGGGGTTTTCTATCTCCAGAGATGTGGAATGGCAATAGGAGCAAAGTTTGCCCAATCATACGCCAACCTCTTTATAGGTTGATGGGAATTCTCCCACATCTTTGGAGATAGAAACCCCTACAGAAATGACATTCTGATGTGCAGGAGGTATATAGATGACCTCCTGTTCATATGGAAAGGGTCACAGGGAGATGTTTTGCCATTTGTCAACTATCTCAATCAAAACCAAATTGGTTAAGTTTTACGTATGAGGTGCATTCCTCTACTATCAATTATTTGGACTTGTCTTTGACAGGTATGGGAGATGGCAGAATAGTGACTAGAACTTACAGGAAGCCCATTGCAGGGAATTCCCTTTTACATGGGAATAGTTGTCATCCCAGACATAGTCCTGCAGCAGTGGCTAAAGGGGAATTTATTTGCCTTAAGAGAATTTGTTCCAACCCTGAGGACTATAAGGAACAAGCAAACAAACTGGAATTATGGTTAAAAGAAAGGGGTTACCATAGGAACAGAATCACTTAGGCTAGAAAACAAACAAATGACAGACAGAGAGAATCCCTTCTGAAATGTGTCAATGAGGCATATTTAACAAATGTCTGTCGGACCTGATCCGACAGTGTGGATCAGGTCCGACAGACATCGCTGAATGTGGAGAGCAATACGCTCTCTGTATTCAGCATTGCACCAGCAGCTCTTGTGAGCTGCTGGTGCAACGCCGCCCCCTGCATTACTTGTGGTCAATCGGCCGCCAGTAGGGGGTGTCAATCAACCCGATCGTACTCGATCGGGTTGAATTCCGGCGATTCCTGTCCGTCTCATCAGAGCAGGCAGACAGTGTTATGGAGCAGCGGTCCATACGGAGCTTGATAAATGGGCCTCAATAGATCAAAACAAGCCTTTAAACCAGTGTTAATTTTGTCGACTAAAACTAGACTAAAATGACTATAAAACTAAAGAAATTCTGATGACTAAAATAAGACTAAAACTAAAATGACATTTTAGTCAAAAGACTATGACTAAAACTAAATCAAAATTTGCTTACAAAAACATTTTATGCAAGGTGTTATAATCAATCCATATCCAATTACTTTTCTTTTGTAAAATTTATGAAACTTAATTTTATTAAATTTTAAGATAAATAAAGACATGTTATATACCACAACAGTTAAATCTGTTATATCTGTATTGCATGTTCAAACCTTAATACCACAAATAAAAACAAGTTAATAAACCTTTACTCCGGGAGTATATAATGAGTTTGGAAGTTCTAGAGCAGTGCTAATAACTTTGCCGAAAATTTTACGAATCTGTGAATAATAAATTGATTCTTCCTATAGAAATAAGCATAACCCACGAATATGGGTTTGTTATGCTGTGCCTGTGCTAGCTGCAGAAACTTTTTGTTGTGTTGAGTTACTTGATACTTGTTTTAATTATTAACAGAGAACTGTTAAAGTTTTATATTGGGTAATATGTGCAATACAGCCAATACAGTTTACAGTTTTTTTTTTTTATATTTTAAAGTTGCACTTCTGTTTGTTTATGAAACTTGGTTTTATTTAATTTTACGTTTAATAAAGATGTTACATATCACAACGGCTAAATCTGTGTCTGTATTGCAGGTTTAAACCTTAATACTATAAATATTAACAGGTGTTATGTTTACTCCTGGAGTATATAATCAGTTTGCAAATTATAGAGAAATGCTTAAATAATGCATTACACTTTAACTATAAACCCCTTAGATTTTAGTCGACTAAAATCTACTGGAGATTCAGTCGACTAAAACTAGATTAAAACTAAAACAATTCAGATGACTAAAATACGACTAAAACTAAAATGGCATTTTAGTCAAAAGACTAAAACTAAGACTAAATTGAAATTTGCTGTCAAAATTAACACTGCTTTAAACAAGCCTTTAAAGGTGTGAATTTCATCATTAGCTATAGTGCCCAGTACCCTCAAATAGTGCAAATAATAATGAAACATTTTCCCATTTTGGCAGCTGACGAAAAACCAATTGTTCTAGTCAAAAATGGAGTTAGATGCAGCTCCAGAAAGAGTCCTACTTTAGGTGCTATATGTTAAGATGTGAACAGTGTCAGATCCAATATATTGGTCTCACTTCTAGAGACATAAAGTCCAGAATAAGAAAACATCTTTCTACTCTTGGCAAGGGAAAGTCTTCCACCCCCCTGATACAACACTTTTCTGAAATTCACAATGGCAATTTAAACACAATGAAGTGGTGTGCCATTGAACAAGTAAGGACACCCAACAGGGGAGGGGATGTGGATAAACTCTTGGCCAAGAGAGACATTTTTTGGATATTTAAACTAAGAACAAGATATCCAGAGGGTCTAAATTATAGATATGACATCATTAATTATTGGGAGTGATTAGTTTCAGAGTGATCAGACCATCTTCAACTTTGACTCTCTCATGGCATCCACACTTGCCCTCTGGATGTCTTGTTGTTTATTTATTTTGCATGGATAGAGGACTCATTTGTTTAAGTTTTGCCTTTGTCCCTAAGATCAAAGTTGATAAATATCCAATACCTTTTAAGTACACTTTGGTACGCCCACATGCTACTCATTTGCTCAGTGTATACTTTTCTATACTGTATTATATATACAGATAATATATCTAATCAACCCTGTATTTATCGATAATATATTTAATCATCTATGAATATTTATGCACCTTGGATATTAAACTGTCATTTATTATGTATTGACAGAGGTTTAATTTGTCTTGTCCTTATAACCCAAGAGGATAAACATATAATATCGTCCAAGGTGCTTCTGATATGCCCACATACATCAATGTACTGTATTTTTAAGAGCAAATGCTTTTTACACAGCTTATTGTGTACTTTTATTACATTTAATATGCCAGGTAATATCCATGAATTGTTTTTTCAAGAGCTTATGCCAATCCTTTAGCTCACTGAGTACTTTTCTATATTGCAATGTATATATCGATAACATAGATAACCATTATTGACTATTGTAAACTTTATGTGACTAATTCATTTTATTCAACTATAGTGATACAATGTTTGTTTACATTTTTCTTTGTTTGCTTCATCCATCCAGTCCTTAACAGTTTGTGATGACTTAAAACATATAGATGTTCAATTACTTGCAGCGTATATTATACTCATACGTCTGATGAGACGTGCTGAATATACAGGTGTTTCCTGTGGAGAAGCACTGTTTTTTTTACCAATCAGCTAGTTGTAGTGTGTTTTTAAGTTTAGCTAGGATATGCACAAGTTAGGCTATGATTACGGGACACTCCCGTAATGCGTAAGCCATTGTGCTGCGCTCCTCACAATTTTTTGTACTTGGTGGCTTGGTGATTTTTTTAAAATATTTTTTATTGAGGGAAAGTTTCGGCATACAGACAAAACAGTACAGCATTGCACAATCGCTTTCAAAGAGTAACAATAACAGAGTACATTATACAGTATACATAATGAGCCACATAATCTAAGGTTGGTAATATCGGTTGTGCAATGTAAACACTAACGGTTAGATTTAGAGTTCTGCGGCTAAAGGGGTGCGTTAGCTACGCGTATATTTTTTCCCCCGCACCTTTTAAATACCGCTGGTATTTAGAGTTCACAGAAGGGCTGCATTAGGCTCCAAAAAGGGAGCGTACAGGCATATTTACCGCCACTGCAACTCTCAATACCAGCGGTGCTTACGGACGCGGCCAGCTTCAAAAACGTGCTCGTGCACGATATCCCCATAGGAAACAATGGGGCAGTTTGAGCTGAAAAAAAAACTAACACCTGCAAAAAAGCAGCGTTCAGCTCCTAACGCAGCCCCATTGTTTCCTATGGGGAAACTCTTCCTAAGTCTGCACCTAACACCCTAACATGTACCCTGAGTCTAAACACCCCGAACCTTACACTTATTAACCCCTAATCTGCCGCCCCCGCTATCACTGACCCCTGCATATTATTTTTAACCCCTAATCTGCGGCTCCGTACACCGCCGCAACCTACGTTATCCCTATGTACCCCTAATCTGCTGCCCCTAACACCGCCGACCACTATATTATATTTATTAACCCCTAATCTGCCCCCCCCAACGTCGCTGCTACCTAACTACACTTATTAACCCCTAATCTGCCGACCGGACCTCACCGCTACTATAATAAATGTATTAACCCCTAATCCGCCTCACTACCGCCTCAAAAACCCTATAATAAATAGTATTAACCCCTAATCTGCCCTCCCTAACATCGCCGACACCTAACTTCAAGTATTAACCCCTAATCTGCCGACCGGACCTCGCCGCTACTCTAATAACTGTATTAACCCCTAAAGCTAAGTCTTACCCTAACACTAACACCCCCCAAAGTTAAATATAATTTTATTCTAACGAAATAAATTAACTCTTATTAAATAAATTATTCCTATTTAAAGCTTAATACTTACCTGTAAAATAAACCCTAATATAGCTACAATATAATGAATAATTATATTGTAGCTATTTTAGGATTAATATTTATTTTACAGGCAACTTTGTATTTATTTTAACCAGGTACAATAGCTATTAAATAGTTAAGAACTATTTAATAGCTACCTAGTTAAAATAAATACAAAATTACCTGTAAAATAAATCCTAACCTAAGTTACAATTAAACCTAACACTACACTATCAATAAATTAATTAAATAAATTAAATACAAATACCTACAAATAAATACACTAACTAAAGTACAAAAAATAAAAAAAGAACTAAGTTACAAAAAATAAAAAAATTATTTACAAACATTATAAAAATATTACAACAATTTTAAGCTAATTACACCTACTCTAAGCCCCCTAATAAAATAACAAAGCCCCCGAAAATAAAATAAATGCCCTACGCTATTCTAAAATTAAAATGGTAAAGCTCTTTTACCTTACCAGCCCTTAAAAGGGCCTTTTGCGGGGCATGCCCCAAAGAATTCTGCTCTTTTGCCTGTAAAAAAAAACATACAATACCCCCCCCAACATTACAACCCACCACCCACATACCCCTAATCTAACCCAAACCCCCCTTAAATAAACCTAACACTAAGCCCCTGAAGATCTCCCTACCTTGTCTTCACCACGCCGGGTATCACCGATCCGTCCAGAAGAGGGTCCGAAGTCTTCATCCTATCCGGCAAGAAGAGCTCCTCCAGAGGGTCCAAAGTCTTCATCCTATCGGGCAAGAAGAGGACATCTGGACGGCAAACATCTTCATCCAGGCGGCATCTTCTATCTTCTTCCATCCGGCGCGGAGCGGGTCCATCTTCAAGCAGCCGACGCAGAGCCATCCTTCCTCACCGACGGACTAACGACGAATGAAGGTTCCTTTAAGGGACGTCATCCAAGATGGCGTCCCTCGAATTCCGATTGGCTGATAGGATTCTATCAGCCAATCGGAATTAAAGTAGGAATAATCTGATTGGCTGATGGAATCAGCCAATCTGATTGAAGTTCAATCGGATTGGCTGATCCAATCAGCCAATCAGATTGAGCTCGCATTCTATTGGCTGTTCCGATCGGTGAAGAAGGATGGCTCCGCGTCGGCTGCTTGAAGATGGTCCCGCTCCGCGCCGGATGGAAAAAGATAGAAGATGCCGCCTGGATGAAGATGTTTGCCGGTCCGGATGTCCTCTTCTTGCCCGATAGAATGTAGACTTTGGACCCTCTGGAGGAGCTCTTCTTGCCGGATACGATGAAGACTTCGGACCCTCTTCTGGACGGATCGGTGATACCCGGCGTGGTGAAGACAAGGTAGGGAGATCTTCAGGGGCTTAGTTTTAGGTTTATTTAAGGGGGGTTTGGGTTAGATTAGGGGTATGTGGGTGGTGGGTTGTAATGTTGGGGGGGGTATTGTATGTTTTTTTTTACAGGCAAAAGAGCAGAATTCTTTGGGGCATGCCCCGCAAAGGCCCTTTTAAGGGCTGGTAAGGTAAAAGAGCTTTACAATTTTTATTTTAGAATAGGGTAGGGCATTTTTTTTATTTTGGGGGGCTTTGTTATTTTATTAGGGGGCTTAGAGTAGGTGTAATTAGCTTAAAATTGTTGTAATATTTTTATAATGTTTGTAAATTATTTTTTTATTTTTTGTAACTTAGTTCTTTTTTTTTTTGTACTTTAGTTAGTGTATTTATTTCTATTTAATTGTAGATAATTGTAGATAGTTTAGTTAATTAATTTATTGATAGTGTAGTGTTAGGTTTAATTGTTAAGGTTAGGTTAGGATTTATTTTACAGGTAATTTTTAATTTATTTTAACTAGGTAGCTATTAATTAGTTATTAACTATTTAATAGCTATTGTACCTGGTTAAAATAAATACAAAGTTGCCTGTAAAATAAATATTAATCCTAAAAACTACAATATAATTATTATTTATATTGTAGCTATATTAGGGTTTATTTTACAGGTAAGTATTTAGCTTTAAATAGGAATCATTTATTTAATACGATTTATTTTATTTTGTTAGATTTAAATTATATTTACCTTAGGGGGGCGTTAGGGTTAGACTTAGCTTTAGGGGTTAATACATTTATTAGAGTAGCGGTGAGGTCCGGTCGGCAGATTAGGGGTTAATAATTGTAGGTAGGTAGCGGCGACGTTGGGGGGGGCAGATTAGGGGTTAATAAATATAATATAGGGGTCGGCGATGTTAGGGGCAGCAGATTAGGGGTACATAGGGATAATGTAGGTTGCGGCGGTGTGCGGTCGGCAGATTAGGGGTTAAAAAAATTTAATAGAGTGGCGGCGATGTGGGGGGGCCTCGGTTTAGGGGTACATAGGTAGTTTATGGGTGTTAGTGTACTTTAGAGCACAGTAGTTAAGAGCTTTATGAACCGGCGTTAGCCCAGAAAGCTCTTAACTCCTGGCTTTTCTCTGCGGCTGGAGTTTTGTCATTAGATTTCTAACGCTCACTTCAACCAAGACTCTAAATACCGGCGTTAGAAAGATCCCATTGAAAAGATAGGATACACAAATGGCGTAGGGGGATCTGCGGTATGGAAAAGCCGCGGCTGGAAAGTGAGCGTTAGACCCTTTCCTGACTGACTCTAAATACCAGCGGGCGGCCAAAACCAGCGATAGGACCCCCTAACGCTGGTTTTGACGGCTAACGCAGAACTCTAAATCTAGGCAATAGTTTATAGATGCCCATGATAATCTAAGCCTTCTCTACCAAAATAGGAGGCCACTCTTGGACCCCAGATCATAAAATAAAAAAATTCACATTTACAGAAGACTATCTGGAGTAGGAGAGACCACTTATGGATCTCATTACATTCATCTCAGATTTTACATTTTTATTATGTTACAACTGGTAACTATAAAGAAGACACAATAAACATGGTGCAAATACTTATTATACAAAAAATAATTGGTAGTAACATGTTTACTGTTAACATGAGACATAGCTGCGGTTCTGGAGATCCCTACTATTGCATGAGTAGAAAAGGTGGATTAAATAACAAGCATATGAACCTCAAATACTAGATGGCATGCTAGGATTTCTTAAGAGCTGATTGTAGGTCTCTACCCTATGTTAGCGTATGAGATAGGGTACTCCCTTTTCTTGTGGCACAGAATAATCAAAGCTAGTTATCTAGGTAGTGATACTGAAGAAAAGTTCTGCGCATTATAACCCCATCAAAATCTCATGCTGCCCCTGGTAACTATAAGGAAGACATAATAAACATGGTGTACACCCTTATTATGTAATTAATAATTGATAGTAGCATAAGTCCTGTTGACAGGAGATACATCTGCAGGTCTGGAAATCCCCACTGCTGTACGAGTAAAGGGAAGGGCTAAATTGATAATGTAGGGACCAATGAGGCTAAATGGCATAAAGTAATTCCTCAAGAGCTATGTTTAGGTCACTTAACTATAATAACGCATAAAATAGAATCTACACTTCTCCTGAGATGCAAAATTAGTTATACTGGCTAAGTTATGCTGGATAACCAGATGGTAATACTGAAATACAGACAACAAAGTATATAGCCCCAACAACATATAACAATCTGAACCCCCATTCTATCAGTTAAAGTCATAGACATTAAGCTAAAGAAGTTTGAGGCTACCCTATGAGTGTAATCAGCATTCAAACATAACAAAGGTAGCAAATGTGTGAAAACCTATATAGCTCAAAATAGTGTTATAGTTGCAGGACCAGCCTATGTTAAAAGCAGGATTAGTGTAAGGAGAGTTTTGTAACACAAACATAGATGGGGCTATAGCCTCAGAGTGAAATTCACAATGTGTACGATGTCAAGATATAAGAAGTACTATAATACATTAGACTCATAGGTGATAATTAGCGTGGAATTTCACCAATATTTAACGCCAAACTGTACTTAATTGCAAAAGGTTGGTGGAATATAAATTCACAGGAGATAAACAGTGTGTGCAATACTTAACATAGACTTAGAGTCCATGCGTTGATGTTCAGCAGTTTTTATATGGGGAACAGGGAGACACTGCTTGGAATAATGGCGGACATAAGAGTTATCTTACTCCCGGTTTCAAGTCAGTATATTTTACCATGGTATTTCATCAGCGACTAACTACCATATTTGAGAGATCTCCAAGTTGCCCCTCGAGCACAAAGGAAAAGCAGGGCTCCTGGATCCCAAGAGATGCGATAATGCGAATGCGGCCACATTAGAGCTGACAGGTGTTGAACTGCATTGTAGAGGAGCATACACGGTCCCATCACGGCTAAGGGAGGGTATATAGTATTCAGTAAAGGGATACCGGTGCATTCTTGTTTTTCAGTTGCTCCCCATTTTCTCCCGCACCTGCAGTCCCTCTAGTCGGAGCTTTTGCAGTGTGCCTGCATAAACTTGAGGTAAAATATTAGAGGTTTGCGAGACGAACACTGCCCTTATCCCCAGCTCTGAATCAAGCTGCACTGCTGCTCCCATAGTTCCAGGCTCCCTGTCTCCCGCTGATATACTAGAGGTAGGGTATAGACACTGGGGCCCCAAAGCATCCACACCCCCTCCTTCCATCTTGCAGATTTTGGGGCGGGTGGGTTTGTGAAGCGAAGTAACGCTGCGGTTACCAAATGCCATGATAAGCTCATCTTCCAAGGCAGCATGGTAGCCCTGAAGCAAACTGTGCAGCTCCCCCAGGAAACTTGAAGGGATCTCCATAGTGGGCATGTAATAAAACACAGTAAGCAAGGATGAGGCAGGCAATGTTTTTCTTAGACTATATTGGCCTCTAGTTATCAAGCCGTCAACCTCAAATACACTGGAATTCCGCAGTGTATTTGTGGCGAGGCTGATTCGCCTAAGTTATCAAGCCCTACACACCGGCAAAAGTAGAATTTTGTGACGTAAGCTTCGATCCGCCGGACTCAGTCCGACACAAATCGATTATTATGTCACTCCAGATGTTCCGCAAACAAGTTCGGCACAATCTGACTACTTTTGCTAGTTATCAAAAAACTAGCAGGTACGCTCGGCACTTTTCCGGCCCAGTGTACCTGGTTTTCAATCCGCCGCCCTGGAGGCAGCGGATCCCATAGGAATCAATGGGAGTCTGACCATAGCGAAAGTTCATGTTCGCTGCTGCCCGACATCCCATTGATTCCTATGGGAGCTGTCTACACCTAACACCCTAACATGTACCCTGAGTCTAAACACACCTAATCTGTCCCCCCTACACCGCCACAACTAAATAAAGTTATTACCCCCTAAACCACCACTCCCGGAGCCCACCACCACTCTAATAAACTGATTAATCCCTAAACCGCTGCTCCCGGACCCCACCGCCACTATAATAAATATGTTAAACCCTAAACCGCTGCTCCAGGACCCCGCCGCCACTATAATAAATTTATTAACCCCTATCCTGCCCCCCCTACACCGCTGCCACCTATAATACATTTATTAACCCCTAACCCTAACACCCCCCTAACTTAAATATTAATTAAATACATCTAAATATTATAACTCTTATTAACTAAATTAATCCTATTTAAAACTAAATACATACCTTTAAAATAAACGTTAATATAGCTACAATATAAATAATAATTATATTGTAGCTATCTTAGGATTTATTTTTATTTTACAGGCAACTTTCAATTTATTTTAACTAGGTACAATAGCTATTAAATAGTTATTAACTATTTAATAGCTACCTAGTTAAAATAAAGAGAAATTTACCTGTAAAAAAAAAAACTAACCTAAGTTACAATTACACCTAACACTACACTATACTTAAATAAATTATTCCTATTTAAAACTAAATACTTACCTGTAAAATAAACCCTAAGATAGCTACAATGTAATTAATAATTACATTGTAGCTATTTTAGGATTTAAATTTATTTTACAGGTAACTTTGTATTTATTTTAGCTAGTTAACTATTTAATAACTACCTAGCTAAAAGAAATACAAAATGACCTGTAAAATAAATCATAACCTAAGTTAAAATTAAACCTAACACTACACTATCATTAAATTAATTAAATAAATTACCTACAAATAACTACAATTAAATAAAATTAAATAAACTAACTAAAGTACAAAAAAAAAAAAAAAACTAACGGCTAGATTTAGAGTTTTGTCGGTAACGACCCGAGTAGCTAACGCTGTTTTTTTTCCCCCCGCATCTTTTAAATACCGCTGGTATTTAGAGTTCACAGAATGGCTGCGTTAGGCTCCAAAAAAGGAGCGTAGAGCATAATTTACCGCCACTGCAACTCTCAATACCAACGGTGCTTACGGACGCGGCCAGCTTCAAAAACGTGCTCGTGCACGATTCCCCCATAGGAAACACCTGCAAAAAAGCAGCGTTCAGCTCCTAACGCAGCCCTATTGTTTCCTATGGGGAAACACTTCCTAAGTCTGCATCTAACACCCTAACATGTACCCCGAGTCTAAACACCCCTAACCTTACATTTATTAACCCCTAATCTGCCGCCCCCGCTATCGCTGACACCTGCATATTTTTTTAACCCCTAAACTGCCGCTCCGTACACCGCCGCAACCTGCATTATACCTATGTACCCCTAATCTGCTGCCCCTAACACCGCCGACCCCTATATTATATTTATTAACCCCTAATCTGCCCCCCACCACGTCGCCGCCAGCTACCTACAATAATTAACCCCTAATCTGCCGACCGGACCTCATCGCTACTATAATAAATGTATTAACCCCTAATCCGCCTCACTCCCGCCTCAATAACCCTATAATAAATAGTATTAACCCCTAATCTGCCCTCCCTAACATCACCGACACCTAACTTCAAGTATTAACCCCTAATCTGCCGACCGGACCTCGCCGCTACTCTATTCAATTTATTAACCCCTAAAGCTAAGTCTAACCCTAACACTAACACCCCCCTAAGTTAAATATAATTTTTATCTAACGAAATAAATTAACTCTTATTAAATAAATTAATCCTATTTAAAGCTAAATACTTACCTGTAAAATAAACCCTAATATAGCTACAATATAACGAATAATTATATTGTAGCTATTTTAGGATTAATATTTATTTTACAGGCAACTTTCTAATTATTTTAACCAGGTACAATAGCTATTAAATAGTTAATAACTATTTAATAGCCACCTAGTTAAAATAATTACAAAATTACCTGTAAAATAAATCCTAACCTAAGTTACAATTAAACCTAACACTACACTATCAATAAATAAATTACATACAAATACCTACAAATAAATACAATTAAATAAACAAACTAAAGTACAAAAAATTAAAAAAGAACTAAGTTACAAAAAATAAAAAAATAATTTACAAACATTATAAAAATATTACAACAATTTTAAGCTACTTACACCTAATCTAAGCCTACTAATAAAATAACAAAGCCCCCCAAAGTGAAAAAAATGCCCTACCCTATTCTACTTTAAAAAGTTAACAGCTCTATTATCTTAAGGGCATTTTGCGGGGCAATCCCCAAAGAAAACAGCTCTTTTGCCTGTAAAATAAAAATACAACCCCCCCCCAACATTAAAACCCACCACCCACACACCCCTACTCTAACCCAAACCCCCCTTAAATAAACCTAACACTACCCCCCTGAAGATCATCCTACCTTTAGCCGACTTCAGCCAGCTGACCACCGATGGAACAGAAGAGGAGATCCGTAGCAGCCGAAGTCTTCATCTAAGGGGCGCTGAAGAAGTCTTCCATCCGATTGAAGTCATCATCCAAGGGGCGCTGAAGAAGTCTTCCATCCGATTGAAGTCATCATCCAGGTGGCGTCTTCAATCTTCATCCATCTGGAGCGGAGCCATCTTCAGACGAACCGACGCGGAGCCATCCTCTTCTACCGACGGACTAACGACGAATGACGGTTCCTTTAAGTGACGTCATCCAAGATGGCGTCCCTCGAATTCCGATTGGCTGATAGGATTCTATCAGCCAATCGGAATTAAGGTAGGAAAAATCTGATTGGCTGATTGAATCAGCCAATCAGATTGAAGTTCAATCCGATTGGCTGATCCAATCAGCCAAACAGATTGAGCTCGCATTCTATTGGCTGTTTCGATCAGCCAATAGAATGCGAGCTCAATCTGATTGGCTGATTGGATCAGCCAATCGGATTGAACTTCAATATGATTGGCTGATTCAATCAGCCAATCAGATTTTTCCTACCTTAATTCCGATTGGCTGATAGAATCCTATCAGCCAATCGGAATTCGAGGGACGCCATCTTGGATGACGTCACTTAAAGGAACCGTCATTCGTCGTTAGTCCGTCGGTAGAAGAGTATGGCTGCACGTTGGCTCGTCTGAAGATGGCTCCGCTCCGCTCCGGATGGATGGATGAAGATTGAAGACGCCGCCTGGATGATGACTTCAATCGGATGGAAGACTTCTTCAGCGCCCCTTGGATGATGACTTCAATCGGATGGAAGACTTCTTCAGCGCCCCTTGGATGAAGACTTCGGCCACTGCGGATCTCCTCTTCTGTTCCATCGGTGGTCAGCTGGCTGAAGACGGCTAAAGGTAGGATGATCTTCAGGGGGGTAGTGTTAGGTTTATTTTAGGGGGTTTGGGTTAGAGTAGGGGTGTGTGGGTGGTGGGTTTTAATGTTGGGGGGGTTGTATTTTTATTTTACAGGCAAAAGAGCTGTTTTCTTTGGGGCATGCCCCGCAAAAGGCCCTTTTAAGGGCTGGTAAGGTAATAGAGCTGTTAACTTTTTAATGTAGAATAGGGTAGGGCATTTTTTTATTTTGGGGGGCTTTGTTATTTTATTAGGGGGCTTAGATTAGGTGTAAGTAGCTTAAAATTGTTGTAATATTTTTTAAATGTTTGTAACTTATTTTTTTTATTTTTTGTAACTTAGTTTTTTTATTTTTTGTACTTTAGTTAGTTTATTAAATTGTATTTAATTGTAGTTATTTGTAGGTAATTAATTTAATTAATTTAATGATAGTGTAGTGTTAGGTTTAATTATAACTTAGGTTATGATTTATTTTACAGGTCATTTTGTATTTCTTTTAGCTAGGTAGTTATTAAATAGTTAATAACTATTTAATAACTATTCTAACTAGCTAAAATAAATACAAAGTTACCTGTAAAATAAATATAAATCCTAAAATAGCTACAATGTAATTAATAATTACATTGTAGCTATCTTAGGGTTTATTTTACAGGTAAGTAGTTTTAAATAGGAATAATTTATTTAAGTATAGTGTAGTGTTAGGTGTAATTGTAACTTAGGTTAGTTTTTATTTTACAGGTAAATTTCTCTTTATTTTAACTATGTAGCTATTAAATAGTTAATAACTATTTAATAGCTATTGTACCTAGTTAAAATAAATTGAAATTTTCCTGTAAAATAAAAATAAATCCTAAGATAGCTACAATATAATTATTATTTATATTGTAGCTATATTAGGGTTTATTTTAAAGGTAAGTATTTAGTTTTAAATAAGATTAATTTACGCCTAGATTTAGAGTTCTGTGTTAGCCAGCCAAACCAGCGTTAGGGGGTCCTAACGCTGGTTTTTACCGCCCGCTGGTATTTAGAGTCAGTTAGAAAAGGGTCTAACGCTCACTTTCCAGTCCCAACTTTTCCATACCGCAGATCCCCTTACGTCAATTGCGTATCCTATCTTTTCAATGGGATCTTTCTAACGCTGGTATTTAGAGTCTTGGCTGAAGTGAGCGTTAGAAATCTAACGACAAGACTCAAGCCGCAGAAAAAAGCCAGGAGTTAAGAGCTTTCTGGGCTAACGCCGGATCATAAAGCTCTGAAATACTGTGCTCTAAAGTACACTAGCACCCATAAACTACCTATGTACCCCTAAACCAAGGCCCCCCCACATCACTGCCACTCTATTAAAAATTTTTAACCCCTAATCTGCTGACCGCACACCGCCGCAACCTACATTATCCCTATGTACCCCTAATCTGCTGCCCCTAACACTGCCGACCCCTATAGTATATTTATTAACCCCTAATCTGCCGCCCCCAAGGTCACCGCCACCTACCTACAATTATTAACCCTTAATCTGCCGACCGGACCTCACCGCTACTCTAATATATGTATTAACCACTAAAGCTAAGTCTAACCCTAACACTAACACCCCCCTAAGTTAAATATAATTTAAATCTAATGAAATAAAATAAATCTTATTAAATAAATTAATCCTATTTAAAGCTAAATACTTACCTGTAAAATAAACCCTAATATAGCTACAATATAATTAATAATTATATTGTAGCTATTTTAGGATTAATATTTATTTTACAGGCAACTTTGTATTTATTTTAACCAGGTACAATAGCTATTAAATAGTTAATAACTATTTAATAGCTACCTAGTTAAAATAATTACAAAATTACCTGTAAAATAAATCCTAACCTAAGTTACAATTAAACCTAACACTACACTATCAATAAATTAATTAAATAAACTATCTACAATTATCTACAATTAAATCAACTAAACTAAATTACAAAAAAACAAACACTAAATTACAAAAAAAACAAACACTAAATTACAAAAAATAAAAAAAGATTACAAGAATTTTAAACTAATTACACCTACTCTAAGCCCCCTAAAAAAATAACAAAGCCCCCCAAAATAAAAAAATGCCCTACCCTATTCTAAAATAAAAGTTTTACAGCTCTTTTACCTTACCAGCCCTTAAAAGGGCCTTTTGCGGGGCATGCCCCAAAGAATTCTACTCTTTTGACTGTAAAAAAACATACAATACCCCCCCAACATTACAACCCACCACCCACATACCCTTAATCTAACCCAAACCCCCCTTAAAAAACCTAACACTAAGCCCCTGAAGATCTTCCTACCTTGTCTTCACCACGCCGGGTATCACCGATCCGTCCAGAAGAGGCTCTGAAGTCTTTATCCTATCTGGCAAGAAGAGGTCCAGAAGAGGGTCCGAAGTCTTCATCCTATCCGGCAAGAAGAGGACATCCGGACCGGTAGACATCTTCATCCAGGCTGCATCTTCTATCTTCTTCCATCCGGCGTGGAGCGGGACCATCTTGAAGCAGCCGACGCGGATCCATCCTCTTCTAACGACGTCCTAAGTCCGAATGAAGGTTCCTTTAAGGGACGTCATCCAAGATGGCGTTCCTCGAATTCCGATTGGCTGATAGGATTCTATCAGCCAATCGGAATTAAGGTAGGAAAAATCTGATTGGCTGATTGAATCAGCCAATCAGATTCAAGTTCAATCCGATTGGCTGATCCAATCAGCCAAATAGATTGAGCTCGCATTCTATTGGCTGTTCCGGAGCCGGCGTGGTGAAGACAAGGTAGGAAGATCTTCAGGGGCTTAGTGTTATGTTTTTTAAGGGGGGTTTAAGTTAGATTAGGGGTATGTGGGTGGTGGGTTGTAATGTTGGGGGGGTATTGTATGTTTTTTACAGGCAAAAGAGCAGAATTCTTTGGGGCATGCCCCGCAAAAGGCCCTTTTAAGGGCTGGTAAGGTAAAAGAGCTGTTAAACTTTTATTTTCGAATAGGGTAGGGCATTTTTTTATTTTGGGGGGCTTTGTTATTTTTTTAGGGGGCTTAGAGTAGGTGTAATTAGTTTAAAATTCTTGTAATCTTTTTTTATTTTTTGTAATTTAGTGGGGTTTTTTTTGTAATTTAGTGTTTGTTTTTTGTAATTTAGTTTATTTGATTTAATTGTAGATAATTGTAGGTAGTTTATTTAATTAATTTATTGATAGTGTAGTGTTAGGTTTAATTGTAACTTAGGTTAGGATTTATTTTACAGGTAATTTTGTAATTATTTTAACTAGGTAGCTATTAAATAGTAAATAACTATTTAATAGCTATTGTACCTGGTTAAAATAAATACAAAGTTGCTTGTAAAATAAATATAAATCCTAAAATAGCTACAATATAATTATTCATTATATTGTAGCTATATTAGGGTTTATTTTACAGGTAAGTATTTAGCTTTAAATAGGATTAATTTATTTAATAAGTTATTTTATTTCGTTAGATTTAAATTATATTTAATTTAGGGGGGTGTTAGGGTTAGGGTTAGACTTAGCTTTAGTGGTTAATACATATATTAGAGTAGCGGTGAGGTCCGGTCGGCAGATTAGGGGTTAATAATTGTAGGTAGGTGGCGGCAACGTTGGGGGCGGCAGATTAGGGGTTAATAAATATAATATAGGGGTCGGCGGTGTTAGGGGCAGCAGATTAGGGGTACATAGGGATAACGTAGGTTGCGGCGGTGTACGGAGCGGCAGATTAGGGGTTACAAATAATATGCTGGGGTCAGCGATAGCGGGGTCGGCAGATTAGGGGTTAATAAGTGTAAGGTTAGGGGTGTTTAGAGTCGGGGTACATGTTAGGGTGTTAGGTGCAGACTTAGGAAGTGTTTCCCTATAGGAAACAATGGGGCTGCGTTAGGAGCTGAACGCTGCTTTTTTGCAGGTGTTAGGTTTTTTTTCAGCTCAAACTACCCCATTGTTTCCTATGGGGATATCGTGCATGAGCACGTTTTTTAAGCTGGCCGCGTCCGTAAGCACCGCTGGTATTTAGAGTTGCAGTGGTGGTAAATTATGCTCTATGCTCCCTTTTTGGAACCTAACGCAGCCCTTCTGAGAACTCTAAATACCAGCGTTGTTTAAAAGGTGCGGGGGAAAAAAACATGCGTAGCTAACGCACCCCTTCTAACGCAAAACTCTAAATCTAGGCGCTAGTTAATAAGAGTTATAATATTTAGATGTATTTAATTAATATTTAAGTTAGGGGGGTGTTAGGGTTAGACTTAGGTTTAGGGGTTAATAATTTTATTATAGTGGCGGCTGTATAGGGGGGGCAGGATAGGGGTTAATAAATTTATTATAGGTGGCGACGGTGTAGGGGGGCAGATTAGGGTTTAATAAGTTTAATATAGGTGGCGGCGGGGTCCGGGAGCGGCGGTTTAGGGGTTAAACAATTTATTTAGTTGCGGCTGGGGCCGGGATCGGCAGGATAGGGGTTAATAAATGTATTATAGGTGGCGGCGGTATAGGGGGGGCAGGATAGGGGTTACTAGGTATAATGTAGGTGGTGGTGGGCTCCGGGAGCGGCGGTTTAGGGGTTAATACATTTATTATAGTTGCGGCAGTGTCCGTGAGCGGCGGGTTAGGGGTTAATAACTTTATTTAGTTGCGGGGGGCTCCGGGGGTGCCGTTATAGGGGGTAGAACATTGTAGTTTAGTGTGGGTGCTTAGTGACAGCTTGTCAATAAAGCTGTCAAAAAGCCGAAGAGCAGAGAGATCGGATGAGTGATAACTATCACAGTCCGCTGCTCATCGCCCCGTACTTGGTGAGCGGCTTTTTGACAGCTTTATTGATAACTTTGGAGAGCGTATTCAGGTCCGCGGCGGCAATGGTAGGCAACCTTAGGCGGGGTTATTGGGGTCGGCGAAGGCAGGCAAGTAGACACGTTGATAAGTAGAGGCCATTGTGTCTTGCGGAGAGAAAGATTTGCAGAGTCTTGCGGAATTTCACTGCTTCCTAATGACAGAGGCAAATTAATGCCCTGCCGGGGGGATAGTAAGATGACAGGCCGCAACCTCTAAGTCATTCCGGTATGCTGGTTATTATCTCTGTTCCAAAAATAATAGTATGGTGTGAAAGAGCTTGCTTTACTGCATAGCCTCAATCCAAGAGATATATGTGATGGGGTGGTAGAAAAGGGATTTCACACAGCTTTGTGTAGAGAGTTCTAGGAGCTGATGATTTTGCGACCTGTCATATCCCGGCTTGGTGATTTTTAAATGTTTCAATAAACATATGCTTTTTATATTCAACTAAGAGCGTGTTACAACTTTGTTACTTTGCATTAAATAAAAAAAGTTGCACAAAACACATTACAAACATATTACAATAAAGCATACACTTTTTACTGAAAAAATACATTTTTAATATTGATAAATATATTTTAAAAGGGATATATATATATTCAAAGGGAGATGCACTCTTACCAACACATTCCAACTGCCAGGGAGCCATATAGTCCATGCACTTGTACCAAACAATAAGCACTCACTGGACTTGAGGCTGGACTTGAGACCTCTTAATATCCTTTAAGTGTGACATTTCAGGACAGCTGACAGGTGGGAGGTGTCAGGTTTGGGTTAATCTCTACACTACAACTAACATTTACCTTACAAACTACCTGATTAACCCCTTCAATTTTGGGAATTTCAGAAGTGTGCTGAACAGCTGCAATTATGTATGCTGTTTCTGAACAAAGGGGACCCGAGAGACGTTTTTAAAACCATTTATGTTATGGCTGCATTATTTGCATTAGTTTCCAACCTTATTCAAAAAGGCCTCCCCAAAAAATCCACGATATCCTGTCCCGACCTTGCTACAACTCACTATAACAATACTTTCTCCTCTGCACTTGACACTCTTGCTCCACCCCAACTACGCAAAGTCCCATGTCGTCAGCTCCAGCCCTGGCACTCTCAGCAAACACGCCACCTACAAAAATGCTCCCAAATCTGTCCTTCATTCCCCACATGCACATGCTCTCTTCATCCTGTCACAACAACCTATGCAATATCTCCAAAATGTGTCAGTTTCTGAGTGCTGAAACTACTAAATAGCTAATCCACTCCCTGGTAATTTCCCGACTTGACTACTTGTAATGCCTAGTGAGGCAAATGCATAAGATCACAACTGCAGACTTATGAATAGTTGTATTTGTATCACTTTGTTAGACAGGCTATTAATAAGCATAGACTGTAGGTAAAAAGTGAATAAAGTTAATATAGTTTATACAGGAGAATTGATCTCACTTTATCTCTCTGCTATGTTGTAGTTGCATACAGAAATCAGAACTTAGGAATAGCAAGCTGAAGACTTATAACGGTCAGTGTATAAGTATAGAAAGTCCCCCAGACTTGAGTCACACGATAGGCGTTAATTGGTTAATTTTAATATTTAGTTCCAGATAACTCCTATATGAGTAGTGAATCAAAACTTTATAATATAGCAGAGAATCTGGAGGAGTAGTGTGGCTCAGAGGTTCTTCTATGGTAAGGGAGCTAGCGTCTCTTGTTAGGAATGTTTAGGCAGAGACTTTCCTTTTCCAGGATAACCCCAGGACAGAGCGTAGTGCAGTGGTATGTGGCTGTCAGTTCTAACTGGACTTGAAGTCTAGAAAGTATCCAACTCACATGTTTAATATGCTCCTCAAGGCTGTTGGAATAGATTAAAATGTCGTCAAGGTATACTACGACACAGATATCAAGAAGGTCGTGGAAGATATCGTTGACAAAATATTGGAAAGTAGCGGGAGCATTAGTTAGGCCAAAAGGCATGACGAGATATTCAAAGAGGCCGTAGCGAGTCCAAAAAGCGGTAAGCCACTCATCACCTTCTCTAATCCGGACGAGGTTATAGGCCCCTCTGAGATCCAATTTGGTGAATATAGTTGCATGTTGAAGCCTTTCAATAAGTTCAGGGATGAGTGGTAAAGGGTACCTGTTTTTCACAGTGATTTTATTCAATTCTCTGAAGTCAATGATAGGGCGTAGAGAATTGTCCTTGTTCCTAACAAAGAAAAAACCTGAGGTGGCTGGAGAAACAGATGGGTGTATAAAGACTTTCTTTAAATGTGTAGTAGGGGGATATCACGGAAACAGGTTTGTTTGCAGAAGGAAGAAGAGAACTCCACCTTCAAAGTACTCCATGAAATGACGGGTTCATGCAAACGGAGCCACTGTAGCCCTAAAACAATGGGAAAGAGAGGAGTAGAGATAACGTCAAAGGTGATGTATTCCTGGTGAGAATCATGAGTGGTGACCAGAATTGTGTGATGACAGATAGGACCTGAAGATATTTCAGTACCATCTACTACACGAATGGAAACAGGAGAAATTTTTTTAATCAGAGGTATTTTATTTTTTTTGACAAGGGAAACATCAATATAGTTTGCTTGAGCTCCGGTGTCAATTATGGCCTCTATCTTGATGGTCTTGCAGTCCCACTGTAATGAGAGAGGTAAAAGGCAATGAACAGGTTGATCATGTACAATCATAGAACTCAAGTTGGAATATGACTTACTGTTTTTATTCTTGTGAAGCGATGAGCAGTCTTTGATAGAGTGGGAAGAAGAACCACAGTACATGCATAAACCTCTGGATTTGCGTCTGAATCTTTCCTCTGAAGAAAGCGGTCCTCGAATGAAGCCTATTTCCATAGCCTCAGGGCTGGTAGAGTTTGAAGAGTGGAACACTGGCTGAGGGTTAGTAGGACTTGACCTTTTATGAGTGGAGTCTCCGAATTGTCTTTCTGATCTTCTTTCTCTCAACCTGCGGTCTATTTGCATGGAGAGACGGATTAGGGCTTCTAGGGATTCTGGGAGTTCAGTTCGGGCCAACTCATCTTTTACTTGATCAGACAGGCCCAGGCGAAACTGGTTCCTTAACGCAATGGTGTTCCATTGGCTGTCTATAGCATGTTGCTTAAACTCTGTAATGTATGATTCAACAGGCCGGTTGCCTTGTTTCAGTTTTCTCAGTTTACCTTCAGCAGTAAGCTGTAAATTGGAGTCGGAATACAATTCGTCCATTACAGCAAGAAATGACTGTAAGGAAGATAGTAATGGGCTATTGGATTCGAATAGGGTGTCAGACCAAATGCGGGGTTCCCCGCGTAGATATGTGATCATAGTAAGTACCTTCACTCTATCGTTTGGGTATGTGAGAGGCCTTAAATTAAAGGTTAGAAGGCAAGCATTCCTATACTGGCGGTATAGTGATCTATCGCCATTAAAGAATTCCGGAGGAGAGATATGAGGTTCAACAGTTGATTCTGTTCCTTGTTGTTTAGCTGGGACCATATCCTTAATGATTTTTCTTAAGGTTTCATTTTCAACCCTCAGCTCCCTCAAACTATTAGTAAGTTTGTCTACCCTTTGGGATAAGTTGTAGACTATATTAGGAAGGTCCGCTGGATCCATAAGAGGCTTAGTTATTATGTAATGCCTAGTGAGGCAAATGCATAAGATCACAACTGCAGACTTATGAATAGTTGTATTTGTATCACTTTGTTAGACAGGCTATTAATAAGCATAGACTGTAGGTAAAAAGTGAATAAAGTTAATATAGTTTATACAGGAGAATTGATCTCACTTTATCTCTCTGCTATGTTGTAGTTGCATACAGAAATCAGAGCTTAGGAATAGCAAGCTGAAGACTTATAACGGTCAGTGTATAAGTATAGAAAGTCCCCCAGACTGGAGTCACACGATAGGCGTTAATTGGTTAATTTTAATATTTAGTTTGAGATAACTCCTATATGAGTAGTGAAGCAAAACTTTATAATATAGCAGAGAAGCTGGAGGAGTAGTGTGGCTCAGAGGTTCTGCTATGGTAAGGGAGCTAGCGTCTCTTGTTAGGAATGTTTAGGCAGAGACTTTATTTTTCCAGGATAACCCCAGGACAGAGCATAGAGCAGCCGTATGTGGCTGTCAGTTCTAACTGCAACAATGCCGAGCTCCGTAGTGAGGATGGCGGGAGGAGCTGCAAGACTGTGTGACAGCGGCACAAGCGGTTAGAGAGATCCTGAGTTGCGGAGGCAGAAGGGCCAACAATTAGATGTGAAGGCACCAAAGGAGCAGTAGAGGAGAGACTCGTCAGAGAGTAAGTGCTTGGATGACATCCAGTACAAATGGTAAACACTGGTTGATGAAACAGTTCATGCTAATACTTGCAGGGGTTCAGCCGATCAGGGAAGCATTTGTTAATATGCTGCTCCGTTGTAGAGGAGAATCCGGTGGGAGAGATATGTATGCTCAGCAAGTGGAAAAATCTCCGGAAAGTAATAGGCAATATCAGATATATTTTGCAAATGCAATAAACAAGTAAGTTTTTAATCCAAAAGGCAGCTTGTATTAACTATGTAGCTAAGGACAGCAGGAGTGGTAGAGTCAGCTACAAGTGAAATAACTAAGCACCTGTTTGCACACAGGTGAACTCCTAAATACACTTAGGTCAGGTGACATGTGATAGGATGGAACAAGTGGAAAATCCGGAGTGGATTCCTTACACTACTGTAATAACCTATTAAGTGGCCTCCCTCTCTCATGCCTCTTCCCCCTTCAATCCATCTTAAATGTCTCTGCCTGGCTAATCCACCCCTCCCGATGCTCTATATCTGCTACACCTCTCTGTGAGTCCCCATTCACAGCAGAGTTAAACTCAAAATTCTCACCCTGACCTACAAAGCCCTCACAAATGCTGCCCTACCCTACCTGTCCTCACTCACCAACACATATAGTCCAGCCCGCACCCTAAGATCCAATAATGACCTGCTCCATGCTAGACTACAGGACTTCTCTCGTGCGGCACCAACCCTCTGGAATGCACTTCCTCTAGCTGTCAGACTTTCCCCTAACCTGTCCTCCTTTAAACGCTCCCTAAAGACCTTTTAATTCAGGGAATCTTATCACCCAACTCAGTAACAATTGAATTTCACTTACCTAACAGTTGCCTTCATCTATCTCCTCACTAATACCATTCTCACCTTTGAAGTCCCCGCCTCCTATTTCCCATCCTCCTACCCATCTAGATTGTAAGTTCCCACAGGAATAGGGCCCTCAATTTCCCCTGTATTTGTCTGTAAATTTTGTCTTGTATTGTATTGTTTCTCCATTGTACTTTTACCTTTGTACCCATGGACAGCGCTGCAGAATCTGTTTGCTCTTTATAAATTAAGAGTAATAATAATAATAGTTGTGTGTAAATAATTTCATTGAGAAACCCAAAGTTTGTGAAAAAGTTAACAATTTTTTTAGTATGATCAAATTTGGCAGCAAAAAGGTTGCATGAAATATACCAAATTGGGCTTAGATCAATACCTTGGTTTGTCTACTAAAAACATATATAGTTTTGATAGGCAAATAAAAAAAATAAAAAAAGCTTTAAATGGAGTGATGCTAACAATTCTCAGTACTTTCAGATAGTTTTTCTCTAAATTTCATGGCCCTTAAAGGGTTAATCCTACTGGTTACATTGAATTGTCAGATCAACCATTATTCAGCATACATTAGTTTTTAAAAAGCAATATTAAAAATGAAGTTATCAAGTGCATTGAAAATGCAATAAGCATTCTGCAATATCATGAATTATACTAAATCCTGCTATACTAATTGCGCAAGGCTGAGAATCACATGGGTTTACCTAGACTTTCTGAATTAAAATCCATTCCAGATCAATCAGAAACAAACTATTGTTCCTATCAAATCCCTGCTATACCTTAGACAGGCATAATTTAACATTGGCGTTCCAATCAGAAAACACTTTTCACACAAGACAAGTTTTGGTTACCACAAAAGTAGTAGTGTGGATTTCATACTACACAAAGAGTGTACATAAATAGCACTCAACAACGTTTTGGTTTGCTCCTCTTGGCTTTGAACATCTTTCTCCATTGTAAAAACAATTGCACATGTCCAGTTCACATTCTAATAAACTAAATTAATTTTTGATTACTAAAAAGTTCAATATAAAATTAGAATCGCATTGTTAAACAATGAAACTTGTAAACAAATTAAATACAATAATCAAAATGTTCATTTACTAGATTAGGGGTTTAAACATGAAGGGCTACAAGTGGAGTGCATTATCTTGCGCTCATCCTTTCACAAAGAATAACACACAATCTGGCATTACAAATGAATGGTTAAAAATGTTAGCCAAAGCATCTTACCCACAACCCAAACATTTTTAGTGTGCCCTATACCTTTAATGGGTAGTACAGAGGTATCAGTAGGCTCATTGTGCACATATTACAAATGGTCAGTAAAGTGTTTCTATCGAGTGTAATCCAAAATACCACCTTAAAATGTAGTGCTTTTTGAGACTTGAAGTAAAGATTATTGCTTGATAGTTTCTATGTTATGGAATTAAAGGATCTGAGTTATATTTAGACTTAATACTTAGGAAACAAAGGTTTATTAGTGAAAAACATAATTCATGCTTACCTGATAAATTAATTTCTTTCATGGGGTTGAGAATCCACTATCCATTGCTCCTGGGAATTACTCTTCTCTACCACTAGGAGGAGGCAAATCTTCCCAAACCCAAAGAGCACTATAAAACCCCTCCCACCTCACACATATCTCAGTCTAAAGTATAGCTAATCAAACACCTAGATTACAAGTTGTGCGTTCGTGTTTTAATGCTGAAAAAATTGCCATTTCAGCGTTAAAACAGCAACGCAGCCATTTCGAGTCTTGTCGATATAGCTGTACCACAGGTCTTTTAGCCTGTAACACAACGTCAGTCCCGCACTCGTAAAAATTACGTTTTTTCATGGGATTTCCATAGTGCTGCCATTGCAAGTTTACACCCTATAACGACACGATCTGTACCGCCATCTGAGAGCAGTTGAGTTTTACGCAACAAAACTGTTACATAAAACTCATAACTAAACCGTTGCAAAGTACACTAACACCCATAAACTACCTATTAACCCCTAAACTGAGGCCCTCCCGCATCACATACACTAAATTAAACGTATTAACCCCTAATCTGCCGCTCCCGACGTCGCCGCCACTAATAAAATGTAATAACCCCTATTCCGCCACTCCCCAACATTGTCACCGCTATAATAAAGTTATTAACCCCTAAACCGCCCCATCCCACATCGCAAACACTATTTAAATATTATTAACCCCTAATCTGCCATCTTCCCACATCACCCCAATTTACTAAAGTTATTAACCCCTATTCCGCCGCTCGACAACACCGCTGCCACTATAATAAACCTTTTAACCCCTAAACCACAAGCCCCCCACAACGAAATATACTAAATTAAACTATTAACCGCTAAACTGAAAGCCCCCCACATCGCAATAAACTAATTTAAATTAGTAACCTCTAAACCTAACGCCCCCTAACTTTATATTAAAATTACAATTTCTCTATCTTAAATTAAATTAAAACTTACCTGTAAAATTAAAAAAACGAAGTTTAAACTAACAATTAAACTAATATAACTATTAAACTAAAATTAAACTAACTACCAATTAAAGAAAACTAAAATACACATTAAAAAAATCCTAACACTACTATAAAAATGATCTAATTACAAAAAATTAAAAATACTAAATTACAAAAAATAACAAACACTAAATTATGAAAAATAACAAACAAAATTATCAAAAATAAAAAAGAATTACACCTAATCGAATAGCCCTATAAAAAAAAAAGCCCACCCAAAATAAAAAAACCCTAGCCTACAATAAACTACCAATATTCCTTAAAAGGGCCTTTTGTAGGGCATTGCCCTAAGTTAAACAGCTCTTTTACCTGTAAATAAAGACCCCCAACAGTAAAACCCACCACCCAACCAATCCCCAAAAATAAAAAAAACCTAACTCTAACAAAAATCTAAGCTACCCATTGCCCTGAAAAGGGCATTTGTATGGACATTGCCCTTAAAAAGGCATTTAGCTCTTTTGCATTGCCCTTAAAAGGGCATTTAGCTCTTTTAAGAAAAGCCCAAACACTTAACTAAAAAAAAAACCCACCCAAAAAAGTTTAAAAAATCCTAACACTAACCCCCGAATATCCACTTACCGTTTCTAAAGTCCGGACATCCAGGTGGAGAGAAGTCTTCATCCAGGCGGCAAGGTCTTCATCCAACCAGGTGGCATCTTCTATCTTCATCCAGGCGGCATCTTCTATCTTCATCCCGGCGGCGTCTTCTATCTTTATCCCGGTGGCATGGAGCGGGTCCATCCTGAAGACTTCCGGCGGGGAGTATCCTTTTTATACGCTTGCTGCCGTATACTGAATCTTCAATGCAAGGGAGCCTTTTCAAAATGGCATCCCATGCATTCCTATTGACTGATTTTATTTTCGAAATTCAAATCAGTCAATAGAATGAGAGCTACTGAAATCCTATTGACTGTTCAAATCAGCCAACAGGATGAGAGCTACTGAAATTCAATAAACTCTCATCCTATTGGCTGTTTTGAACAGCCAATAGGATTTCAGTAGCTCTCATCCTATTGGCTGATTTGAATTTCCAAAATAAAATCAGCCAATAGGAAGGCAAGGGACGTCATTTTGAAAAGGCTCCCTTGCATTGAAAATTCAGTATACGGCGGCAACTGTATGAAGAGGATGCTCTGCGCCGGATGTCTTCAGGATGGACCTGCTCTGCACCACCGGGATGAATATAGAAGACGTCACTGGGATGAAGATAAAAGACGCTGCTGGGATGAAGATAGAAGATGCCGCCTGAATGAAGATGGAGCCACCGGGATGAAGATCCTTCAAGCGGGACCTCAGCAACTGTGAGTATCTAAAGAGGGGTTAGTGTTTTTTAAGGTTTTTTGGGTGTTTTTTATTTTAGATTAGGGGTTGGTCATTTCTTAAAAGAGCTAAATGCCCTTTTAAGGGAAAGAAAAAGAGCTAAATGCCCTTTTAAGGGCAATGCCCATACAAATGCCATTTTCAGGGCAATGGGTAGGTTAGTTTTTTTTAGATATTTTTTTTTATTTTGTGGGTTTGGGGGGTGGGTGTTTGTAATGTTAGTGGGTCTTTGTATTTTTGTTTTGAAAAAGAGCTGATTTCTTTAGGGCAATGCCCTACAAAATGCCCTTTTAAGGGCTATTGGTAGTTTATTATTTTGATTTTTGTTTTTTTTAAATGGGTATTAGAATAGGAATAATTGTTATTATTTTGAATAATTCGTTTGTTATATTGTGTAATGGTTTTTTTTTGTTTTGGGGTGGGTTTTTCTTTTTAGAATAGGCATTTTTTATTTTAAATGGGCAGCAAAAAAGCTGAATGCCCTTTTAATGCCCATACAAATGCCCTTTTCAGGGCAATGGGTAGATTAGGTTTTACTTTATTTTTATTTAAGTGTATTTTAATTTAAGGGTATTAGAAAAGGAATAATTTTTATTGTTTTGGATAATTTCGTTTGTTATTTTTTGTAATGGTAGGTTTTTTTATTTTTTGTAATGGTAGGTTTTTTATTTAATGTAATGTTAGGTTTTAGTGTAAGGCAGCTTAGGTTTTATTTCACAGGTAAGTTTGTATTTATTTTAACTAGGTAGTTAGTAAATAGTTAATAACTATTTACTAACTAGTCTACCTAATTAAAATAAATACACACTTCCCTGTGAAATAAAAATAAAACCTAAGCTAGCTACAATATAACTATTAGTTATATTGTAGCTAGCTTAGGTTTTATTTCACAGTTAAGTATGTATTTAGTTTTAAATAGGTATTATTTAGTTAATAATTTTAACTTTAATTTAGCTCTATTTAATTATGTTAACGTTAGAGGGTGTTAGGGTTATGGTTAGGTTTGAGGGTTAATAGTTGAATTTAGTTTGTTGTGATGTGGGGGGGGCTGGCGGTTTAGGGTTTAATAGGTTATTTAGTAATAGTGATGTGGGAGGCAAGAGGTTTATGGGTTAATAACTTTATTTAGAGGCGGCGATGTCAGGGAGCGGTGGAATAGGGGTTAATAGATTTATTATAGTGTGGGCGATTTTGGGGTGCAGGGGAATAGGGGTTAATAACTTTAGTATAGTGGCGGCGATATCGGGAGTGGCAGATTAGGGATTAATAGATTTATTTTGGTGGCGGCGACATCAGGAGCATCAGATTAGGGGTTAATAACATTATGTAGGTGTCGGAGATGTCGGGGGCAGCAGATTAGGGTGTTTAGACGTGGGGTTTATTTTAGGGTGTTAGATTTAAACGTAACTTTTTTCCCTCATAGACATCAATGGGGCTGCGTTACAGAGTTTTTCATTCCACAATTACAGGTGTTAGGTTTTTTTCTAACCCACTCTCCCCATTGATGTCTATGGGGAAAGCGTGGATGAGCACATCAAAATAGCGCTTGTATTTTGTGCGGTATGGAGCTCAACGCAAACGTAACGCACGCACAAGGCGGCTGTTTGAAAACTTGTAATGGCAGCACAATGGAGTGTGAAATAATGCAACTTTTATTGCGTTCGTTTGCACCCGTTGCGCCCATAACTTGGAATCTACCTGAACGTGAAGTAAGAAATAGGAATAAGAGCCATAAAACGATCAGGGGGAAAAATATTCTAAAGAAAAAAATTAACCCTAAAAAACATAAGGGAAGGGGCTCGTGGATTTTCATCACCGTGAAAGAAATTAATTTGTCAGGTAAGCATAAGTTGTATTTTCTTTCATACAAATGGTGAGAGTCCAAAATCCATTACTCCTGGGAACTAATACCCAAGCAGTGGAGTCCACGAGTAATTTTTTTTAAATGCAAGAAAAAAATCAAACTGGGACAGCTGCCTGAATAATCTTCCTACCAAAGACTGCTTCAAAAGAAGCAAAACATCAAAATAGTAGAAAAAAGTATAAAAATATTCAAAGTAGCTGCGTTGCAAATTTGGTCAACTTAAGCCTCATTCTTGAAAGCCCAAGAAATGGCAACTGATCTAGTAGAATGATCAGTAATCTGTTGCGGTGGAGGCTGACCTGCCTTCAAGTAAGCCTTGTGAATCAAAAGTTTCAACCAAGAGGCCAAAGAAACAGCAGAAACTTTTTGACATTTTCTAGAACCAGAAAAATGTATGAAAACAGCTAGAAGTTTGTCTAAAGTCCTTAGTACCTTTAGTGTAATATGTCAATGCCCTAACAAGTATGCAAAGAGCTCTCTGAAGCATTTTGGTATTAGGACACAATCAAGGAACAACAAAAAGTCAAAAGAGGTCCCTAAAACTGCCTTATCCTGATGAAAAATCGAATAAGGGGGATAGCAAGAAAGAACAGATAACTCTTCTACAGAAGAGAATGCCAAAGGAAATAACACTTTCCAAGAAAGCTGTTTAATAACCGCCTTATGCATAGGTTCAAAAGGGGGAGCCTGCAAAACCCACAACACCAAGTTAAGATTCCATGGAGGAGAAATTGTCTTGATTACAGGTTTAATATGGAGCAGAGCCTGAACAAAATTATGAATATCGGGAAGATTAGCAATTACCTCCCAAGGATCCCAAACTCCCTGTGTTCTCAGATACCGCAAACAGCTACCCAACCTGAGAGACTTGCATCTGTAGTGATCACATACCTGGTAGGAGGAGCAAAACAAGCCCCCTAATTAATAAACTGATGATCCAGCCACCAAGTGTGATATTGACATATTGGGATCAATAAATATCTCTTTAAGACAAATGAGCATAGTCTGCACTATTAACAAAGCATACAAACCTGAAAATGAGCAAATGGAATTGCATCTGAAGCTGCAATAAGACCTACAACTTCCATACAAAGAGCAACTGAAGATAAAGAGAGAGACTGAAGGTTCAGACTAGCTGACACCAAATTTAACCTTATTTGCTCTGTTAGAGAAAGACTCATGGAGACTGATTCTATTTGAAATCCCCAAAAAGTTACCTTTGTTTGAGGAATCAAAGAACTTTTTGGAAAATTGATCCTCCAATAACATTGTTAAAGAAACAACAAGAGTCGGTTAGTGTAAGATTCTGCTAAAGGAAAAGACGGAGCTTGAACTAAGATGTCATCCAGGTATGGAAACACTGAAATGCCCTGAGTTCTTATTACAGGCAAAAGGAATGTGTGCTAACCCGACATGCACAACCATGACAAGCGTAAATCCTAAGGCCAACGCACAAAATACAAACTAACCCGAGGTGCAAAACAGCATGGGGAATAATGTAAAGGATTCTGTCCCAGGGCCATATATATTAGAAAATATATATTAACTTAACAAGTGCCCATAACATAGCTATAGAGTGTCTAAATGTTAATAAATGATAGTTACCAATAGACACTCGTCCACTAGCAAGCAAGGATCAGACAGTCAAACCAGTGCTGAAACAAAGGTTATGGAATAGGAGTATATTGTAGATCCATAAAGGGAGGTAAAAGACAAGTCCCTGTGACCAACCCTCTGACAAGCACTGCACTCTGAGGGAAACCAGGCCTCAATATAGACTGAAAACCGATCTTTGTCTGAAGAATCAAATGCACATCTTCATTCTTCAACCACCTCCAGTGAAGGCAAAGTGAAGACTGAGGTAGAATGCTTAACAGTTCAATCTATGGGAATGGTACTGCCAGTGCTGGATTGGCCCACTAGGTGGGCCGGTGGGCCGGTGGGATGCTAGTGCCAAATGGCCACATACTGGGCAGAAGTGCGAAGGGAACCTCCAAGCCAGGACATGGAGCTAGCCTTGTGTGCAGCATAGAACATCTATTCAAGACCCCTCCACTACTGGAAGCTTAAAGGTAAGGGTCGAGGGGTGGGGACTAGTCCAGGGAGGGGGCAAGGGGATCTGGACACAGTGTGGGGTTGGCTGGGCAAGGGGTGGGGGGGATGCTGGGCCGGGCTTCAAAAATTCCCAGGGGTGAACTGATTTCCCAATCCACTCACTGGCTTATCCATTGTTTAAAAAAAACAAAGGTTACACAGTGTTGACAAGGAAGCAAACATTTCTCTCATAGGAAATATTTGGCTGCACTATTCTGCAATGCACTAAGTGTCTACCATGATAAGATTTCTATAACATAATAAATTACTTTTCATAATACAAAAAAAAAACATGACATTTTGCTATTGGAGAGATGGACTGGCAACAAGAAGTGAACTGCTTGTGGATTGAAAACTAAAGAGGCAGGTTCTACCCATGAATCTCACCAAAGATAGTGTCCTCTTTTTTATTATTGCAAAGGGGGAGATTTAAGTTCCAGAATATTTTACTAAATAGAATAGCAGCACTTTGAAGAATAGTTGGTTGAGAGGCTTTGAGAAAATGAAGTCCGCTATGTGCAATAAAGGTGCTTGTATCCCATATCCACCAGCCAAACATCAAGCTTCAGAAATTATGTTCACTTTTCTCTCTCTTCCTAGGTTCCTCATGTTCACATTTCACACTTTCTTCCTCTACAGTACACAAACTGCAAAGCTATGTAGGTAGTACAAGGTAAGTGCATCAGTGAACACAAAGAAATGTGCTTAGGGTTACTGAGCAAACTGCATGTGTATAGGCATGGATGGTCGGTGGGTCTCGAAAGGATTCCTCCCCAAATGCTACCTTAGGTGCCATTAACGCCTACATCAAGGATTATACTTTTTTTGGCTGCGTGTACAACAAACATAGCAGTGATTTAAGATCCCCGCTGCTATTAGTAGCACCCATAGAGCAATGCTTTTACACCCTCATGGTTGTCATAAAATTCACAGGGCAGAAGTTTTACCCCTGTGGCTACTTGTAACAAAGAACAGTTCTTACCCTCTGACTGCAGGTAGTACTTGTGCTGTGACACTTCTTTCTAGGCCATATTTGTAATAAATACAGGTAGAAGATGGCTTTACATTTTAGTTGCAACTCAGGGGACATTAAGAAAACTGGACATTTAAAGGGACATGCAACCCTAACTTATTTTCTTTCATGATTTAGATTTCCAATTTACTTCTATTATCAATTTAGCTCTATTTTATTGGTATTCTTTATTGAAGGTGCAGAAATGCACTACGGGGGAACTAGCTGAACACATTGGTAAACCAATGACAAGAGGCATTTATATGCAGTCACCAATCAGCAGCTAGCCTCCAGCTCCTGAGCTTACCAAGGTATCATTTTTGACAAAGGATAGCTAGATAATGATGCAAATTAGATAAAAGAAGTAAATTAAAATGATATGCTCTATTTTATTTTCATGCCCCTGTAAGTGTCCAGACATCCAGTTGAAATACGGGACTGTTTCATTGAATATTGAAAGCCTGGCAGTCATTGCTTTGTCCTTGGCAAATGATTGCTCACTTTAAGAAAGAGTAAGGCTTGTTTATAGCCCACACTATTATACCTGCAATTAACCATCAACCTCTTAATGACCAGCGCTGTACCCTGTACGACTTTGCTGTCCTGGGCCACTGTCTGACGCAATCTCACTAAAAGTGGGGTAGTGCAGAAGTAGATTTGCAGAGTTACCGATGCAGAGAGGGACACCTGAAGGCTCGCCAGAAACACGGGGCATCCAGCTCCATAAGGAGCTTCTTGATAAATATGCCCCTAAAACTTTACACTTATTTTGTCACAATTTAAACAGCTAATGAAACCTTAAAAAATGCATCTACATGATATTCTCAGATTAATCTTTTCTTTGAATGCATTATTCTATCTAGCATTTATTTAGTGTTTAATGTCCCTTTAATAGTGAAACATATAATAGAGGTTAGGGGGTATATTTATCAAAGTGCGAGCGGACATGATACAGTGTAGCGTATCATGTCTGCTGCACATCGATAAATGCTGACAGCATACGCTCTCAGCATTTATCATTGCACCAGCAGTTCTTGTGAACTGCTTGTGCAATGTCGCCCCCTGCAGATTTGCAGCTAATCGACCGCTAGCAGGCGGTGTCAATCAACCCGATCATATTCGATCGGGTTGATTTCTGTCCGCGACCTCAGAGCAGGCGGACAAGTTATGGAGCAGCGGTCTTTAGAACTGAAGGCTCGTCGGAAACAAGGAGCATCAATCTCCAGACGAAGCTTGATAAATCGGCCCCTATGGCTCCCATAGACTGTAATGACCACAGTGCTTGAGCCACTAATTGTTTGCGTGGCTCCAGTGTGACAGCTGGTCAGTGGCAACCAATAGATACACTGATTACATTACGTTAGTGTATCTATTAAAGGGACACTGAACCCAATTTTTTCTTTTATGATTCAGATAGAGCATGCAATTTTAAACAACTTTCTAATTTACTCCTATTATCAAATTGTCTTCATTCTCTTGGTATCTTTATTTGAAATTCAAAAATGTAAGTTTAGATGCCGGCCCATTTTTGGTGAACAACCTGGGTTGTTCTTGCTGATTGGTGGATAAATTTATCCACCAATGAACAAGTGCTTTCCATGGTACTGAACCAAACAAATAGCTTAGATGCCTTCTTTTTCAAATAAAGATAGAAAGAGAACGAAGAAAAAATGATAATAGGAATAAATTAGAAAGTTCCTTAAAATTGCATGCTCTATCTGAATCATGAAAGAAAAAATTTGGATTCAGTTTCCCTTTAATAATAATATTAATGCTCTATTAATAGTAATAATAATAAACATTTTCATTAATTTTGTGTAACCCTGTGCAATTTTTTTATTAAGATCTTAAAACAAAACTTTTTGCAAGACATGGTAAAACAATATTTTCACTTGGCTTTTGCTTTATTTATAAACCACCTTATTTCCTTTAAGATAAGTAACTTTTCTAATTAGGCTGACATTTTCAACGTGCTTCCTCTTTTAAAAGGGTACCAATCAAACATTTGCAAATTCTAATCAATCATTTAAACATTTTAAGCACTGAGTGCTTTTTAAATATCAGAAATGGGGAGGAATGGTTCTATCGTTTGATGCATAATAATGCACTCAATGTATTTTTTTAAAGGCAGATCCTAACAACATTATTTCATTTCCATCAAAATGAAAGTGCTGCAAGATGAATAGAAATCTCAACCTGTATCATCTCATGAGTCTTTGAAACATCAGCCTTAAAATTTATTCTGACAATACAGAAACCTTTTAAAAAGTATAACCTGATATATCTAAACTGTACTTAATATGACTCTTATAAAACTTTCTTTTTTCCTATAGAATTTATATAACTTTCACTTAGAGAAGAACGTTTAAGGTTTAAAACCTGTGTCTTTCACCTCTGAATAGTTTTCATTTGTTTCAGTAAAGAAATTATTCTTATTCATGGCTAGATTAGGAGTAGAGTGCTTTATCTGTGTTCAATTTTTTTTACCATCGCATGCCCTGGTGTACAAGTATTGCAGGTCGCAAGTAAAACTTTTGCATTCTCATGGACCAATCCAAGACTTTGTGCGATGTTGAGAACCCCCAGAGGGCAGATTTATCAAGCAGCGGATGCAGCAATCTACCCCAGAAGTTTCAGGTCCACTTAAAACTTAACAGAAATGCTTGTGCAATGATAAATGCAGACGGCATATCCTATCAGCAATTATCGATGTCGGGCGGACATGATCATGGTCCCCTGGCATTTGATAAATCTACCCTATAGACTTTAATAAAGCCTCCTTTTGAACAGCTTCCAGCTCACACAAACACGAACGCAGAATTGAATGAGATATATGTATGTATTTTTATACATATTTCTGTAATTATATATGTATATATGTCTGTAAATACATATATGCACATATAAATACATATATACACATATAAATACATATATACACATATAAATACACATATACACATATAAATACATATATACACATATAAATATACATATACACAATAAATACACATATACACATATAAATACATATATTAATAAGTATAGAGATACATGCATATATATCTATATGTATACATATATTTATATGTGGTCCTATCAATCTCTATGTAATGATAGTGGAGGGCCTTCTAGTGGGCCTGTAACAACATTAAGAGACAACTAACTTGAAGTCTGGAGTGCTCTAATGTTGTGTTTGCTATATTATTGCAAGTGGGGAAGCGGGTGTTTGTGCTTACTTTTATAGGTCCCTGCATCAGTGATCCCGGCCTCTTCCTGTTCCAGACTTCAAGGAGAAATCTTCACTGCTGAGCTGCATGTTTTTCCGGTGTCGGTGATGGATAGAGCCAGAAGAAAGTTGGTGCCCCCAAAGCGTTAAAGAGAAGGAGTGGAGTTGGCATTGAAGAAAAGAGGGCCTGCAGGAGAAAGGAGGTTGTCAAGCGATTAAGATGTGGTACCCCCCTCCCCTCAAACCCACCCCCCAGCAAGAGCCTTAGGAAGAGCCAGGAAAGCAGTTAGGAGGCCCTTGGTAGTAGTTGGTGGGGGACATGGGCAAGGCCCAAGGCTAGGGCAGGCGAATTTCCCTGCGGGAGGTGGGTCCCAAGGTAGTGAGCTGGGTGCCGGGGCAGGCCCTAGTGGGGTGTCAAGAGTAGCAGGGGCCCAGGCTGGGGGTCTTAGGACATCTGGTGTGCATTGTGCGGTGGATACAGCACCTGGAGGGGGGCAGCAGACAGCTAAGTTGCAGGCAGGCAGTGGTCACTTGGGGCCTGGTGGGGGGCCGCGACGCAGCCTCTGCCCATTCCCTGACTGAAGTGATATGCCCAGCGGGGACTGGGGGGGGGGGATGGCGGTATGCTGCTGGGGAGTCCCCGTGGTTCATTGCGGCCTTCTTTGCCGGATCCGGAAGTGACATCATCTGGTCCTGCCCACCGACGCGACATGTCACGCGCTGCGTCACCGTCACAGTGAGGAGCATGGTCGTGAGTGGGAGGACTAGAGGCCGAGGGCACAGCACCGGAGCACCCCTAGTAAGTGGGGGAGTCTCCGGGCAGGGGAAGGGCCTTCAGGGGGTGGAGGGAGCTCCGTTAGGGTTGATGGGGTTTTTTTCGGATCCCTGTGGTAGGGGCGGTGTCGGGGTCTTCGGTGCACTGCAATTTAAAGTCGGCGTACGAGTTCCCCCAGGTGGTAAAGGAAAAATTGGGTAAGGAGAAGGTCCTGGGCAGGATTGCGCAGTCCTTTCACGTCACTTCCGCTGCTGGACCTGGTGGTCTCTCCTTTGGAGCTAGTCCTTAAGAAGGAGCCAGGGAAGTTTAGGCTAATACATCATCTGTTCTACCCGAAAGGGGCATCTGTCAACGATGCTATTGACCCGGACCTTATCTCCATGCATTACCAATCGTTTGACGATGCATTGGTGATAGTGCAAAGCAAGGGCCGGGGAGCGTTGATGGCAAAGCTGGACATTGAGTCGGCATTTTGGCTCCTGCCCCTTCATCCTTCGGCCTTTCGATTGATGGGCATGAAATTTGGAGAAGAATACTATGTAGATACATGTCTACCTATGGGTTGTTCCTTATCATGCTCATTGTTTGAATGCTTCAGTTCATTTCTTCACTGGGCGGAGCAGAAGGCATCAGGTGGGGGGGCAGTGGCCCACTACCTGGACAATTTTTTGCTAATAGGGGAGCAGGGTCCACAGAGTGTGCCAAGCTAATGGTGGTCATGCAGAGCATGATGGTGGAGTTCTGGGTGCCGTTGGCTGAGGACAAACAGAAGGGCCTTGTACATGTCTCACCTTTTTAGGGATAGAGATTGACACGGCCCAGACGATGTGCAGGCTGCCACAGGACAAGGTCGACTGCCTACTAGAGGTGGTAAAGGCGTTTTCCAAGGCTAGCTTTATACCCTTAAAGGAGCTGCAGTCTTTGTTGGGCCTGCTTAACATTAGCGGGCAGGGCAATCCCGATGGGGAGAGTCTTTAACTGTCGCTTGGAGAGCCAACTAAAGGGCACTGTGGATCAGCGCAAATGCATTGAGGACTATGGCTATGAAAGAGGACCTGGGCGTTCGGGAATGCTTCCTAGTCTCCTTCAATGGGGTCTGTATTTGGAGGGCTCCTCCATTGTCCAATCAGCTGTTGCACCTATTTACGGATGCGGCTGGGGGTTTTGGGTATGGGGCATATCTAAATGGGGAGTGGAGTGCCACCCTGTTGCCAGAGACTTGGGTGGCCACAGGTTTGGTCAGGAACCTGACACTGTTGGAACTGTTTCCGATAATCGTAGCCGTTCAACTATGGGCTTGCATGTTACAGGACAGAAAGGTCATTTATTAGATGTACAATAAGAGTGTGGTGTACGCAATAAACAGATTGTCCACATCATCTCCGGTTGTTGTGACGTACCTGAGGCATTTGGTGTTGCGCTGTCTTCAGCGCAATATCTGCTTCACCGCTAGGCACGTGCCAGGGGTGCAGAACGGGGTGGCAGATGCGTTATCTCGTTTTAATTGGGGTCAGTTTAGGAAGCTAGTACCTAGGGCGGCAGCCATCAGCTTAAAGTGCCCCTCCTTTCTTTGGCAGATGGCACAGGATGGGAAGCCATTCTCCTGTTGATTCAAGCTTCATTGGTGCTGAAGACATGGAAGGTTTACCGCAAACATTGGGGACAATGGGTGTCATTTTGTCAGTGGAGGGGTAGAGAAACACACAGAGCATCTCAGGTACTGGTCCTTGAGTGGTGGTAGTGAATGTCAGGGACTTTGAATGGATTAGACCAGCTGGAGGGCAACAATTCCTGGTACATGAGGATGGCAGGGCATTGTCGATATTCCAATTCAGAAAGGTTCTGGCGAGTGTGGCGGGGGCCGCAGGTTTGGATCCGGGGAGGATTGCCCCCCATTCAATTAGAATAGGGGAGGTCACATTCTCAGTGGCTAAAGGGTCGGCTGTGGCAGAGATAAAGTGCTTAGGCCATTGGAAGTCAGGGATGTACAAAGCGTACATCAGGTCCTTACTATAAAAAAAAAAAAAAAACGCACGGGCGTGCGGGGTAGCCCCTTCCGCGAGTGTTTGGCACATTCAAGTTACGTTACAAGGAGGCATGACAGTGGGTTATGCTTTGGGGGGGGGTAAGATAAATCCCGGGTAGGGCCTGAGTGTCAAGTAATGTTGTTCACCCCTGTTTTCCCAGGTGTTTTAGATGAGAATTCCTCTCCAGTGCGGGTGTGGATAATTGGACATTCCACTGGGTGTTCATCAGGGTGCTATGTTTCCCGGAAGGTCATCAACTTGGATTTCAAGGCCAACTTCAGATGGTAGGTCGGAGGGGTTTGACTTGGGAGGAACTGCCAGCTCTCCTACAGGAGGCGCATAGGAGGTTGGGAAAACTACAGATTATCGTGTTGCACCTCGGTGGCAGTGATATGGGGTCAGTTCTGGCTTTGGACCTCATTAAGAGAATGGTGGTAGACATTAAATGGGTGCATGCGTGGCTTCACGACATGAAGATAGGGTGGTCAAATGTGGTTGCTCGACTGCATTGGTGCTACATCGCAACCTAAAGGGTGGCCTATAATATCAGAAAAAAGGTCAACCGGGAGCTGGGTAGAGCGGTCACGGGACTGGGTGGTTTTGTTATCCGGCACGAACTGATAACGGCTGACAAGAAGGACCTTTATCGCCCTGATGGTATGCACCTGACGGACGGTGGGTTAGACTTATTTTTGAAGGACGGCAGGCACTTTTATGAGTAATCTAAAAATAAATAGTTATTAACAGATGCTCAAAATATTGTTTGTTGTGAAAGTTGGATAAAAAAAAGAAAAATAGTATGGTTGTTTTTTCTATTTAGTGTAACTTAAGGTACCTGTTGGCTAGGTGGCGGCAAGAGTCATTTATTGTAGTTCCTCTTGTGGTGGTTGGGCAAGGCTCTAGGTGGGGGCATCAAGAGAGAAGAGAAAAAGGGAGGGGTTACGCCAGCTAGGTGCTGGCCTAGGGGTCCTCTCCCTTCTGAATGCAGGCCAAAGATCTCTGTCATCACAGCTCTCTCTCTCATGCAATGGGGCGGGAACAGGTAGCATGACTCTTTGCTAGGGATTATGTATTACACATACCTCCCAACATTTCCAGGACAGAAGTAAAAGCAATGACCAAGCTGCATTATTTGGGCAGGTCTGAGAAGAGAGTGGCTTTGGGCCATGCTATGTCAGGGCAATGGCATAATCTAGACAGTACCAGGTAGAGCCTAGTTGTAATGTGATCAGACTCAGGGCAGTTCTCAGGAACCAGGACATTCCCCTGGATCAGGAGAGGAGCTGCAAGCGGGGCAGCAGTAAGCAGGGGCGGAACTACCATTTATGCAGCAGGTGCAGCAGCATCAGAGCCCAAGATTTCAGCCTATCCAAAGTCATGTGCAGAATGTGAACAATTATAGTAGAGCCTTTTATTATTGCAGGATCCAGGTCCATCTATCCTCAAAATCACTATACAGTGCAGCATTTAAAATATTACTATTGCTACTGACTTACCTTAAGGGGGCCCAAAGCATTTTACACCAAGGCCCTCTGTTGAAATGGTCCACTACTGATGGGCAGACCTCTCAACCCATGACTATCCTGCAAAATCTGGGGCAGTTATAAGGTCCAATGATACTATGTACTACTTTCACAACTGGTATTACCAATAAATAAGCTTCTAAACTAGTGAGACAACAATGTAAATTTAATTTAAATAAATAATAGAAATATAGCATGAGTTAAGATCAAAGTAAGGGGTGGGAATAGAGTCTGAGTTAACACAATGAATACCAAAATAACATATTGGAAATAATGCACTGAAGACCTTTTTGGGGCATGTACATATGTAGCCACTTTTCACACTTTTATTGCCATCATGACATGTTGTCTGCTGCCATTTCAATGTTGTGAGTGAAAGATAGAAACATGGAATGACTAGAGCTAAGAACCTTATTTTATTCTAATGTGTAAGCTTGATTCATACATAGGGTATTAGGCATTTCCAAGGTATTCTCCCAATCCTATTTCCCCTTTTTTCTCTTAATATAGCGATCCATCCCTCCCCGTCATTCCTACTCCCCCGCTGGGATTGCTTGGGCTTCCAACATTTTTTACATAGATCTATATTTTGCGAAACCCTGTGCTTTGCAGTGTATTATGTAGCACTACATTGGATTGTGGTAAGGGGTTAAATTAATTTAAAGAGAAATTAAACCAGGCTTGCTTTGGTGTACAAATGACATGATAACTGGAAACCAGGAAGGACAACAGGCAGACCTCCCAACCATCTTTATTATGGGATAGTCATAGGTTGGGAGGTCTGCTTGTCGTCCCTCCTGGTAAAATTGGCTTCTTCCCTGCTCCCTAAAAAAGCTAGAAACTAATTCTGGACATAAGGATTCTTCATAATTCTGCAAATTAAAATACTGTAGCTTAGACAATTTGCAGAATTATGAAGAATCCTTATACCACTGAATGTAATGTTCTGGTTGATCTAGGTAGAGTAGGACAATGGCGACTATTACAAAAAATTTAGAGGTGTTATTACCCTTTAACATTACTTGATAATACTTTTATGTCACTACAAATTCACCAGTAAGGTAAGTATTATATTGTGATGAATAAATCAGTCAAGGGAATCAGCAAGTTGCTTAACAACCAAGTGCACATGAACAGTTCCAGTGGCAGATGGCCAGATGATATGAGCTATGCTTTAATTATCTTCTATTAAAGCTTGCCTGTAGAATAAATGAATATTGTACACAATAATCACAATCAAGCTGTATAGATCTACAGTAGTGACTGTGTTTGACATAAACACGTCCAGTACAAAAATAAATTATGTATACAAGCATTGCCAACGTTCGAGTGCATTTTGTATAATATTTAAAAAGAAATTATACACATTTTGTCTATTATGAATTTACATGGATATTAATCTCCGGATTAAATCATCCATAAAGTATTTAATTAAAATGAGTTTAAAAAAACAAACAAAAAACAATATAATTGAATAGCTGTTCTGCTCACTTTACCTGTAATTTACTCAGATTAGTTAGAGAGCACACAGCAAACTTAAAGGGACATGCATGTCATAAATAAAGTGTGTTGACTTGAGTCATACAGAGCATGCAATAAACATTTTCACTTTAATGTCTCTGTAAAGGACAGTAGATTAAAAATTCTAACACAATAATTTAAACTTGAATCAAGCAGAAGATTTTTTTCTGACAAATTTCAAAGTTTCTTTTTATTCCCAGTCCCATGTATCACGTGACAGCCATCAACTGAAGAAGAGACCTGTGAGGTCTTGAAAGCTTATGGTATTAAAAGAACGTGATTTTGTTAGTTGATTAAAAGGTATCACAATCTACTAAAGGAACATTCTCTGTGGTACCAATGTGGCAACAACCCCTTTTCTGCACAATCAAATCACTCAGAGAAACCTACATTTGTAGTATAATATATATATATATATATATATATATATATATATATATATATATACAGGGAGTGCAGAATTATTAGGCAAGTTGTATTTTTGAGGATTAATTTTATTATTGAACAACAACCATGTTCTCAATGAACCCAAAAAACTCATTAATATCAAAGCTGAATATTTTTGGAAGTATTTTTAGTTTGTTTTTAGTTATAGCTATTTTAGGGGGATATCTGTGTGTGCAGGTGACTATTACTGTGCATAGTTATTAGGCAACTTAACAAAAAACAAATATATACCCATTTCAATTATTTATTTTTACCAGTGAAACCAATATAACATCTCAACATTCACAAATATACATTTCTGACATTCAAAAACAAAACAAAAACAAATCAGTGACCAATATAGCCACCTTTCTTTGCAAGGACACTCAAAAGCCTGCCATCCATGGATTCTGTCAGTGTTTTGATCTGTTCACCATCAACATTGCATGCAGCAGCAACCACAGCCTCCCAGACACTGTTCAGAGAGGTGTACTGTTTTCCCTCCTTGTAAATCTCACATTTGATGATGGACCACAGGTTCTCAATGGGGTTCAGATCAGGTGAACAAGGAGGCCATGTCATTAGATTTTCTTCTTTTATACCCTTTCTTGCCAGCCACGCTGTGGAGTACTTGGACGCGTGTGATGGGGCATTGTCCTTCATGAAAATCATGTTTTTCTTGAAGGATGCAGACTTCTTCCTGTACCACTGCTTGAAGAAGGTGTCTTCCAGAAACTGGCAGTAGGACTGGGAGTTGAGCTTGACTCCATCCTCAACCCGAAAAGGCCCCACAAGCTCATCTTTGATGATACCAGCCCAAACCAGTACTCCACCTCCACCTTGCTGGCGTCTGAGTTGGACTGGAGCTCTCTGCCCTTTACCAATCCAGCCACGGGCCCACCCATCTGGCCCATCAAGACTCACTCTCATTTCATCAGTCCATAAAACCTTAGAAAAATCAGTCTTGAGATATTTCTTGGCCCAGTCTTGACGTTTCAGCTTGTGTGTCTTGTTCAGTGGTGGTCGTCTTTCAGCCTTTCTTACCTTGGCCATGTCTCTGAGTATGGCACACCTTGTGCTTTTGGGCACTCCAGTGATGTTGCAGCTCTGAAATATGGCCAAACTGGTGGCAAGTGGCATCTTGGCAGCTGCACGCTTGACTTTTCTCAGTTCATGGGCAGTTATTTTGCACCTTGGTTTTTCCACACGCTTCTTGCAACCCTGTTGACTATTTTGAATGAAACGCTTGATTGTTCGATGATCACGCTTCAGAAGCTTTGCAATTTTAAGAGTGCTGCATCCCTCTGCAAGATATCTCACTATTTTTGACTTTTCTGAGCCTGTCAAGTCCTTCTTTTGACCCATTTTGCCAAAGGAAAGGAAGTTGCCTAATAATTATGCACACCTGATATAAGGTGTTGATGTCATTAGACCACACCCCTTCTCATTACAGAGATGCACATCACCTAATATGCTTAATTGGTAGTAGGCTTTCGAGCCTATACAGCTTGGAGTAAGACAACATGCATGAAGAGGATGATGTGGTCAAAATACTAATTTGCCTAATAATTCTGCACTCCCTGTATATATATATATATACTATCCAAACTTCTTGTGACAGAAAAATGTTTGGATTTCTGAATAGTTTGGATTTTGGAGTATTTGCATCTTTAAAATTGGAACGTTTAGAGTAAATGGGACTATGGGGCCAAATTATCAGGCTCGCCGGAAACGGCAGTTATGAAGCAGCGGTCTTACCGTTGCTCCATAACTGGTCTGCCTGCTCTGAGGCTGCGGACATCAATCCACCCGATCCTATACGATCGGGCTGATTGACACCCCTTGCTAGCGGCCGATTGGCCATAAATCAGGGGGCAGCATTGCACAAGGAGTTCACTAAAACAGCTTGTGCAATGATAAATGCCGACAGTGTATGCTGTCGGCATTATCGATGTCTGTCGGACAGACTGATGAAAAATTGGCTCCCAAGTGTAAACAACAATATGTTATGTCATTTAGGCAATATTTACATGTTATAGTACAGCTTATACTTACTAAAGGCAGTCATATTTCAATACTTTTGTGACTTATAGGCAGGGAAAATAGTAATTTTTGATAATATTAATTAGTAAAAAAAGTTTTGATTTTAGAATTAGTTTGGATTTTGGAAATCTGGATTTTGGAATTTGTACCTATACACTAAATCAGTGATTGTGTATCCTGAATCATTAAGTGAATTGCATTGCACACGACTGACATCTAGGATGTTTCTCATTGACTGTCTGAAGTGCTCAGTGCATGTGCAAGGTTACTTCTGTTTATAAAGATTAGCCATAGGTGTACATATTTTACTGAGTTAAACTGCTCAGGCGATGCTAATTGTGAAATTTCTGTCCTACTTGATCTGCCTCCGATCAACTGTAAGTGCTACTATTCTAGGAGCAACAATAGCCCAACCATGAAATGGTAGATCATGCAAACTCACAGAGTAGGTCCAACAAGTGCTGAAGTGTGAGGAGTGGAAAAATGAACTATTGTCCGTTCATCACTCACTACAGATTTCTAAACTACCTCTGGAAGCAAAGTCAGCATAAGAACTGTGTGTTGGGAGCATCATGAAATGGGTTTCAATGGCTGAGCAGCTGTACACAAGCTTCACAACAACATGCACAATGCCAAGCGTCAGTTGGAGTGGTGAAAGCAATCTATCACTGGATGCTGGAGCAGTGAACCTATGTTCTTACAAACTGAGCAAGCAAAATTCATACTGTAAAGTGTGTTGGAGGGAGATAATGGTCTTGAGCTATTTTTGAGGGTTTGAGTTATCCCCTTAGTTACATTGAAGGGTCACCTTAATGCTACAGGAAACAAAGATATTTTAGACAATTGGTGGCTTCGAACTTTGGGGCAACATTTTGGGGGAAGGCCCTTTCCTCTTCCAACATAACTGTGCCTCTGTGCACAAAGTAAGGTTCATGAAGGCATGGTTTGACAAGACTGGTGTGGAGGAACATGAGGGATCTGCACAGAGCCCTGACCTTAACCCATTGAACATCTTTAGGATGAATTGGAATGCCTATTGTGAGCCAAACCTTCTTCTCCAACATCAGTGCCTGACCTCACAAATGCTCTATTGGCTAAATGTGTGTGTGTATATATGTGTGTGTGTATGTATATGTGTATGTGTGTGTGTATTCATGTGTGTGTATATGTGTGTGTGTATATGTGTGTGTGTATATGTATGTTTGTATTTGTGTGCGTTAGTGTGTATGTGTGTGTTTGTGTGTGTGTGTATATATTTGTGTGTGTGTGTGTTCGCATGTGTATTTGTGTGTGTGTGTGTGTTTGTGTAACCTGTGAAACATTAGGGATATGTTAGTGTTAGTAAGCTTCAGTATAACACAGACAGACACAGCATTTTTTGGTATATTTTTATCCTTTAAAAAAAAATATTAAACATTATTTAAGACCCATATCTCTCATGAGAATGACAGCTATGTATATTTGCTTAATAAAGACTGAAAGTATATATCACAGAGCATCTGTTTGTTCATAACAAGAATCTCCTTTTTACTGTTGGAACCTAAAAATGTGAATTTATTAAAAAGCATAAATCAAACTTCTACCTCTCTAGGACAAGGTCCAAATAATCAACCACCTGGTTTTACTAAATCAATTTATTTTATTGTAACTCCTAAGTATGCTAGTATGCATATTTGGCAATGACTTACACATGAATCTTATTTACTGTGCAAAGGTGGCTGAAGATATGTTTGTGCAAAAGAAAAGTCAGTTCTAAATATGTTTTTACTATCATGGATTCAACATGATGCTGGGTTGTGAAGCAAAAAGCACAATGCTCTTTCAAAGTATTTTCTGTTACATTTTCAATTTATTTACAAGTGGAGGAACCTCTAGAGATTATTATCTGTAAACATGTTTTTTTGCAGCTAAAAAGAGCAGATCGGAAAAAAATAAATAAACAAAAAACTTGAAATTTCTACTGCTAGGGGGCTAATCACAGATTGTAAAATATAAAATATATTGCCAGAAAATGTATTTTTAACCCCTTAACGACCTGTACATCGCTGGCTGTTAAAGGAGCATTGTACACTAGATTTTTCTTTGCATACATTTTTTTTGTAGATGATCCATTTATATAGCCCATCTGGGAGTGTTTTTGTAACAGTGTATAGTTTTGAGTATTTGTTAATAACATTGTGCTGATTTTCAGGCTGCTAACCAAGTCCCAAAGTATCAGATGTAGACCAAGGTCTACAGATTCCTGCTGCTATAGTTTGTGTAATATGTATTTTCATAAGCAGGGAAGGGAGGACGCAGGAGTGTCTCCTATTCGATATTTCCAAGAGCCTTTACACTGAGTGTCCCAGCCTAACCTCATCAACTGTGCTAAACTGTAAGCTTCTAAGTAAGTTTTTAAAAGATTTTATACTGGATTTTTATATCAGTATTTGTGCATATTCTTCTCAATAGTATTGTCTATTATATGAAGTTACATGAAAAATTTGTGAACACTGTCCCTTTAAGTTTTTTTTGGCCCATGACAGGCAAGACTGCACTATTATGACCTCACTCCCTCTTGCAGGGCTCCTGAAATAAGGCTATGAAAAAACGAACCCTATTGAAATACCAGCAAAGTACAGGGTATGCCACTTATCGTTAAGAAGAATGCAAAGGCCAGAAGGTCGCCCAAAAACATGCTTAAAACTGACAAAGCAAGATCACAAGTAGCGCATTATGATTTTTTCACACGCGATGTGGTCTTTTCGCAATCAATTTCCATTGTGCAGGTATTGTGCAGTCTTGAAAAATTGCAATTGTGCGCGTATGCACCTTTTACGCAACAATTCTTTAAGCACTCGAAGGAGCTGTAGTTAACGCTTTTCCGCAACAAATAAGTTTCATACATTACAATTTACACTTACACTCATATTAACACTGTTTAATAAAAAAATATTTTAAAAAAATATTGCACACAAAAGTTATAAGGGCTCAAAGATAGGAGATATCGGTTGTTAGAAGAAAAAAAAGCTGACGCAGGGATTTTACATTGAAATACAATCTTATGCACAACACATTAAACAATATCTCAGATGTATTTTCAATGAGATATTCACATATACTGTAGGTCTTGAGATATCTAGACATATATATATATATATATATATATATATATATATAATATACAAAGAAAAGTCTGGATCCTCAGATGCAGGTAAAACTTAGTTCATTTATTAGATAATACAGGTAAAAACACAATGTATCAGCAGATACAGTTATTCAAGCCAAGACTGACATTGTAGCATAGACAATGTTGGCAAGCGGGTATACAGTATAGTAGGCAGCAGAGGCTAGTAGACGAAGTAATCCATGTGCTTGAAACAAACACTAGCCTCGTGCTCTGCCTTACCCGTCTATTGCTTCCTCCTTCCTGATTACGGCACAATGGAGCGTGGGAGACGTCACTCGTAGACGTACTGCGCATGGGATCCAGGCTGCAGCGCTCACCTCATCCAAAAGCGCTGAAAGTGTGCATAATATACAAAGAAAAGTCCGGATCCTCAGATGCAGGTAAAACTTAGTTCATTTATTAGATAATGCAGGTAAAAACACAGTGTATCAGCAGATACAGTTATTCAAACCAAGACTGACATTGTAGCATAGACAGCTGGGCAATCTGCAGCAGGCATGTTTCGTGCCTACGGGCACTTGTTCACTGCTCACAGGTGTCCCAGTTCTTCATCCTTAAATAGGTCATTCTTAAAGGTATAAACACTCCTGAAGTAAACTTAGTGTCTAGTTAAGGTCTATGCTAATTACTAATAAAGTATATGCAATTCACAGACAAAATATAAACATATGAAAGTCAATACACACAAATGTACACATCAATTCATTCAATTATAAATACAAATATAAACTGTCAAAAGTAAACCTGAATTAATAACACATAGGTACTATTTGTAATATTGTGACAAAATTCATGTAATGAACATTCATAATATAAAGGGGCTATTTCAAAGACATATGTATGAGAAAATAGAGATAAGGGATTATATTTATACTATCCCATATTTATTGTTTATATCTGATAAATCCCTCTCTATTATAACTAAACATACATATCAATGTCCCTTCTGAAATGTAATCCTTCTTGAATAATAGTGTTAAGGGAAAAAATCCAGAATACTTCCCTAGTATCTAGCTTTGTTTCTCTATCACCTCCCCTCTTCCATAAAGGTACATGGTCTATTGCCTGGACCATTAGTAAACTGGCATCAGAGTTATGGTACTCACAAAAATGCCTTGCTATTGGGGTGTCAGACTCAATATCATCTATTGATCTGAGGTGTGCTAAGAATCTATCCTTTTGGGATCTCTTAGTTTTTCCCACATATTGCTTATAGCACCCCCTACAGGTCAATAGATATATTACATGTATAGGGGTGTTTATACCTTTAAGAATGACCTATTTAAGGATGAAAAACTGGGACACCTGTGAGCAGTGAGCAAGTGCCCGTAGGCACGAAACATGTCTGCTGCAGATTGCCCAGCTGTCTATGTAACAATGTCAGTCTTGGCTTGAATAACTGTATCTGCTGATACACTGTGTTTTTACCTGTATTATCTAATAAATGAACTAAGTTTTACCTACATCTGAGGATCCGGACTTTTCTTTGTATATTATGCACACTTTCAGCGCTTTTGGATGAAGTGAGCGCTGCAGCCTGGATCCCATGCGCAGTACGTCTACGAGTGACGTCTCCCACGCTCCATTGTGCCGTAATCAGGAAGGAGGAAGCAATAGACAGGTGAGGCAGAGCGCGAGGCTAGTGTTTGTTTCAAGCATATATATATTCATATACATATCTCACAATAAATAGATATAATCCACATATCAAATATATAGAGAAATATTTATTTAGAAATAAATAGAACATATTCCGTTGCAAAAACATTTTCACAATATGAAATATTCCCAGTTTCATGTACACCTTGCAAGGAGAATATGTTATGGGCTTTACGCAACATATAAGGGTTTTGTGTTTTTTTTCTATTTGTCTTCTCCATTGATTTCAATGGGGATATACGTGAACACGCATGCAATTTCACGGTTTGCATTACGCAGCTTAACACGCACAGAAAATAACAGCTAGATTACAAGTTATGGCGTAATGGCTGTTCGCAATGAGCATGTGCATTATTTTCATTGTGCACTTTTCATAACGTCGGGATTACAAGTCTGAAAAGAACCTCGTTACGCATCATGGTAATACAAGTACTGTGTTTATTTCCCTAGTGTAATCACTGACGCGTAATGGCTTCTCCAATGGAGATAAATGCAAACTGAAGAATACACGGATTTGTCTAACACTCGATATCGCGAGAACTACACACTGCTCTGTCATATCACACATACAACTTCATGGATACAAACTAAAATCAGATCAAATGTACAAACAACAATCGCTCACACAACATATCACATATGCATTCAACTAATACTACACAACATTTACACTAAACAAGGATTTGGAAAATACGTTGCAATCTGCATCATGGAACAAAACAACATGAAAAATGAATTGCACACTGATACACAAACAAAACATTCGCATTGCCGATTAGAAAACATTATTACAAACTAAACGTTTACAAACTTAACTAATACGATACAAACAGAAATCAGCATTTAGATTTTGAGATACTAAATTAGGAGAATGTTATGCAAAATGATCATTATGACATCATTGCATTATATACATTCCACAAATACATATGTGCATTTACAAACTCCATATGAGCATGCGCAAATTAAAACAACTAATACACATTGCACACATGCAAATCATCACTAAAGCACACCTGAACCTCCTTTACTTTGCAAACCGGTACATTATTAACCATTTACATAGGGTATATAAGCACGCTAGAAACATGGCTTCTTTCAATGTATTTTTTTGAAATAGGTGCAGGTCTAGGTGTTGGAGGTTTCAGAGAGTTAGCAAGTTAGTTACTAAAAGAGAGAGTTAGTGAGTGAGAGTTAGTGAGTGAGAGCGAGAGTTAGTTAGTGAGAGAGAGTAAGAGTTAGCTAGTGACAGACAGTGAGAGTTAGTTAGTGACAGGCAGTGAGAGTTAGTTAGTGAGTGAGAGTTAGTGAGAGAGAGTGAGAGTTTGTCTGGGTGAGTGCGCGAGTGCTGTTTTTTGGTACATTACATAAACACATTTACACGCAAACACATTCAATACATACATACGCATATCAGTAGCACTACATACATACACATACAATCCATACCACATTCCTTTTAATCCCATACCCATCCCATAGTTAGAATTTGGTTGATTTACACCAACTTATTGTTTACATACCCTCATTTACTCTTTTTTTATATGTTTGTCTGTTAATTAATACCCCTTACCCTATTTTTTAACACTATTCACAGTTTGAGCACTTTTCACTTTTAGTTCATTATTTTGACCCCCTTTCATTTGGGCACTTTCACATTTGGAACGAGTATGGCGGGAAGGAGGGCTAGGGGCGAGCCAAGGCAGGAGATCAGCGAGGAGCTCATATAGCTTATTATGCATCAGGTTACTCAGCAGGTTATGGAGGAGGTTAGGGAGCAGGTTAGGCAGGAGAGAGGGACAGGGAGGGGAAGAGGAAGGGGGAGAGGAACTAGAGGGGGAGAGGAAGGGAAAGAGGAAGGGGTGGGTGGACCTAGCCACTTTGTTGAAGATGAACAAGTGGCTGGGCCTAGTAGTGTAGGGCAGGAGCTCAGACAGGGCGCAATACACTCCAGACAACAGAGGCTCACATCACAGAGGAAGCCCAGGCAGAGGGAGGAGAGGTATACCATGGAGGAGAAGGAGATCCTTATAGCAGCCAATATGGAGAGGACTAGGAGGCTGCAGGTACCGAAGGCCACCCATTCAGATAAGAAAAAGTTGTGGCTGGAGATAACGAATGCTGTCAATGCAGTGGGGGAGTGCAGGAGGGATGTCAAATCAATACAGCAATGCTACCGGGACTGCAGAAGTAAACTCAATAAGAAGATGTCAAGGGAGAATGCATACCATACAGGGACGGGTGGCGGGCCGGAACAGGCATTTGTATACAGATGCTGGGAGGAAATGCTGTGTCCCAACATCTCTGAGGTGGCCGTAGTCAGTATTGAATGAGGATTTGATACCAGGAACCTACCCCTCTCATCTGCTGGTAAGCTCATTTAATAATCTCTTTACATCCACCTCATAACCCATTCACACGCAAAAGAATTTAGGGATATGACTAACACAATTACGCTTTTTAAACACTATTACGGAAACGCATTCAGAATTACCTTGAGAAAGTTGGATTGGAAAAAGAGCCATCACATTTAGTATTTAGTCTACAGATTAGGTGTGCATTTAAACAGATTTAAGATGCACACAAAAATACATTCATATTGACCATCTAGATATCTGAAAGACAGGTTTGCAAATATGTAAATCGTATTGTTTGCTTTTGGTTAAAATTGACTTACGAAGACAGTCTCATTAATAAACTTTCAAATATAAAACATTTACATCTTTATTTGGAACTGTGCTAATATCTCAATTTATTTCATTTTCAAATATACAGAGTCTGGGGCCGGGGAGGAGGAAACACAGCACGAACAGGCTCCTCCTTCACCCAGGCATGAGAAACGCCACCTCGCGCAAAAATGGAAGATATCCCTGCATCTTCCCCCCTCCTGAAGAAGCCCCCCATGAAGAAGAGATCCCTGCAGCAGCCCCTGTGCAGCACCAGCCCTCTGTGCATTAGTCCACTGTGCACCAGCAGCCCGCCGTGCACCAGCTCCTCCTGAAGACAACATCCCCCCAGAGATACCAGAGATGGAGCTGATGAGGGCCTTCCTAATAGAAATGCAGAGTTCCGGAGGGAACAACAAGAACACAGAGAGTTCATGAGAAATGCAATGAACTGTCTGCTCGAAGGACAAAATAATATCTTGCAGGTCCTCCGGGAGGTGGCAGGCAGACCAGGAAGGGGAAGACCCTCAGCTCCTGGACCCTCAGCTCCTGGACCCTCAGCTACTGCACCATCTGCTCCTGGGCATCCTCCATCTCCTCCTCTGCTTGGTGAATCCCCAACCACTCATATACTCCTCCTCCCCTTCTTCCCCAACCATCTCCAAGGAGGACACATCGGACTGGGTATTTGCCCTCCCCAGAGCCTCCATCTCATGGGAAGAAGGGAAGGAGGAAGAAGTAATTATGTATATCTATATTTTTTTAGTTATTTAATGTGTAAAGGATAGGTATGTGATGATGTTGTTTTCTTACACTTGTGAAGCACACTCTGTATTGAATAGGCTTCTATAGGGCCAACTCCATGGAAGCAGAGTGTGTTTTACAAATGTTTTGAGATAGCATCATCACATGCTGTCCTTGTTGATTAGATTGATTGTTTTTTGTGATGTGATGTCCAAACTGTTCTCCTAATACAAAACAATGACCATTACAATTATACATGATGGCATATCACTGTATTGATTCCAACAACACAGCTTAAAAGGCCAATCAACACTTGAATTATTGTTGTTTAAAACAAATATAATTTCTTTATTACCCATTACCAACACTGTAATAGAAATACATGTTTTTACCTCTGTGATGACCTTTTATCTATGTCTCTGCAAACTGACCCCTTATTACAGTTCTTTTGACATACCTGCATTTTAGCCAATCAGTGCTCACTCCAGGGTAACTAGATGTGCATGAGCTCAATGTTTTCTATATAAAAAACACATTAACTAATGCCCTCTAGTGGTCAAAATGCATTCCGATTAGAGGCACTCTTCAAGGTCTTTTTGTGAAAATAGAAAATAGCATATGAACCTCCTGGGTTAAGATTTCAACTAAGAAAACCAAGAGAACAAAGCAAAATTGGTGATAAAAGTACATTGGAAAGTTGTTTAAAATTACATTTACGATTTAAATCATGAATCTTTTGTTTGACATGACTGTTCCTTTAAACAAGAACATATGCTAACATATACTAATCCTTAGGGCTTGTTGGTATATATATATATATATATATATATATACAGGGAGTGCAGAATTATTAGGCAAATTAGTATTTTGACCACATCATCCTCTTTATGCATGTTGTCTTACTCCAAGCTGTATAGGCTCAAACGCCTACTACCAATTAAGCATATTAGGTGATGTGCATCTCTGTAATGAGAAGGGGTGTGGTCTAATGACATCAACACCCTATATCAGGTGTGCATAATTATTAGGCAACTTCCTTTCCTTTGGCAAAATGGGTCAAAAGAAGGACTTGACAGGCTCAGAAAAGTCAAAAATAGTGAGATATCTTGCAGAGGGATGCAGCACTCTTAAAGTTGCAAAGCTTCTGAAGCATGATCATCGAACAGTCAAGCGTTTCATTCAAAATAGTCAACAGGGTCGCAAGAAGCGTGTGGAAAAACCAAGGCGCAAAATAACTGCCCATGAACTGAGAAAAGTCAAGCGTGCAGCTGCCAAGATGCCACTTGCCACCAGTTGGCCATATTTCAGAGCTGCAACATCACTGGAGTGCCCAAAAGCACAAGGTGTGCAATACTCAGAGACATGGCCAAGGTAAGAAAGGCTGAAAAATGACCACCACTGAACAAGACACACAAGCTGAAACGTCAAGACTGGGCCAAGAAATATCTCAAGACTGATTTTTCTAAGGTTTTATGGACTGATGAAATGAGAGTAAGTCTTGATGGGTCAGATGGATGGGCCGTGGCTGGATTGGTAAAGGGCAGAGAGCTCCAGTCCGACTCAGACGCCAGCAAGGTGGAGGTGGAGTACTGGTTTGGGCTGGCATCATCAAAGATGAGCTTGTGGGGCCTTTTCGTTTTGAGGATGGAGTCAAGCTCAACTCCCAGTCCTACTGCCAGTTTCTGGAAGACACCTTCTTCAAGCAGTGGTACAGGAAGAAGTCTGCATCCTTCAAGAAAAACATGATTTTCATGCAGGACAATGCTCCATCACACGCGTCCAAGTACTCCACAGCGTGGCTGGCAAGAAAGGGTATAAAAGAAGAAAATCTAATGACATGGCCTCCTTGTTCACCTGATCTGAACCCCATTGAGAACCTGTGGTCCATCATCAAATGTGAGATTTACAAGGAGGGAAATCAGTACACCTCTCTGAACAGTGTCTGGGAGGCTGTGGTTGCTGCTGCACGCAATGTTGATGGTGAACAGATCAAAACACTGACAGAATCCATGGATGGCAGGCTTTTGAGTGTCCTTGCAAAGAAAGGTGGCTATATTGGTCACTGATTTGTTTTTGTTTTGTTTTTGAATGTCAGAAATGTATATTTGTGAATGTTGAGATGTTATATTGGTTTCACTGGTAAAAATAAATAATTGAAATGGGTATATATTTGTTTTTTGTTAAGTTGCCTAATAATTATGCACAGTAATAGTCACCTGCACACACAGATATCCCCCTAAAATAGCTATAACTAAAAACAAACTAAAAACTACTTCCAAAACTATTCAGCTTTGATATTAATGAGTTTTTTGGGTTCATTGAGAACATGGTTGTTGTTCAATAATAAAATTAATCCTCAAAAATACAACTTGCCTAATAATTCTGCACTCCCTGTATATATATATATATATATATATATATATATATATATATATATATACTTGTTAAAACAAGCAAATATTTTATTGTTATAATAAGCCAGTATGCCATATTTCTCTCAATGTGTTAAATAAAGTGTATATTTTTCAAGCTAGATTAAAGTCTTTTATTTTGGAAATCTATTTCAAGGGTTACAAAGCAGAAAATTTGCCTACATGATTTTGACAGAGCATAACATTTTAAACATTATTCCCGTTTACTCATATTCTTTGAATTGTTATACTTTGCAGAAAGATTTATCTAGGAAAGCTCAGGAGCAGTAAGAACATAGCTTCAATCTGCTGATTGGTGGATGAATATATCTACCGATTGTCATTTCCTCACCCATGTGTTCACTTGAAAACTAGTAGTGTATTGATGCTCTTTCAACACATTATACCAAGAGACTGAAGCACATTTAAGAATAGAAGATAATTGCAAACGGCTAAAATTGTATGTTCACCATAACTAAGGACAGATACATTTAGGGTCTCATATCCCTTTAACACTTACATTTTAAATACATGCTTGCAGTACTATATTTAGAGAATAACAATGTGGAATCGATACATGACACAATATTAAGCATTTACATTAAAGGATTACTTTCTGTGATAATTGTTAAGCTAAACAACTAACATATTAAAGTTAATAAACATTAATTAAAACCTACTGACCTATATTTTCTCCTAAACGGAGTTTCATAATGTTCTAAAAGTTATATCTTTTATTCGCCGATGATGTCACATTATCCTGCCCACTATTTTCAGCACTGAGTGTTCAAAATAATTAAACCAATAACTTTGTGTTTAAAGCACCATTTTTAAACCTAGATATTGTAAACGGATTGGTACAGAGCAAAGGATACCCACGGAGTGGGTTTGGAAAACAATTAAATTTGCAGACAAGATTTCTGATATACGGTAGAGATATGTTAATGAAATGCTATTGATAAAAAGCGTATTTGGGGTAGTTAGTTAGTAACAGGCATAGAAAATATTTACTTACAGTGGCCCTTTAAGAAGAAATATCAGGACATAACATGATAAAGGTGAATGCATATTGAGAAATTAATTCAAATACAAATGTGCATTTTTTGGAATTTTCAATGTAGAAAATTAAACATAACACATTATTTTTTTTTAATGGGAAAATATTGTTGACAAACATATGAAATAAGATGGAGTATATTCATTGCTGAACATTCATGGATTAACACTTGCCTCGAAATAGAATCGGGATTAACAACACTTCCTTTATTTGTTTCTTCCAAGAGACAGCCATCAATAGATATTTATTTGCTCTTTACCATCTATGTTTCAACAATGTACATGATTGACACAATCCATAATCCATGAAAACATGTGTTCTCATTCGCAAACGTGGCAAATCCAATATTGTGGGACAACGTAATCCAATCAAAGGACGGATTTAACACCTTTGCATGTGATGTCTTATGCAACCTGGCGCATCCAAGATCGTGTAAAAACGTAATACGAACCAATGACGGATTTTTATCCTTTACATGTGACGTCTTACGAAACATGGCGCATCCGAGATCACGTAAAAACGTGATTCGAACCAATGACGGATTTTAATCCTTTGCATGTGACGTCTTACTTAATATGGCGCATCAGAGATCTCGTAAAAACGAAATCCGAACCAATGACGGTTTTTATACCTTTGCATGTGTTTTGTGGTATTCTCAGGATGTATACATATCATATATCACTTAGAGCAAGAAAAGAAATGACAGGTCACACAGGTTTTTTGCAATACGTACAATAACAATAATAGCTTTATTCCACAATATGATTATAATAACAATATACCACAAAACTCTGTTCATGCTTACACCCTTTATGCAGTTACAATTCTTATGTAATTACAATCACTGTGTAGCAATACATATTTTAACTAAGTTGCCTGTGCAACTACTAATAACAATCTTATGTTATACTACTGCTTAAGCAATTCTAGCTAGCTTTAAACAAATAAGAAATACATCACTGTGATCCCCATTTCATCATCCTGTCCTGTGGCTCGATTGGAGAAGACATCTGGGCAATCTGAACAGGAGAAGGTGGTCTCGGGAACAACACTGATGATGCGTCCATCGACAGGTCACAAGTCTCCTAATCAGATTGCTCACAGGTACCTATCTTTATATTGTTAACTTATGTAACAGTTTTGGCACAAATCCACAGACCCCTAGACACTCCCTGCAGGTTGGCTGAAGCCCAAAGCATCTGGCCAGTCTGCTTTAGCCTCACCCAAGCTTATCAGGGGCATTCCAGGGTACTATCCCTTACATCATTCCTATGCTTATGCTGTCACCATTCATATTTATCTGATAAGGTGTTCTTATACAATTACTTCTGCCAAATACAGTAACAATAATATTTAGCTTTAACCATCTTTCATAGCTTTATATAATAGCTAAAACCTCATAATAGCTTTATTACTTAGCACACTGCAATTAATAATAATTAATAATCTTTTAACAAATAACTAGTATTCAAGATGTTCTTTTAGTGTCAGTGAATGCCCCCTCCCCACCCCTGTCAGAGTTACACCCTCGTTCTGTCTGGGTTTGACTCCTTATCATTAGTGCCCATTGGTTGTTTACCAGTGTAGCATGACTCAGTGAAATACAGTGTCAGCTACTTGCAATTAATAATGTACTTTAACTCTGTTAAAGGCACACTCTCTTAAAGGCAAAGTCATACAAGTTAAAGCAAGTGTTACATGAGCAATTACCTCAACCATTTTCCTTACATTCCACCCCTTGATTATGTGACACCTTGCTTGTTTGTAAACACACACTTTTAATAATGAAAGCTTTTTCACTCAAGTAATATTGTCTTTTGGTTTAAAACACATCCTACCTAATGTATTACAGAAACATCCAAACATTTTTACTATAAGGAATTTCCCACACAAGCAAGCAAGACTTATTAATAGCCATTTAACTATAGTTTTACCTAAACTTCCAAGTCATCCCCCCAGTCCAAAAATCCAGTCAAAATCCTTAAGCCATTTGCTAAATTGCTGGTGGATTCCCTGGCAGACTCCTCCTTCTGCAGCTAGGAGGTAGTTTAGAGCCATTCTATTCTGTAGTGCCACCATCCTAATTTGTTCTTGTTCTAATGCTAAAAGCTCTATTGCATCTCTAGTTACATGAAAAGCTTCATCTACTAAATCAGCTAGCATGTTTAATCTAGTGAGGGCTGTAGCAGCCCCATAGTGAGGAAAAAAGGTGGCAGCCAGGCACTTACCTTCACTAATTTTAACTCCCTCATTTATCTTGTCCAGGTCAAGGTATCTATGCAATATAGGTGGTGGAAGAGTGGTGGTTATGTTAAAAGCAGGAAAGATATATCCTAAAAATCATGGGCCATAATGGGTACAAGGTATTACCTTTACTGCCCACCTCCCACACAACCCATAATATCCCACTGGTAGTTTAACAAAAGGAGGACTTATCCTATTCAGTCGCTTCCTCCTATCCTTAGTCTATGGGGCCTATCTATCAAGCTCCGAAAGGAGCTTGATGCCCCGTGTTTCTGGCGAGTCTTCAGACTCACCAGAAACAGGAGTTATGAAGCAGCGGTCACAAAGACCGCTGCTCCATAACCTGTCCGTCTGCTCTGAGCAGGCGGACAGATACAGCCGGAAATCAACCCAAACTAGTACGATCGGGTTGATTGACACCTCCCTGCTGCGGTTCATTGGCCGCGAGTCTACAGGGGGTGGCTTTGCACCAGCAACTCTTGTGAGCTGCTGGTGCAATGCTGAATACGGAGAGTGTATTGCTCTCCGCATTCAGTGAGGTCTGGCGGGCCTGATCCGCACTGTCGGATCAGGTCCGCCAGACTTTGTTAAATAGAGGCCCATGTGTTACCTGCTAGTGTTTGCATATTAAGTTGGTACCAGTCTTTAATAAGGTCTCTTGGCTCACCAAAACTTATTCTTCCATTTCTCATGGGCATATGTCAGGTATGAAAAGTCATAAAATTTCAGTTTAATGTTAAATACCCCCGTCTTATTTCTAACTATTCATCCTATGTTGTACATTAACATTATCATGTCTGGTAGCTGTGTTAGGTTGTCAGTACTATATATAGCTCTGTCCAGATTTTGAAACATAATAGCACCTGTGGTCACATTATTAGCTAGATGTAATTTATCCAGTAAGTCATCCCTACCTGGTGTATTAACACCTGTAAAATTCTGCATAGTTTCATTCCCAATCATTTCTCCAAGAATACTCATGGTTAAAGAGACACCTACATAAGGGTAACCTCTAGTCTGTCCGTGAGTCACAAACCCAAAAAACCAACATGGTCCTGATAATTTATCACATTAAACACATTTTTAGCAGTTTTAACAAAGGTATTATCAAGTTCCCTCGAGGAGTCATGCAGGGAGGCTACGTGGCGCTGTGCATGGTCCCCTTTCCCCTTGGGTTGGTTTTTTAACAATTTCCCATTCATCACAGGTCTCCTGATATACATTAAAAGGGGTTCAGATAATTATTTTCCTGTAAGTTTACACACATATATCAGACCCTCTGGTTCCCCCTCAGTGTATGATATGTTTAACATTACAGCACAAACCTGTTTATCAGTGGGTGTTTTACATCCTAAAATGCGTTCCTGAATCCCCACTGATAGTTTTGGGGAAGTGGAAGGCATACTGGGATTTTCACACACTAACTCAACCCCTTTTTGCCATTCAAATATTAAGTTCTCATTCTGCTAAATAATTGTCCAGCTCACATCCTACTGTGAATCCTCACAGTCTTCCCTGGTCATTGGGGCAGAGCAAAAATCTTTAGTTAGACAATGAAGAGTGGAGGAAGGGATATCACAGGTAATCGTCTCTTCTTCTGATAGTTCAAATACCACCCTTTCTCGCTTGGTAAGGAACATCCAATTTCCATATTCATTTTTGGTAAGACAGGTTACGTCGTCATCAAAGGTAAATGGGATGGAGCAGGATGCCCATGTTGTGCAATATGGAACGGTCATGCTTCCCTCATAGAAGGTGTGATATCTGGCACTGAATCTTTACACTTTATCCTCTGGCTCATCAGTGGTTGGCTTATGCATGCGACCAAAAGGAGTCCCAACAGAGCATCTGTTACAAAAACAGCCATGTCAACAAGAATATCTAGGAAGGAAACATACGTTAATTAATTCCACAAATAACACTTGCCTGCAGGCATAAGCAACCAATCATTGCTCCCTATCCTTGACTACAATCACTACATTGTTACTTCCCGTTTAATACATCTATGCCAATTAAATACTCTAGGATGGGTACAATTAAAACAAAACACCATGCTTGGGGAGACTTCTTACTTTCAATTCAACCCATTCTTGTTTTACCTCTATAGTCCCCCCCCCCCCCTATAAATCAAAGTTGCCTCCACTCCAGTATCAATCAAAGCCTGCTCAAAATAGACCACACTTATACTGGTAGCTTGGCCTGTTTCATATGGGAAAATTTGAACAAGGGTTGGAGAAGGCGCCAAAGGCTATCTGGTGGAAGAAATTGAAATGTGGAATTCACCAAAAATATAGAGTAAATTAGTGAAAAAATATTATATAAATTCTATAGGACCATATACATATATAATATGACTAAAACGTGTACTTAAACACTAGCGTGACAATAAGGCAATTCACTGATTACAATTAATAAAATTACATTTATTGGAACAAACAATTCATCATAAAACAGTTAGTACATTTCTCTGATTCATAAAACAGTTAATATGCTTCACTTCATTCATAAAAACCCATAAGGCATTGATAACTCAGAATAATATAAAATTGCACTAGTTCTAAGTTAACCTTTCATTGACAATCAAATACTTGAGTGGATAAAAAGCTAAAAAGCTAGACACAGGGCTGATTCAATGCACAATATGCTAGTCTGGAACCGGATTGCATAAACCTGAACGCTGTCTTTGACTGTTAATTGGTATGAAGTTAACTTTGACAAGCACAGTCTATAAAGCTTCAGTAGATGGGATTCCAAATAGGTGAATAGTCTTTCGATTAGGAAATTGGTAAAATACACAATAGTTCTTAAGGTGCAGTTAAACCTTTAGACTTTAAATCTTCACCCTCACTCCTGAGGGTCTTTCAAATTAGACAGTCAGTAGTAGGCACTTACCCGGTGCTCCGGTGTTATGGGCGGACCTCCTCACTCCGCTCACCTGTAACGCACCTTGTACACCTGTTCCGTCGGTAGTAGCCTTACAATATATTCGCAAACAGATTACAGCTTCAAAGTGTGCACACTTCAGATCCTCCTTAGAACACTGCTCCTACCGTTTTTGCTCAGTACTTAGGTAAATCAACTTGGTTCTGGCATCACGGTCCTGGGAGCTTATTGAGTATATGTCTTTTCCAAAACAAGCCGGATACTGGTATTGACCATACCAAGTCTCCTAATCAGATTGCTCACAGGTACCTCTCTTTATATTGTTAACTTATGTAACAGTTTTGGCACAAATCCACAGACCCCTAGACACTCCCTGCAGGTTGGCTGAAGCCCAAAGCATCTGGCCAGTCTGCTTTAGCTTCACCCAAGCTTATCAGGGGCATTCCAGAGTACTATCCCTTATGTCATTCCTATGCTTATGCTGTCACCCTTCATATTCCTCTGATAAGATGTTCTTATACAATTACTTCTGTCAAATACAGTAACAATAATATTTAGCTTTAACAATCTCTCATAGCTTTATATAATAGCTTGATTTATTACTTAGCGCACTGCAATTAATAACAATTAACAATCTTTTAACAAATAACTAGTATTCGCAATGTTCTTTTAGTGTCAGTGAGTGCCCCCCCCTTGTCATAGTTACACCCTTGTTCTGTCTGGGTTTGAATCCTTATCATTAGTGCCCATTGGTTGTTTACCAGTGTAGCAATACAGTGTCAGTTACTTGCAATTAAAGGGACATTATACACTCTTTGCATAAATGTTTTGTAGATGATCTATTTATATAGCCCATAAAGGTTTTTTTTTTAAATAAATGTATAGTTTTGCTTATTTTTAAATAACATTGCTCTGATTTTCAAACTCCTAACCAAGCCCCAAAGTTTTATGTGAATACTGTCAGCTACCTTCTCCAGCTTGCTCCTGTCTGTGTAAAGGGTCTTTTCATATGCAAAAGAAGGGGGAGGGGGGAGTGTCTTATTTGCCACTTGCAGTGGGCTTTCCAGCTACCTTTTCAACAGAGCCAAACTGACAGCTTCTAAGTAAGTTTTTAAACAGTTTCATACTGGATTTATATATCAGTATCTGTGCATCTTATTCTTTATAGTAGTGTCTATTACATGCAGTTATATGAAAATGAGTGTATACTGTCCCTTTAACTGTTAAAGGCACACTCTTTTAAATGCAAAGTCATACAAGTTAAAGCAAGTGTTACATGATCAATTACCTCAACCATTTTCCTTACAGCATGTGACGCCTTACGCAACATGACGCATCCAAGATTGTGTAAAAACGTAATCCAAACCAATGACGGATTTTAATCCTTTTCATGTGATGTGTTACACAACATGGCGCATCTGAGATTGTGTAAAAACTTAATATGAACAAATTACATATTTTTTTCCTTTGCATGTGATGTGGCGCATCCGAGATCACTTAAAAATGTAATCCGAACCAATGACGGATTTTATTCCTTTGCATGTGAAGTCTTATGCAACATGGTGCATCCGAGATCACGTAAAAACATAATCCAAACCAGTGACGGATTTTAATCTTTTGCATGTGACGTCTTATGCAACATGGCGCATCCGAGATTGCGTAAAAATGTAATCCGAACCAATGACGGATTTAAATCCTTTACATGTCAATAACATATGTGTTTATACTTAAAAACTAGTATGTGCTATATTGTTATCTATCAAGCGTATTAGTTTCATGTAATGCACAGCTTCAAATAATGTAACGCTAGATAACATAATACTGTAATATATGAAATATAATCCATTGTTGGTATCTAAATATATATTTCATTAGAATAGGAAGATTAGGAAATATTTAGGAAGCAGCAGGTTTTAACATAGAAATAATGCTACTATATACATTACGAAAATGTGTATGGTTTATACATTATATGTTACCTATAGCAATATATCGTTGGATAATTAAATATATTCATAAATAATAGAGATTAATCATCTGAAATGTGTGCATTACACACAGTGAATTCTTTTGTTATACTACTACAATAAGATTTAAGGAAAATTGGAATATATGTGTTGCCAATATTCAGATAATAGTCTGTTTTAAATATATTATATGTGTATGTTGATGTCAAAATAAATTATAATAAAATGTAGATTATAAATGCATATCTATAAATTAAGAATTTAAAATATATTTTAGTAGAAATTACATTAATAAATAAAGAAGAAAAAAAACATTTTTTTATTATGATAAATATGAGTTATGAATGTCATAAAACTTAAATAAATAAAATAACTTTAAAAATAAGTCAGAATGAGAAAACAGCCTCTTTGGAGCCATCTGACAAGGTGACATAGTGCATCACAGTCCTTGGAGGGAGTTGACAAGGGCAAACAAAGGCCAACACAGTCCCTTTGGAGCCATCTGACAAGGTGACATAGTGCATCACAGTCCTTGGAGGGAGTTGACAGGGGCAAATAAAGGCCAACACAGCCCCTTTGGAGCCATCTGACAAGGTGACATAGTGCATCACAGTCCTTTCAGTGAATTGAGAAAAGCAAACAAAGGCCAACATGGCCCCTTAGTAAAAATCTGACAAGGTGAAATAGTGCAACAGGCACAACAATAAAAACAAAATAGGCCAAATGGCAACAAATAGTAACAACCAAATAACAACGTGGATGGAGGAGTTATATGTGCTCCCTCGGACCAGCTCCGGATCCTCCACTTAATGGGGCATCAGCATCACCTTCATCGTCCTGCTCGTCTACAGCTGCGGCTTCATGCATTGCCTCTAACCGTATTATACTGGCTAGAGTCATGCTGGATATGCATGGTGTCATGCATCCTTCCCAGCAACTGATTGGAACTCAGCATGGTCTGCTCAATCCTTGCTAGAGCCTCTAGCGTCTAGCGAATGGAAAGGGAGGTCAGGTATTTTTTGGGGGGAAGGGCTGGGAGAGGGGTCAGGACGGGAAGGAGCGGGGTCAGAATGGGAAGGGCCGGAAGGCTGATGCCCAGAAGTGGAAGTTCTATCTGAAATATATAATACAATTTTATAAATACATATATTAAATTAAAATATATTATTATCTTGAGAGAAATCAATATTTACCATCATTTAAAATCTGTATTGTTGTTCTCAAAAAATATTTTTGACAAGGTGACATAGTGCATCACAGTCCTTGGAGGGAGTTGACAGGGGCAAATAAAGGCCAACACAGCCCCTTTGGAGCCATCTGACAAGGTGACATAGTGCATCACAGTCCTTTCAGGGAATTGAGAAAAGCAAACAAAGGCCAACATGGCCCCTTAGTAAAAATCTGACAAGGTGAAATAGTGCAACAGGCACAACAATAAAAACAAAATAGGCCAAATGGCAACAAATAGTAACAACCAAATAACAACATGGATGGAGGAGTTATATGTGCTCCCTCGGACCAGCTCCGGATCCTCCACTTTATACAAAGTCACAATAATGACTATGTTTAAAGGTATTTATTGATTTGAATCAAGTATAATTAATAATAATATTTAACTGATCCTTGAAACTCTTATTGTTCACTGGTATTTTTCATGGAACGTTTGATCAATACATTAAAAAACATATTTTTCAAAGTCAACATTATGTGCTAATCTTTATGATTTTATAATACGATATTTCTCTTTTTGATAATATATCAGTACGCATGTATGCATTTGAGATTGAAATGCCATAAAGTTCTTTTAGACACATGCCCGTGGGTTGACTTTGGAGACTCCAACAATTGGATAATATGGGAGTGTGTAATATGATCATATCTAAATGGCCACTCCACATAGCCTTTGAAACAAGGTAATCACTGATTACCATATCTATTAAGATGATTTCCTTTGTAATCTTAAATAGAAATATTTAAAGGGACACTGAACCCAAATGTTTACTTTGGCTAGATAGAGCATGCAATTTTAAGCAACTTTCTAATTTACTCCTATTATTAATTTGTGTTGGTTCTCTTGCTATCTTTATTTGAAAAAGAAGGCATCTAAGCAATTTGTTTTGTTTTTGTTTATTGGTGGGTGAATGTATCCACCAATCAGCAAGAACAACCCAGGTTGTTCACCAAAAATGGACCTGCATATAAAATTACATTCTTGCATTTTAAATAAAGATACCAAGAGAATTTAGAAAAATTGATAATAGGAGTAAATTAGAAAGTTGCTTAAAATTGCATACTCTATCTGAATCACGAAAGGAAAAATATGGTTTCAGTGTCCCTTTAAGCTTGATGGTTCAATCAATTACTATTCAGAATCTATACATGGTAGATACTACCGTTCATATTAAATATTAAGAATAGAATGGTATCTGACATAACTTTTACAGAGTATGTTTTGGGAATATCTCTTTTACATTAGGATTAAATGCATGTCATCCCAATATTACTAGAAACAATTAAAACTGAATATTTAGGTTAGATGAATTATTAATGTTTGAGTGAAATGAACAGTCTACATATAAATCATTTTCAAATCACTTTACATATCATACATCAATGAATTTCAACATGATTATGTTTTATGTATACTTAGATGTGACTGAGAAGATAAGAACAATGATGACATAATGCTATGGTCTGCATCTAGGCATTCAGATGAATAGCAATGACTGTCAGTACAATCATAATATGATTATTGGGTGTTTGGATGTAAAATGCACGTGACATCATGATGTCATTCATGACAATTCATACATAAATTGGAAAATAAATTAAAACATATGTTCATGCTGCATGATATAGACAGGGGGACAGTAGTGTATTAGAAAAATAATGGAATAATATATTTTAAAGGGACAAAGTTGTAGACTTTAGTTTTGTTCAATAGTATGATTTTGAAACAATACACGTTAGAAACATGTTATATATATTTGATGTACCATCAGACTCCAAGGGAGCCACTTCCTCCTCCATCGCACATGTTGTTACATCAAACTCTATAAAACATAATATGTTGTGTACACGTTAAAATCAAATATTATAACATGTTACTGGTGCTCAAGGACACGCATAAATGTTGCATCAAAGAGATACTGAACCAAAGTTAGGAATTTCTTAGGCCTAGATTTGGAGTTTGGCGGTAAAAGGGCTGTTAACACTCCGCGGGCTTTTTTCTGGCCGCACCATAAATTTAACTCTGGTATCGAGAGTTCAAACAAATGCTGCGTTAGGCTCCAAAAAAGGAGCGTAGAGCATTTTTACCGCAAATGCAACTCTCGATACCAGAGTTGCTTACAGACGCGGCCAGCCTCAAAAACGTGCTCGTGCACGATTCCCCCATAGGAAACAATGGGGCTGTTTGAGCTGAAAAAAAACCTAACACCTGCAAAAAAGCAGCGTTCAGCTCCTAACGCAGCCTCATTGTTTCCTATGGGGAAACACTTCCTACGTCTGCACCTAACACTCTAACATGTACCCCGAGTCTAAACACCCCTAACCTTACACTTATTAACCCCTAATCTGCCGCCCCCGCTATCGCTGACCCCTGCATATTTTTTTTAACCCCTAATCTGCCGCTCCGTAAACCGCCGCAACCTACGTTATCCCTATGTACCCCTAATCTGCTGCCCTAACATCGCCGACCCCTATATTATATTTATTAACCCCTAATCTGCCCCCCACAACGTCGCCGACACCTGCCTACACTTATTAACCCCTAATCTGCCGAGCGGACCTGAGCGCTACTATAATAAAGTTATTAACCCCTAATCCGCCTCACTAACCCTATAATAAATAGTATTAACCCCTAATCTGCCCTCCCTAACATCGCCGACACCTAACTTCAATTATTAACCCCTAATCTGACGACCGGAGCTCACCGCTATTCTAATAAATGTATTAACCCCTAAAGCTAAGTCTAACCCTAACACTAACACCCCCCTAAGTTAAATATAATTTACATCTAACAAAATAAATTAACTCTTATTAAATAACTTATTCCTATTTAAAGCTAAATACTTACCTGTAAAATAAATCCTAATATAGCTACAATATAAATTATAATTATATTATAGCTATTTTAGGATTAATATTTATTTTACAGGCAACTTTGTAATTATTTTAACCAGGTACAATAGCTATTAAATAGTTAAGAACTATTTAATAGTTACCTAGTTAAAATAATAACTAATTTACCTGTAAAATAAATCCTAACCTAAGATATAATTAAACCTAACACTACCCTATCAATAAATTAATTAAACACAATTCCTACAAATAAATACAATTAAATAAACTAGCTAAAGTACAAAAAATAAAAAAGAACTAAGTTACAAAAAATAAAAAAATATTTACAAACATAAGAAAAATATTACAACAATTTTAAACTAATTACACCTACTCTAAGCCCCCTAATAAAATAACAAAGACCCCCAAAATAAAAAATTCCCTACCCTATTCTAAATTAAAAAAGTTACAAGCTCTTTTACCTTACCAGCCCTGAACAGGGCCCTTTGCGGGGCATGCCCCAAGAATTTCAGCTCTTTTGCCTGTAAAAGAATAAATACAATACCCCCCCCCCCCAACATTACAACCCACCACCCACATACCCCTAATCTAACCCAAACCCCCCTTAAATAAACCTAACACTAAGCCCCTGAAGATCTTCCTACCTTGTCTTCACCATCCAGGTTCACCGATCCGTCCTGAAGAGCTCCTCCGATGTCCTGATCCAAGCCCAAGCGGGGGGCTGAAGAGGTCCATGATCCGGTCAAAGTCTTCATCCAAGCGGGGCAGAAGAGGATCTTCCATCCAATTGAAGTCATCATCCAGGCGGCATCTTCTATGGTCTTCCATCCGGAGCGAAGCGGCAGGATCCTGAAGACCTCCAGCGCGGAACATCCATCCGGACCGACGACTGAACGACGAATGACTGTTCCTTTAAGGGACGTCATCCAAGATGGCGTCCCTCGAATTCCGATTGGCTGATCGGAACAGCCAATAGAATGCGAGCTCAATCTGATTGGCTGATTGGATCAGCCAATCGGATTGAACTAGATTCTGATTGGCTGATTCCATCAGCCAATCAGAATTTTCCTACCTTAATTCCGATTGGCTGATAGAATCCTATCAGCCAATCGGAATTCGAGGGACGCCATCTTGGATGACGTCCCTTAAAGGAACAGTCATTCGTCGTTCAGTCGTCGGTCCGGATGGATGAAGACTTTGACCGGATCATGGACCTCTTCAGCCCCCCGCTTGGGCTTGGATCAGGACATCGGAGGAGCTCTTCAGGACGGATCGGTGAACCTGGATGGTGAAGACAAGGTAGGAAGATCTTCAGGGGCTTAGTGTTAGGTTTATTTAAGGGGGGTTTGGGTTAGATCAGGGGTATGTGGGTGGTGGGTTGTAATGTTGGGGGGGGGTATTGTATTTATTCTTTTACAGGCAAAAGAGCTGAAATTCTTGGGGCATGCCCCGCAAAGGGCCCTGTTCAGGGCTGGTAAGGTAAAAGAGCTTGTAACTTTTTTAATTTAGAATAGGGTAGGGAATTTTTTATTTTGGGGGTCTTTGTTATTTTATTAGGGGGCTTAGAGTAGGTGTAATTAGTTTAAAATTGTTGTAATATTTTTCTTATGTTTGTAAATATTTTTTTATTTTTTGTAACTTAGTTCTTTTTTATTTTTTGTACTTTAGCTAGTTTATTTAATTGTATTTATTTGTAGGAATTGTGTTTAATTAATTTATTGATAGTGTAGTGTTAGGTTAATTGTAGGTAATTGTAGGTATTTTATTTAATTATTTTATTGATAGGGTAGTGTTAGGTTTAATTATATCTTAGGTTAGGATTTATTTTACAGGTAAATTAGTTATTATTTTAACTAGGTAACTATTAAATAGTTCTTAACTATTTAATAGCTATTGTACCTGGTTAAAATAATTACAAAGTTGCCTGTAAAATAAATATTAATCCTAAAATAGCTATAATATAATTATAATTTATATTGTAGCTATATTAGGATTTATTTTACAGGTAAGTATTTAGCTTTAAATAGGAATAAGTTATTTAATAAGAGTTAATTTATTTCGTTAGATGTAAATTATATTTAAGTTAGGGGGGTGTTAGTGTTAGGGTTAGACTTAGCTTTAGGGGTTAATACATTTATTAGAATAGCGGTGAGCTCCGGTCGTCAGATTAGGGGTTAATAATTGAAGTTAGGTGTCAGCGATGTTAGGGAGGGCAGATTAGGGGTTAATACTATTTATGATAGGGTTAGTGAGGCGGGTTAGGGGTTAATAACTTTATTATAGTAGCGCTCAGGTCCGCTCGGCAGATTAGAGGTTAATAAGTGTAGGCAGGTGTCGGCGACGTTGAGGGGGGCAGATTAGGGGTTAATAAATATAATATAGGGGTCGGCGGTGTTAGGGGCAGCAGATTAGGGGTACATAGGGATAACGTAGGTGGCGGCGCTTTGCGGTCGGCAGATTAGGGGTTAATTATTTTAAGTAGCTGGCGGCGACGTTGTGGGGGGCAGGTTAAGGGTTAATAAATGTAATACAGGGGTCGGCGGGGTTAGGGGCAGCAGATTAGGGGTACATAAGTATAACGTAGGTGGCGGTCGGCAGATTAGGGGTTAAAAATTGTAATCGAGTGGCGGCGATGTGGGGGGAGCTCGGTTTAGGGGTACATAGGTAGTTGATGGGTGTTAGTGTACTTTAGGGTACAGGAGTTAAGAGCTTTATGAACCGGCGTTAGCCAGAAAGCTCTTAACTCCTGCTATTTTCAGGCGGCTGGAGTTTTGTCGTTAGAGCTCTAACGCTCACTTCAGAAACGACTCTAAATGCCCGAGTTAGAAAGATCCCATTGAAAAGATAGGATACGCAAATGGCGTAGGGGGATCTGCGGTATGGAAAAGTCGCGGCTGAAAAGTGAGCGTTAGACCCTTTAATCACTGACTCCAAATACCAGCGGGCGGCCAAAACCAGCGTTAGGAGCCTCTAACGCTGGTTTTGACGGCTACCGCCGAACTCCAAATCTAGGCCTTAATTTGGATGGAGCATGCAATTGAAATAAAATATATAATTAGTGATGATTAATAATTAAATTTGATTGTCTGTATTTTGAAAATCTGGAAAAAGCACAGAACATTTAATAGTTCTTGTGTGTATCGCTTGAGGATTGTTGTCTACATTTATACAAAGGGGCCCATTTATCAAGCTCTGAATGGAGCTTGATGGCCCGTGTTTGTGAGCTGCTGGTGCAATGCTGAGTACGGAGAGCGTATTGCTCTCCGCATTCAGCGATGTCTGTCGGACCTGATCCGCACTGTCGATCAGGTTCGACAGACATTTGATAAATGGGCCCCAATATATCAAAATGTGCTAGCCTTGTTCTGAAGCACAAAGGTGTAGATTAAGAAGCTTTGAGATCTTAATATTAAACTAATAAAATAACAAAATATATAATTAGAGGAGTACATTATAAGTTTTATTCAAATGGAATGCTTCATCATAATCATGATCAGAATATTTCTGAAAAAGACACCTTTAATGACGTATGAATGAGTCATTGGACTTATCAGAACCCTGCAAAGGCAGGTCTTCCGAGATCTATTAATAATATAAATGAATATTATGTAACACAATTTGTACATCAGCTTTAAATATACATATCTGGTAATCAAAAATAACATTATTCTAAACTATTTAAAAAATATATCTTTTGAAATATGAAGAGTAGACCACTAATATGAAAAATAAATTCATTATTTTATCAAGTTAAGTGGAAAGAAAATGACGTCTTTCACATATGTCAGATTTCTTAAAATATTAGACAGACCATTCTTATCATATTAATCTATGGCATATCTACAAATAACTATTGGTCCTTGTTTTTAAAATAATCCAGACAGACAACACTTTGAATAACAACTGGTGACAACTAGAGAATTATCTATTCTATATGTTGATGTAATGAAATGGAGAGAGCATGCAATTTCAATCAAATATATAATTTCATCCTATCATCATGAATCTTTAATTCTCCTTCTCTCTTAATGATAAGAAGAAAATAGCAATAGCACAGGTATAAAAATGTGTTAGTGTTGTCTAAATGTAGCCACCAACTGTCAAGCACTACCCAGGCGCAGAATACAAAATGGGCAAGACCCTAATATTACATTCAAATTAAGATAGCAAGGATCAGAGGAATATCTTCGAATACTAATTAAATTGAGATTTGGATTACAATGGAATTTGATCTCTGAATCAAATTCTGAAGAGGGTCCAGCACCAACATTCATCTCTGTAAAATATTAAATCAGGATTGAATACCATTAATATAAACATGAACAATCATACATTGTTTTTCAAATTGACAAATTTAAACATTTTAATTCTTCACGTGAATACATGGTTTTCAAAAATGTATTTATAATTAAAGAGATAATGTATATTTATTTTCAAGCTTTTATGTTGTTAACTGTCTTCTTGCATTGTCATCAATTGTTAGATATTGAGCGTTCAATTTTTATTTTTTATTACTAATATAGCATTTGTAATTTAGAAGATTCAACAGGATACTGTATTCTTCACATTTATACTAATGAATGTATATATCTGACCAACATGTCTAGGGTAATGCCACTGTTACAGCAAACCCATGTTCACGTCTCTGCACAATTATATCTTCCATGATGATTGCGCAATAATTAAAAGCTTAATTGTGGGGGCGGAGCCAAGACCTGGCCATGATAAGACGCATACTATGAAGCTCCTGGTTTCCTTGTACTAATTTATTGAATTTCTTTCTCATATTTTGACATACAACACTAAAAATAATCTCCCCAGCTGCTAAATTATTATCTGATTATAAGGATGTCAAGATCATATCATAGGATTCACCAGGAGCGGACTTAATTAAGCTGAAAGAAGACAGAGGCCCTACCTCCTGACCGCAACTTTCCTCTAAGTCCTCTGGGGTAATTACTTCTATCCCACTAAAGTGATCAACAGCTCTATAATCTGTAACCGCCATAAGATCCCGGATCAACACCCTCCTGAAATGGGTAATGAGATTCTGAATGCACTAGCTGCATTTGGGAACCGGATGGACGCCCATTTCACCTTGCTCCGCTACTGCATCTTTATAGACCGGGAGGATTCCACAGCCATCTCGGAGCTCAAGCCGGAGCCTTTGCCTTGCATAGTTACCAGCCTGCAGGAGGTCCCTATCTGCACTTACCTCTCAACCGATCGCTCCAAGATGGCGGTGCGGCCTAACTACGCAGAGCCCCACGACGGCGTCCTTGCTACACCACTGATCTATTTTGCCCTTACTCCAGACACCACTGCTATTGCTCGGGACCTCACTCCGAAGTGGCCGATTGGGGCGGAGCTTGGAGTCGACATACTCGCTGCAATATTTGAGAACATCTGAGAAAATCTGGTATCTGAGAAAATCTGGTATCGGCTAAATTTTAACATTTTAACAAAACTTTATATTCACAGTTAGGGTTGTCAGAGACTGTTTCCACAATCCCCATTTCGCACCCTTTTGCCTCAAGCTGTTGCCCCCTTGAACACTTTTCATGCATGTACCACGGAAAGAGACTTTTTTTTTTTTTACAATGAATATATTTGTTACTCCAAAACCTGGAGTAGGGTAAACTACAACTTCTAGTGTGACTTCAGCCAATCTACCATCAAAACATGTGTAAATAGATGCGTAGCAATATATTAACAGTTTTGTTAACCTTACTAACTCCTTTTTGGTTTATTTTATTGTCCATAGGCGTGTATGGGTATGTACAGAAAATTGGTAGTCATCTGTTCTCCATTCTCACATTATTATCCAACCTATCTCACGAGAACTTTTAATGGGGATATTAGGTATCTAGTTACTTAAACATTCAATTACCATTGGCAATTACAATAGATGCTCTCTCATATATACATTGGCAGCTGAAACTTCTGATAGCTAGAGCTATATTCATTCCAGGCAATCTGGGAGGCTGCTGAGCAGGTTTTATTTAAAATACTAACCTATATAGACATCTGTTCCACCTAAGTGCAGATTTCTTACCAGTTGGGTTATTGTTTCTGTTTATATACCTCAAGATAAATGGAGTACTATGTGTAGGAGGTTTATATTTGCCCCATGGATCTGTAATGGTAGTGTATTACATAAGTTTACCTTATTTGTAGTTATCTTAAGCATGTCAACATCTTAATTTTATGTATAATGTTGCGTATGTGATGTCTAGTTTTGGCAATACATATATGGGGAACTTCCTTTATAAGGCTCACACTATATGCATATGATTTTTGGACCTCCACCTAGAACCGATGATTATAACCTAATTATTCTCCCTCTTCAAGTTCTTCAGATGGTCTGAGATCAAAATAGAGCTATTTCTAGACTAGTAAAGTGGATAAGACGCCCCTACACTAATATCCCTGCTCTATATTATTTGCTTATCTTTTTCAACATAGTCTCCACTATGGTACACTTAGAATGCTCCGCTTCTCCGCCTCCCTCCCCCTCAGTTACCATTGATATGACTACCTGTGCTCCTTAAGTATGCTTAGCTAACAAAGTACCTGCCTTGTCACCCTATTTTAGTAATTGCTATGTCTATATTTATAGCCTACATGTTGTATAGAACCTCATCCTACAGCTCTACTATGGTTGGCTCCACCCTCCTTTCCTCATCCTCCCCCCTCCCATCTTTCCCATAAATCGAGTGGCTCTTGCCAACTACAATACCTTTCCTTCCCCACTTTCTATGGCCCAACTGTGGTCATTATAAAAGCCAACTCTCCACATTACGACAGCTGTAATAAGAAACTATAACTCATTCTTTCTATAGGTGTGGAGACCAGGTTCTAATTACTAAAATATAAAATGAAGTCCTATCTTAGTTAGCCCAAATCTATATCTGACACCCCTCTAGACATGACATTTGTTCTCATTTGTTTTGGTTGAATTTTTAGCTTTAATATCGTTATGATTATCTTTGCAAGCTCCAATATTAAAGTCTCAACTTGATGCTTAGAACTGTTACCCTCCTCCTAGTTGCATAAGATAACATATGTTACAATAATGTGTGTCATGTTCTGATGTTAATATTACAAATGGGCAAATTTTTGTATTTTGTATTTATATGAAACTTCAATAAAAATTGTTTTTTTAAAAAAAAAAAAGCGTAATTGCGTATCCATGATTATGAATTGATTTGGATCTAGTATTGTGATGAGTATAATTTTTAAATCTTTAGAATATATTTACAATTGTGTGTATCACGATATTCCAATAGGATCATTGTAAAGATTGAATGATACAAAATAATATTTCAAACTTTTGTATGAATCAATATTCAATGTATAAAATGGCGGAGGATAGGGATTTCACGGATGCACAATTCCATTTAAGCTCTGTGACACATATTCGGGAGAGCGCAAGAAAGCGCATTATTCCTATTTGATGGTGACAAATCTAAATTCAGATGTCTACCATCATATGTAACGTCTGTTGTGAGATCTATATAGGTTGAAAATATGACCATATACACATTGCTTAAATATATAAACTCAAATATTAATATATTATATGATGCAGTCTGATATTTACCTGGTTCGGCCTCTGTAATGCTTTCTTCCAGGTGACCGATTGGAGCTGCACTGGCCCCCGGGTCGGGAGTTTCAGAGCCAGCAGCTGGGGACTGTGAAAGGGCAGTGGAGTGGGGCAGAAGCAAATCTGCGGGGGGAACGGAGATTGAGGAGACCGCATAAAGTCTCCTCATAAAGTTGTAGGAAAAGTTTCCATGGGGGTGGATCTGGATTCCCACCTCTCCGATGGACTTTTGCCCACTCCCTCATGAGGCGGACTTTATTGTGAAGCCGCAACCTCATATCCCCGAATCGCCACATGATTTGATCCGTGGTCCTGTGGATGTCTTTCACCGAATTCACAGAAATGGTGATAAACACCCAGAGGGCCCATCTAATTGACTGCTTTGTCGACCCCTTCTGAGTCCCAAACAGCTGCGGATAAAACTCCTCGACCGCGTGGACCAGTGCAGTACTTTCCGCCTGTATGAACCTGGGAGACATCATGCCTGCCTAGTTAGATATATTTTAAAAATATTATATATATATATATATATATATATATATATATATATATATATATATATATATTAATACACAACAGGCATTAGAGAACTGACAAAAAATGGCAATGTGTAATAGACTTTTATATGGGGAAGTAAACATGAGATACACCATGGGAAATACATGGGAAATAGTATCTGTACATCTGATTGGATAAAATACTGTAATTTTGTAAGCATGTCTGTGAGGCCATACTGAATCAGTCATGTTTGTGTGATGAACTCTGATTGGCCGTTACTTAATGTTTCATGGATTCATATATTTGTAACTTCCATACACATACCTCCTGGTGCTGTTACTACATTTGGCATGGAGACTTTTTTAGAATTTATGAAAATGGTATGTGTATGTATGTGAAGCATATATAATATACGGAATCCGTTAATATATTTTGTTGACATTTAAACTAGATTGTATTTTTACTCACGATAGTAAATATAATCTAGTCACATTAGTAAATGTTTATGACACATTTCTATGTTTAATATTGATCAAGTTCTTTAATAAAAGTTCACAAATATTTTAGATTTTCAACATTGTATGTATTAATTGTTTATTAAATAAATATTGTGACTCATTGTGAAGTATTGACAGTGCTCTATTAAATGTATTTACAAACCCAACAATGTACATCAATTGTGTGCTAGTGCGTGAAATTATATTCAACTTTACATAGATGCGTATCTCGTGTTGAAAGATACGTTTACCAAGCTATATTTCCAAAATGGTGAAATGCGTAATTTGTATTTATAATAGACGTTACTTTGAGAAAAATAAAGTGAATATTATAAAATGGAAATTCAACGTTTCTGTTCTTTAATTATAAAAATGTATTTGTCCGAAATGCTCACATATCATTTTCTTTTTCACAGTGTCTTTATTGTTGAGGAGCAGATATGCAATAGTGTGAAGTATCTAAAGACATCTGACTAACCATTGAAACTATGCATTGTTGCACACCCACAAACAAGTAGATATCTCCCAGTAATGCTTTGCTGCTCATAAGCCTATGCATATAGTTTGTGCAAATTTAGGATAACATGAGAATGAACCACATGTGATTATTAAAGTTCATTTTTATTTTAGATTCAAATCTGCTTTGTCTGAATCATGGAAGATTAACTTATGGTTGCATTTCCCTTTCACTACGAATGAAATAGCCATCACAAGCTATTAACTAAAAATACACAGTTGACATAATAGTAAATATTATAATAGTAAATATGCAATGGGATATTTTCTAAATAAATATGCAGTCATGTCTAAATATGATAATATATTTAAATCGATGAGTATATACCCCGTGAAAGGTTATATACATTTAAAAAGGGACAGTAAACCATATATATATTTACTTTAAAGGGACATGAAACCCAAAAATTCTCTTTCATGATTCAGATAGAGAATACAATTTCCAGCAAATTTCCAATTAACTTATTTTATTTAATTTGCTTCCTTCTCTTGTTATCCTTTGATGAAAGGTTTATCTAAGCCAACTCAGGGGCAACAAAGAACCTAGGCTCTAGCTGTTGATTGGTGGTTACATATATATCGATTGTGATTGGCTCACCCATGTGTTCAGTTAGAAACCATTAGGGCAATGCTGCTCCTTCAACAAATGATACCAAGAGAATGAAACAGATTAGATATTAGAAGTAAATTAGAAAGTTGTTTAAAATTGTATCCTCTATCTGAATCTTGAATGCAAATATTTGGGTTTCATGTCCCTTTAATACACATTCCACATTTTGCCATACTCGATCCTGTTATATGAATATACATTTGACCTGTATGAGGATGTTGTATGTAAAGTGTCCACTTATCTCCCTCCTTTGATGGAGCTTTTTAATGATTCAGAGCAGACTCTTAAAGTGACAGTATGCTATAATATTTGGATCAATTAATGTGTTTACAATTCCTTATTATTTTATTAGCAGCAGAGTATAATGTATGAAATTAAATATTTCCTGTTTTATGAATTATTATTTTGAAGCCACAACAAAATATATTTTTCTTAGCTTGGATAGATAATCTGATCTCCTAACTTTATCCCATTGTTTACATACATACATATTCTTATATCTGCAAAACAACCAACCTAAAACATTTTTACTTTGTATTACCTTATATATTGTATGTCCCACAGCTTTGTCTTAAGGCTAAAAACATTATAAATAGGCGGAGATACCATAGGAGAAATAAACTATTTGAAAATAAAAATTAAGGGTAACAGAAATGTTTGTAAACAATTTTATACACTCCAGCAGGTAAAGAGGATAATTGTGAGAAATTATATGAAATATCTGAGTTAACTGTCCCTTCAAATGACCCCACTAGAGTGAAAAGTCATCAAAATGGCATACAATAACTAGCTCTGTCTAAATGTGAAAATAAACATAGCTATCATGTTTTCTTTAAAGATAATTTAATCTACCTAGGTTACCTTGCAAATAATGATACCATAATAACTAAGCTATAGTTATTGTTAGAATATGTTAAACTTAACAAAAAAAAGACATAAGAATGTGAATATATAAATTAAACTACACTGTCACTTTAATTTAACAAGTTCACCCTACACATTTCTTAAAAGTGACATGACCAAACTTGTTATGTAGACTCTACACTGCATAGCTGTCATTAACATTTTAGGATTTGTACATCTCTAAATCACACAACCAAAAATTAGATGACTGTATCTAACTCCACCTTCACTTTTGTAAGATACAAGACTTTAACACTCATTACCTGCTTAAGCTGTGTTGATAATTAAATAAAAGTGCAACTGTATTATATTTAATATCAGGCATGTGCTAGTAAAATAGATACTTTAACAAACAGTCATGGGACTAATATTTTGTTTACATATCCTAATATTAGAAGGAATTATTTCTTATTATCTTACTTGGATAGAGAATATGAATATATATATATATATATATATATATATATATATATATATATGCTCTAATATGTATTGTTTGTTTTGAGATTAAAGCCGGGTTCAGACTGGAGATCTATATCTATCTATATCATCTATATCTATCTATACATAATTTTAAATTAATCACATTAAATTGTCTAATCAAGAGTTGACTTAAATTTTAACATTTAAAAATAGACAAAATAATTCCTAATATCCAATTTTGTTCAAATATTTCTAATTATTCAATTGTATGAGGGACATAATTGAATGTAATATATCCTGTCCCTTCAAAAACTAATATACCTAAATGTCAACTAGGAAATGTATCCATTTATCTATATGATTGATCACAATCTGAGTCCTCTCTAGCACAAAGTAGGGGGGATGTATATTAAATTAAAAGTCTTAAAAAATAGGACATGGTGAAAATTGTCAGCCACATTCAATATATTATGAACTATTTTCACATTATTCCTCCTATAATTCTCAAATGCATACATTGTGCAAACTAACCTGGATGTATGGTCTTTAAAAGTCGATTCTATTGAAAATATCATTTTATCTTCATTATGTGTCATATTCATCACTTTCCAAATAGAGGATTGTGAAATAACATCTAAAGAGGAAAGAGACGTGTTTCCCATAGGATGTATCCTGCATCCCCAGTCTTGTTCCATAGAATTGTGTACACTTACCATGTGAACGTGTCTTTGTATGTTTTTCAAAGTCAGCACAGTTGAAAGACAATGCCACCGACAGGATCACATAGGTATTCTTCACTTTCAGTCTGGTATTCTTCACTTTCAGTCTGTAGATGAAGTCAATCTCCATAATAGAAAATAAAAAGTGTAAATCAAATATCTAATAAAATGGTACATAGTTCTGCATCCCTCCCCTAACACTACCTATTTCCTAAAATGTTTATAGCAATAGCTTACTAAGCTTATGTAGCCTCTTGTGTTATGTTCTAACAATACATTGTGAAGCTGACTCACATGCATTGTCCATTCTTAATCTCTGATGTATGACTTTGTCAATTCTAATGTGCTTCAGAGTATCCCTTTATCTGCTATCTGTGGCATTTATCCATTTCAGAATATCTAAAATCTAATAATGTCTAAACTAAATACTACATATAAACTAATTGTATGCCATATGATGGATCAATGGGCAAATCCTCCCCCCATCTCGGTCCATACATTGTGTATACTTACAATCTGATGTTGTCTTTAAAAATCAGGTGACAAAGTTATTACAGGAGCCAATGCCAGAATCATATGATGTACAAATTACCTATGATAATAAAATATATTTTAGATTTTTCTATAATCATTTCTTGAACAATCTAATATGTTTGCACAATTCTACTTTCATTTTACTAAAAGTTTCACATATTCGCAATGCTCCTATATAAAATATAGTATTTACTGTCTGAAATGGCGGTTGATGATGTTGGCTCTGACATTGACCCCCTTGTCACAGAATGGCCCCTCTAGAACTGGGTTGTGCTCCTCATCTTGGAGGAGGTCTCGGGTGCCTGGACTGCCTGCAGCATCCCAGCCTGCTGAGCAATGTTATGAAGGACGCTGCAGGCTATAACGATCTTCACCCCCTTACCAGGGCTGTATTGGAGGGCTCCTCCAGACCTGACTAGGCATCGTAACCGCATTTTGAGGAGCCCAAACATCCGCTCCACTACAGCCCTGTTCCGCTTGTGTGCCCTATTATAGCGCACCTGGGCATCATCTGTTGGGTTACGCAATGGAGTAATGAGCCAAGGCCGGCTCATGTAACCTGAATTACCTATAAATAATGAACATTACAAAATGTCAATATTACAAATATCTTACAAATTATAATATGAAAATACATTTAAATAAATTGATACAATTCATTTGTGTATACGAAAATTGCCTAAACTAGACATTTGCTTTAAGAGACAAATAAATGGTTAAAGAGCATCCTATATCTGCACATTTAAGCTATGACCTGCTACATATGCGTTTTTCGCTAAAACTAGACAATTGCTGAAAGAGACAAATAAATGGTTAAAGCGCATCCTATAGCTACACATTTAAGCTATGATCTGCTACATATCTGTTTGTTTCTCAAACTAGACATTTGCGGAAAGAGACATATAAATGGCTAAACCTATAGCTTCAAATTTTGCACATTACACAAACACAACTGGTTTTGAACATTACAGTGGCAATTGTCTAACTACTTAACCATGTGGGGCACAAGTACTCACCAACGAGCCACCCATGGGGAAACTGTCTGTCCTCAAACTGCTGCCACAGTGATGATTGCCTGAGGATGCGGGCATCATGACTTGCCCCACCGAAATTCGCACACACCTGCATAATCCTAATCCGTGTGTCGCAAACAAACTGCACGTTCAGACTATGAGAGTGTTTGCGATTTCGGTAAGGGATCTCTTCTGCTGTAGCACGCAGCACAATGTGGGTGCAATCTATTGCTCCCAAAACATTGGGCATTTGAGCTATAGCATAGAATTCACTCTTGAGTCTCCTTCAATTGTCATCATTTTGAGGGAATCCTATGTAAAGCTTACAAACTTGTACCATGGCGTTCAGAAACTTGTCAAAAACCACAGAGAAGGTACCCTGAGACAACCCATGCATTTACCCCTCTGAGGATTGAAAATTTCCAGAGTCCAGCACATGTATGCAGCATAGCATCTTGGTCATGCCAGGGATTGCAGTCCACATACGTTTATGTGGCTCCAGATGAAGTTTAAGTACTTTGTAAAGGCCCATGAGTTGCTCTTGATTGAATCTTTTCAAAACTGGTATTAGATGATGTGAAAAATCTACAACATAAGGTACTAAAAAAAACAAAGGTTAATAAATATGCAGCCCCTCAGGGTCAGAATAAGGGTCATTTGGATAATAGGTCTATAGAAGCTTTAAAATCTTTACAAATGAAAACAATTTCATTTTGAAATCTGCAGATAAGGGCGGAGCAACAGTTCTTCTTGATAAAGATTACTATGTGAAAGAAATCAAGTCCCAATTATCTGATAACGAGGTTTAACAATGCTTACCATATAATCCTATCTTTAATATCGAAAAGGAAATTAATCAAAATGTTTTATTTGCCTTTAATAATGGCATCATTGGTAAAAAGGAAATTATGTTCCTATCTCGTGAATATGCACAAACACCAGTACTATTTACCTTACCTAAGGTCCATAAAAATTTACAGGCCCCCCAGGGCGACCTATTATTTCCAGCATGAATTCAGTCTGTTCTAATATCTCTATCTATCTCGATCACATTTTAAGACCTTTTGTAGAACTATCTAGCTCTTATATTAAAGATACCAGTAATTTTTTGGTTAAATTAAATGATTTAAACATTGCAACTGAGAAAAGTATCTTATATACTCTAGATGTATCAAGTCTATACACCTCTATAACACATGCATCTGGCATAGGAGCAGTAAAAAAAGTTTTGCAACAATTCAGCACGTTCAATAGTTGTCAAATTGATTTTGTTCTGGAACTTCTTGAAATTGTGCTTAGGTGTAACTATTTTCTATTTCAAGATGAATTTTATATTCAGATACAGGGTACGGCCATGGGATGTTGCCCCAACAAACGCAAATATATTTATGAACACTTTTGAGGAGAGATTTGTCTTTGAGAACAATCTCTTCATTCTATGTGGCGCCACCTGGTGGCGCTACATAGATGATATATTTGGAGTGTGGTTGGGTGACATTGGATCCCTATGGGAGTTTGTCAATCAGTTGAATAGTGCAACTACACACATTAAGTTTACACTAAAGCACAGTGAGGAAAGTATTGAATTTCTTGACACCAAAGTCTATAAATTAGGCAATAGTTTTGGAACAGATCTGTTTACTAAGTCTACTGACAAAAACAGCCTGCTTCACTTTGATAGTTTTCACCCAGAATCCCTTAAAAGGTCCTTACCTCGGAGTCAACTCTTGAGAGTAAGAAGAATTGTGTCAGAGGACAAACTGGTAAGCCAGAGGTGGAACCAGATGGGTGACAAATTTAAGGTGAGGGGTTACCCTACTGATTTAGTCAACAAAGAAATTGAAGAAGTGGCAACAGTGTCACGTAATAGCTTGCTTGAGACAACAAAACCTAAAGTTACGATGAAGCAGAACCGTGTTGTCTTTGTTACCAAGTTTAACTCATCAAGCAGTAACATTAATTCTATTCTTAGGAGACACTGGCACATATTGAGCCAATGTAACCCTCATGTAACTGAGTTTCAGTCAGGATTTATGCCGGTCTATAAGAGAAGTAATAATCTTAGAGATAGGCTAATTAAGGCCGATATAGGTACTTCTAAAACTAAAGTGCAGAGCTACATTACAGATAAAAACATGGGATGCTACCCATGTTTAGGCTGTGCTAGTTGTAATAGTATGGTGAAGGGTAAATTCTTCTATCATCCATGCACACGCAAGAAATATAACATCAGGGGTTTATTTACATGTAAAACTACATTTGCCATTTATATGATTAAATGCCCATGTGGGCGGAGCTACATCGGAGAGACCAATAGGATGGTCCGTGATAGGATATGTGAACACAAATCTGATATTAGAAATGGCAAAATAAAAAATCCAGTAGCAGAACACTTTGTTCAGGCAGGACACAGGGTATGTTAACTTAGGTTTCAAATAATTGACCAGATTAGTTCACCCAGAAGGGGTGGTAACAGAGAGCTCTTGTTAAAACAGAAGGAAGTATTCTGGATTAATAAATTGGAAACCATGGCACCTGTTGGTATGAATAAAGAATATGATTTATCTGTTTTTCTGTAAATATTTTAATAGGATTAGTCTCTGTATCTAATACTCTGTAATTGTTGCTATTTTTTACAACAATATGTAATAGTTATTTTTTTAACATGTATTATTATATATCTACCACTAGATGGCGCATCCTCCTCTAGGACAAGTAACACTGTAGAAATGTTTGTGTATTCACTGGTGAATTGTTAATTAAGTAGGTGTGGTTTCTTAACCCCCATCCCTATATTAAGGTGTGTTACCTGCATTTATGTACTGACATGACTAAGGACTAGAGGTCCGAAACGTTGTCTTTTCTGCTTTGAATATCCCAATAAAAGATGGATTTTTTTGCATAGTGGTGAGGGCTGCTGAATTCTTTGGACTGTGTTACTATTTTAAGGGTTTTGTGTGGTACCCTTACAGCTTGCACCACCTTGTTATCTTAGTGCTGTACCACTTGGACTGTGTTGCTCTTGATTGAGCCTATACTTGTCATAAACCTCAAAGTCGCTCATGTTCTCAAAGATGGGCCTCACCCTTTCAACACGCGGACCTCTGATCAGACTTCCCTACACCTCTCTTGGAGACGCTGGGCCCGTCTGATTCTGTTGTACAAAACTTGTCCAACAGCACCTGCACAAGCTAACTGCGGATCATCCATATTTGCCAAGCAGCACAAAGCAAAACAGCAGAGCAAACACACAAGGAGTAACAAGGTATGCAAAAACACAAAAGCGATTTGATACAATGTCGATCACAAGGGACACTTTGGCAATGTTGTTTGGGGGATTTATAGTGCAAAATATCCATTGGTAGCGTGTTCATAAAGATTTCTGATTGTATCCACTTGATTATATGTGAGCGGAGCAAATGCTTTAAAAGTGGGCGTTCTTTTAGGTGGTTGAGGAAATTTTGTTTTCCCCGAATAAATCGTAATGTGAAAGTGTTAAAGTGTAAAATGTAACATATACAGTGCATCTTCGTGATGTTTGTTCATATGCGTAACAAATACTTATTAAGCGTGATGTTATAGTGAAAACCACATGTCCATGCTAACATGATTGAAAGTGCATACTTGTGTATAATGTTTGCATAGACATGGCATAGAATCTGCTTGATCAATGTTGCTGCAATATTGTTGCAAAACGATAAAGTAACGGCTGGCATCTATAATATTCTAAATATAAGTGATTGGCGAGATGTCAATATTTTACATGTCCCATTGAAATCGCAATAATAATGAAAATCTTCCATCTCTCTCGTCTCCGTATATGTAATATTGTAATATTGAGTGAGAAACTGATGAAAGGGGCGGTACAGTCCTAATGCTGGAATCTGTATGGTTGAAGCTAGAATGATGTCATCATATTAGCAACATGCCTGTCTAGTTTGCAAATCTTCATTCTCTTGTTGTACTTTGCAACATTCTTATTGTGTGATGATTAAAAAAGATAAATGTGTGCTTTGTTGTTGTGTGATGTGTGTTATGTACATACATGTATGTATGGTGATTCTCTCCCAGATATGATTATTTATATAAAGCAGTATAGCATTGTTGTTCCTTCCAAAAAAGCGACAACTATAATATTTTCTAAGGATATCTCATAATTATACTGAATTCCTAATGCTATATTATAGTTATATCGTGATGTTAAAGGGACACTAAAGCCATAATTTCTCTTTCCTTATTGAGAGAATCCAATGTTAACCAACCTTCCAATGTACTTGTATGATGTAAATGTGTTCATTGTTTCTATATCGTTTGTTGACTAAAGAGCAATGCGCATGTATGAGGCAATGACAAAAGGCATGTATGTGCAGCCATCAATCATCATCTGGTGAGCCTATCTAGATATACTGTTCATTCAAGCATATGACTTGAATAAATGAAATGCTATAATAGACATAAATGAGACAAGTGTTTAAAATTGCCCACTGTTTGTGAATAATGAAGTCTTAAAAAGTATTTTTTCGGTCCTTTTAAATATGATTTAATTCTTGAAACCAATTTTGTATTGGTGATGATAGAATTGATCATGATTTAGAGTTGATGTAATGTAATTTCATAAAATAATTTGATGTTGTAGTGATGTTCACACAAGTAAAACCCATAACTCCAGTGTCAAATAGTCTATTTCTTGATCTATTTGTCATAGTGGGACCAACGCAAGAAGGAATCAATTAGCGCCACAATTCTAACACTGCTATTATGAGAAAAATATTGTGTGCATTGCGGAAATCTGCCGGTCGCGTGAACAAGCACGTATTCACTATAGAAGTCAATGGAGGCGAGAAATTGCAAGAAAAAAAACTTCCAGCACTTGTGTTGAGCGTAAAGTGAGTAACGTCATGTCCTGCTGTGAAAAAGTACTAAATCGTGTTAATTTCATATTTAAAATATGTTTTGTGTACGTAATGTGCTATATATTGTTTGTATGTATTTAATTCTGTAGGTATGTGATGATATTTGTACGTAGATGTAGCTAGATGAGTGTATGTTAATGTATGTCTATGTAAGTCAATGTAAAATTGGGTTTTGTGCCTTTTTTTTTCTAACACCCGAGATCCCGTATCTTTTATCTGTTATATTTCTTTTTCAAAATACATTATGAAAAAATAAAATTTGTCGAGTGTTTGTATGAGTGTAAGTGTACTTTGTATAATATTTTTGAAGCGATTCATGAATGTTTTTGGTAACAATTTATCAATAACTACTGGTCTGGGAGAGTGTTCTGAATTTGAGCGTAGATTGTGATTTTTGTGGCGTTACATAAACTGTAATAGAAGCGTTAGGGAAAATGAGGCGTTATTACCCATAACGATGCTATTTGAGTCATAATGCAAAACTTGTAATCTAGCTGTAAGTTATTTATCAACTTGTAATACCTGCGCAACCCCAAATGCAAAAAGCCATAATGTGAGCAAGGTTTTCGCTAATGATTTGCCGCGCAACTTGTAATCTTAATCCTAATGTGTGAGTAGCTGAATATAAAAGTATTAGTAGCGGGCCATTTCCTGCAGTGCAGCGGTCTCACCCGCCCATGCTTCTGCCCCACCACACCCCTGTAATACCCCTGCCATGCCTGCTCCCACCCAGCCACACCCCTGCCAGGCCTGCTCCCGCCCGGTTGCGTCCCAACATGCCCACTCCCACTCTGTCACACCCCTGTCATGCCTGGGTCCCTTCTGGCAGTGCCCCCTGCCACTCCCACTCCTGCCCACCCTCTCTGCTGTCTGACCCTCACTGACTGATCCTTCTTACGGCCAGTATGTTTGTCCTCGCGCAGTTTCTAATGCACATGACAGCTTCGGACAAACATACCTGGCCTTTTATTATATAGGATTAGGATGCTTTTTTGAAACAGAGGAAGAAGATACAACTACATCAAAGGTGAGGAATGCCAGAAATCAGGTATGAGTATTTAAGAGGAACATTTAAGTCAAAATTAAACTGTCCTGTTTCAGACTGAGCATGATAGAAGCAACAATACTGGGTACTGGGAGATAGCTGCTGATTGGTGGTTGCATATATGTGTCTTTTATTAGCTCATACTATGTTTACAGGTAGCTCCCAGTAGTGTATTGATGCTGCTTTAACAAAGCATACTAAGAGAATGAAGCAAATTTGATGATAGAAGTTAATTTGGAAACTTGTTTTAAATTGTATTCTCTATCTGAATCATAAAAGAAAAATGTTGGGGTTTTATGCCCCTTTAAATTAGAGAGAAATGTGTTAAAAAGAAGAATGAAAAAAACTAAAATGACAGAAAAGAACAACTAATAGAAGAAATAACAAAAAATATATAGTTGATGAACCAAACTTGTGTGGAGCAGAAAAAGACGGTCGGCCTAACTGAACTTGCACATTTTTGAATTCGATATAACATATTTTACAACATGTGTACCTTATAGCATATGACAAACCTTATACAACAGGGTGGACAAGTGATTCCTCAATTAACCCATTTTTAATTACAGAGAGATGGTACTCGTATCCTAAATCACACGAAAGTGATGCAGAATATCTGTAAACAAGCTGACTACAAAAAAATCACGTGAACATCGCTATGTAAAAAAGGGAAAATATTTTACCCCAGTATTCCATCAGCTCACCAAAGTGTTGTATGAGTAGTTATAACCATCAGGAACTCTTTTACTATCATCTGCTCACACTTTGGGCTCCATGCAGGAAGCAGCGTATGCTGCTCCGGAGCAATTGATGTACAGGTTTGCACATGCGAGCCTGCTTCATGCAATGTAAGAAGCAGTGGTCATTAGATCATTAGGTGGCAAAGAGAAATCACCGGGAGCTCTCTCTGTGATTGACAGTCCCTGCTCTCACATGATTGGTCATGTGAGTTAAGGGATGGGCATTACACATTCAGCGGACTGTGTAATGATACATACTGGCCAGGGGAAAAACAGATCTGCTGGTAAGGGGACAAACAGATCTGCTGCCTGTATGCAGCGAGGGCATCCTGGCAACTTCTCAAGTTTAGAAGCTGTCCGCATGCCTTTAAATACATGGGGCCCATTGATATTGTAAAATGTCACTATAATCTTATAAGAATCCACAGTAAACTTCCTGAGGAGGGAAATAAAATGAGTGTGCCTAAAAATGTCATATGCATGCGCCTTTACAATATGATGTTGCTTTTGAGGAAATTTTAAGGTAAAATCTCTTTTTTTCAGGCAGATGTTTATATGATATTTTCTACTTTGCTGTTTTGCTTTCAATTTATTCAGCATTTGGGTAACATGTCCCTTTAACCAATATTCACATTTTTATTTTATTGATATATACGGCAGATTGTTGTAATAAACTGCATGTATTGGGGCCTAGTTATCAAGCCGTCAACCTCAAATACGCTGGAATTCCGCAGCGTATTTGTGGCGAGGCTGATTCGCCTTAGTTATCAAAGGCTAGAGACCGGCAAAAGTAGAATTTTGTGACGCAGATCGATTATTCCGTCACTACAGATGTTCCGCACACAAGTGCGGCACAATCTGACTACTTTTGCTAGTTATCAAAAAACTAGCAGGTACGCTCGGCACTTTTCCGGCCCAGCGTACCTGGTTTTCAAACCGCCACCCTGGAGGCGGCGGATCCCATAGGAATCAATGGGAGTCTGACCATAGCGAAATTACAAGTTCGCTGCTGCCCGACATCCCATTGATTCCTATGGGAGATGTCTGCACCTAACACCCTAAATGTACCCTGAGTCTAAACACCACTAATCTGTCCCCCCTACACCCTCGCAACTAAATAAAGTTATTACCCCCTAAACCGCCGCTCCCGGAGCCCACCGCAAGCTACTCTATACATATTAACCCCTAAACCGCCGCTCCCGGAGCCCACCGCCACCTACATTATACCTAGTAACCCCTATCCTGCCCCCCTATACCGCCGTCCTCTATAATAAAGTTATTAACCCCTATCCTGCCGATCCCGCACCTCGCCGCAACTAAATAAATAGATTAACCCCTAAACCGAAGCTCCCGGACCCTGCCGCAACCTATATTAAATATATTAACCCCTAATCTGCCCCCCTACACCGTCGCCACCTATAATACATTTATTAACCCCTATCCTGACCCCCACTACACCGCCGCCACTGTAATAAATTTATTAACCCCTAAACCTAAGTCTAACACTGACCCTAAATATTAATTAAATAAATCTAAATAATATTTCTATTATGAACTAAATTAAACCTATTTAAAACTAAATACTTACCTTTAAAATAAACCCTAATATAGCTACAATATAAATAATAATTATATTGTAGTTATGTTAGCATTTATATTTATTTTACAGGCAAATTTCAATTTATTTTAACTAGGTACAATAGCTATTAAATAGTTATGAACTATTTAATAGCTTACTTAGCTAAAATAAAGAGAAATTAACCTGTAAAATAAAAACTAACCTAAGTTACAATTACACCTAACACTACACTATACTTTAATAAATTATAACTATTTAAAACTAAATACTTACCTGTAAAATAAACCCTAAGATAGCTACAATATAATTAATAATTACATTGTAGCTATCTTAGGATTTATATTTATTTTACAGGTAACTTTTGTATTTATTTTAGCTAGTTAGAATAGCTATTAAATAGTTATTAACTATTTAATAACTACCTAGCTAAAATAAATACAAAATTACCTGTAAAATAAATCCTAACCTAAGTTACAATTAAACCTAACACTACACTATCATTACATTAATTTAATAAATTAACTACAAATAACTACAATTAAATACAATTACATAAACTTACTAAAGTACAAAAAATAAAAAAAAGCTGTTACAAAAAATAAAAAAATAAGTTACAAACATTTTAAAAATATTACAACAATTTTAAGCTACTTACACCTAATCTAAGCCCCCTAATAAAATAACAAACCCCCCCAAAATAAAAAAATGCCCTACCCTATTCTAAATTAAAAAAGTTCAAAGCTCTTTTACCTTACCAGCCCTTAAAAGGGCCATTTGTGGGGCATGCCCCAAAGAATTCAGCTCTTTTGCCTGTAAAAGAAAAATACAACCCCCCCAACATTAAAACCCACCACCCACATACCCCTAATCTAACCCAAACCCCCCTTAAATAAACCTAACACTACCCCCTGTAGATCATCCTACCTTTAGTCGTCTTCACTCAGCCGAGCAGCGATGGAACCGAAGAGGAGACCCGGAGCGGAAGAAGTTATCCTCCAAGCGGCGCTGAAGAAATCTTCTATCCGATGAAGTGATCTTCCAAGCGGTGCTGAAGAATTCTTCCATCCGGGCGATGTCATCTTCCAAGAGGCGCTGAAGAAGTCTTCTATCCGGGTGATGTCATCTTCCAAGCGGGTCTTCAATCTTCATCCCGCCGATGCGGAACATCCTTCTTTACCGACGGACTACCGATGAATGAAGGCTCCTTTAAGGGACGTCATCCAAGATGGCGTCCCTTCAATTCCGATTGGCTGATAGGATTCTATCAGCCAATCTGAATTAAGGTAGGAAAAATCTGATTGGCTGATTGAATCAGCCAATCAGATTCAAGTTCAATCCGATTGGCTGATCCAATCAGCCAATCAGATTGAGCTTGCATTCTATTGGCTGTTCCGATCAGCCAATCGGATTGAACTTGAATCTGATTGGCTGATTCAATCAGCCAATCAGATTTTTCCTACATTAATTCCGATTGGCTGATAGAATCCTATCAGCCAATCGGAATTGAAGGGACGCCATCTTGGATGACGTCCCTTAAAGGAGCCTTCATTCATCACGAGTCCGTCGGTAAAGAAGGATGTTCCGCGTCGGCGGGATGAAGTTTGAAGACCCGCTTGGAAGATGACATCGCCCGGATAGAAGACTTCTTCAGCGCCTCTTGGAAGATGACATCGCCCGGATGGAAGAATTTTTCAGCGCCGCTTGGAGGATCCCTTCATCGGATGGAAGATTTCTTCAGCGCCGCTTGGATGATAACTTCTTTTGCTCCGGGTCTCCTCTTCGGTTCCATCGCTGCTCGGCTGAGTGAAGATGACTAAAGGTAGGATGATCTTCAGGGGATTAGTGTTAGGTTTATTTAAGGGGGGGTTGGGTTAGATAAGGGTATGTGGGTGGTGGATTTTAATTGAAACAAGGGTTTGGAGATGGCGCCAAAGGCTATCTGGTATAAAAAATTGGAAAGTGGGAATCACCAAAAATAAATTAATTTAAAAAATTTTAAAAAAAAAAATATAAGGAATTTAAAAAATATATAAGATCATATACATATAAAGTTGTGACTCTGATGCGTTATTAACACTGTTGGTAATGAGGCAATGAACTGTTGGAAATAAATAAATTCAATTTATTAGAACAATCTATCATAAAACAGTTAATATACTTAATAGTATTATAAAACAATAAGTTGCAATAGAATCATAAAACCACAATGGCACTTATATCTAAATAAAAAATGCACTAGTAATGAAATGGCTATTCAGTGAAGGTGAAATAACACAAGATGGATTACATGCACTATGTGCTACTTAGGAACCGGGTTATATAAACCTGACTTGACGACTGTATAAGTTAATTTTGAACAATAAATTGCGATAGGCACAGTCTCTAAAACACAATATACATGATTCCAAAAAATAGATGAATAGTCTTTGGATATGGGTTGGCGAATTGCACAATAAAATCCTTAAGTTGCTGGTATAACTAAAAGTTTGAAGTCTTCACCCCCACTCCTGAGGGTCTTTCAAATCACACAGTCAGTAGCAGGCACTTACCCGGTGCTCCGATGTTATGGGCGGGTGTCTTTACTCCGCTCACCTTTAACGCACCTGTAAAGGTGAGCGGAGTAAAGACACCCGCCCATAACATCGGAGCACCGGGTAAGTGCCTGCTACTGACTGTGTGATTTGAAAGACCCTCAGGAGTGGGGGTGAAGACTTCAAACTTTTAGTTATACCAGCAACTTAAGGATTTTATTGTGCAATTCGCCAACCCATATCCAAAGACTATTCATCTATTTTTTGGAATCATGTATATTGTGTTTTAGAGACTGTGCCTATCGCAATTTATTGTTCAAAATTAACTTATACAGTCGTCAAGTCAGGTTTATATAACCCGGTTCCTAAGTAGCACATAGTGCATGTAATCCATCTTGTGTTATTTCACCTTCACTGAATAGCCATTTCATTACTAGTGCATTTTTTATTTAGATATAAGTGCCATTGTGGTTTTATGATTCTATTGCAACTTATTGTTTTATAATACTATTAAGTATATTAACTGTTTTATGATAGATTGTTCTAATAAATTGAATTTATTTATTTCCAACAGTTCATTGCCTCATTACCAACAGTGTTAATAACGCATCAGAGTCACAACTTTATATGTATATGATCTTATATATTTTTTAAATTCCTTATATTTTTTTTTTTTTAAATTTTTTAAATTAATTTATTTTTGGTGATTCCCACTTTCCAATTTTTTATACCAGATAGCCTTTGGCGCCATCTCCAAACCCTTGTTTCAATTCCCTTTGATTTGATTGCACAAATTGTGAGAAGTGCAATTAGGAGATAGGCAATTCTGGCCAGCTTAGGAACAGCTCACACACCCTTTTGACTTGGTGGATTTTAATGTTGGGGGGGTTTTATTTTTCTTTTACAGGCAAAAGAGCTGAATTCTTTGGGGCATGCCCCACAAAAGGTCCTTTTAAGGGCTGGTAAGGTAAAAGAGCTTTGAACTTTTTTAATTTAGAATAGGGTAGGGCATTTTTTTTATTTTGGGGGGGGGGTTATTATTTTATTAGGGGGCTTAGATTAGGTGTAAGTAGCTTAAAATTGTTGTAATATTTTTAAAATGTTTGTAACTTTTTTTTTTTTGTAACTTAGCTTTTTTTATTTTTTGTACTTTAGTTAGTTTATTTAATTGTATTTAATTGTAGTTATTTGTAGGTAATTTATTTAATTAATGTAATGATAGTGTAGTGTTAGGTTTAATTGTAACTTAGGTTAGGATTTATTTTACAGGTAATTTTGTATTTATTTTAGCTAGGTAGTTATTAAATAGTTAATAACTATTTAATAACTATTCTAACTAGCTAAAATAAATACAAAGTTACCTGTAAAATAAATATAAATCCTAAGATAGCTACAATGTAATTATTAATTATATTGTAGCTATCTTAGGGTTTATTTTACAGGTAAGTATTTAGTTTTAAATAGGAATAATTTATTAAAGTATAGTGTAGTGTTAGGTGTAATTGTAACATAGGTTAGTTTTTATTTTATAGGTTAATTTCTCTTTATTTTAGCTAGGTAAGCTATTAAATAATTAATAACTATTTAATAGCTATTGTACCTAGTTAAAATAAATTGAAATTTGCCTGTAAAATAAAAATAAATCCTAAGATAGCTACAATATAATTATTATTTATATTGTAGCTATATTAGGGTTTATTTTAAAGGTAAGTATTTAGTTTTAAATAGGATTAATTTAGTTCCTAATAGAAATATTATTTTGATTTATTTAATTAATATTTAAGTTAGGGGGTGTAGGGTTAGTGTTAGACTTAGGTTTAGGGGTTAATAATTTTATTACAGTGGTGGCGGTGTAGTGGGGCAGGATAGGGGTTAATACATTTATTATAGGTGGCGACAGTGTAGGGGGGCAGGATAGGGGTTAATAAATTTAATATAGGTTGTGGCGGGTTCATGGAGCGGCGGTTTAGGGGTTAAACTATTTATTTAGTTGCGGCGAGGTGCGGGATCAGCAGGATAGGGGTTAATAACTTTATTATAGAGGGCGACGGTATAGTGGGGGCAGGATAGGGGTTACTAGGTTTAATGTAGGTGGCGGTGGGCTCCAGGAGTGGTGGTTTAGGGTTTAATACATTTATAAGAGTTGCGGCAGGGTCTAGGAGCGGCGGTTTAGGGGTAAATACATTTATAAGAGTTGCGGCAGGGTCTAGGAGCGGCGGTTTAGGGGTTAATACATTTATAAGAGTTGCGGCGGGGTCTAGGAGAGGCGGTTTAGGGGTTAGTAACTTTATTTAGTTGCGGGGGGCTCCAGGGGTGCCGGTATAGGGGGTAGAACAGTGTAGTCAGTGTGGGTGCTTAGTGACAGGCTAGCAAGAAAGCTGTAAATAAGCCGAAGAGCAGCGAGATCGGATGAGTGATAACTCTCACAGTCCACTGCTCATCGCCCCGTACTTGGTGCGCGGCTTTTTGACAGCTTTTTTGATAACTTAGGCAAATTTTGCAGGTCCACGGCGGCAATGTGAGGGAAGCTTAGGCGGGCGTATTGGGCCGTGAAGGCAGGAAAAGTAGACACGTTGATAACTAGGCCCCATTGTGTTTATTCATTCTAGTTTAGTTCAGAAATAAAACAGTGCAATCTATAAAGTATGCAGTATAAATATTTATTGAATGAAAACAGCAAACAATAACCCAGGATATGCTCAATTAACAGATAAGTGTATAGAATTTAGTAGTTTATTTTCATATACAGTACTAATTCTCAGGTAGATTATGAGTTATGCTCGTTAGAGGGTTTTTAAAGAACGCAAAAAAACTTGCGTTATTTCACCCTCTATAGCGTTGCTATTACAAGTTTTGAAACAGCCAGCTTGTGCATGCGATATGGTTGTGGTGAGCTCCATACCGCACAAAATACAAGTGCTGTTTTAACGTGCTCATGCACGCTTTCCCCATAGATATCAATGGGGAGAGCAGGTTAGAAAAAACCTAACACCTACAATCGCGAAATGAAAAGCTCCGTAACGCAGCCCCATTGATTTCTATGGGGGAACCTAACACCCTAACATAAACTCCACGTACAAACACCCCTAATCTGCTGCCCCCGACATTGACGATACCTACATAGAGTTATTAACCCCTAATCTGCTGCTCCCGATATCGCAGCCACTATACTAAAGTTATTAGCCCTTATTTCCCTGCACCCCAACATCGCCCACACTATAATAAACCTATTAACCCCTAAACCGCCAGCCCCCCACATCGCAACAACCTAAATTAAACTATTAACCCCTAAACTTAAGCCTTAACCTAACCCTAAACGTAACCCTAACCCTAAACCTAACCCTAACTGTAACCCTAACCCTAAACCTAACACCCCCTAACTTTAACATAATTAAAATAGAGCTAAATTAAAGTTACAATTATTAACTAAATAATACTTATTTAAAACTAAATACATACTTACCTGTGAAATAAAACCTAAGCTAGCTACCGCTATAACTAATAGTTATATTGCAGCTAGCTTAGGTTTTATTTTTATTTCACAGGTACGTTTGTATTTATTTTAACTAGGCAGACTAGTTAGTAAATACTTATTAACTATTTACTAACTACCTAGTTAAAATAAATACAAACTTACCTGTGAAATAAAACCTAAGCTGCCTTTCACTAAAACCTTACATTACAAAAAATAAAAAACACTAAAATTAAAAAAAACACTAAAAAACAAAACAAAAAAAAACTACCATGACAAAAAATAGGAAACCAAATTATTCAAAACAATAAAAATTATTCCTATTCTAATACCCTGTTTTAATCACCCCAAAATAAAAAAGCCTAATATATAATAAACTACCAAGGGCTTTTTGTAGGCCACTAAAGATAACAGCTCTTTTCCTACAAAAGAAAAACAAACACCCCCTAACAGTATACAAACCCCCACCCCCCAAACCCACAAAAATAAAACCTAACCTACCCATTGCCTTGAAAAGGGCATTTGTATGGGCATTGCCCTTAAAAGGGCATTCAGCTCTTTTATGAAATGCCCAACCTAATCTAAAAATAAAAACCCACCGAAAAACGAATTATCCAAAATAATACAAATTATTCCTATTCTAATACCCATTTAAAAATAAATAAATAAATAAAATAAAATAAATCTAATCTAGAATAAACTACCAATAGCCGTTAAAAGGACCTTTTTTGTAGGGCATTGCCCTAAAGTTATCAGCTCTTTTTCTAAAAAAAATACAAACATTACAAACCCCCACTCCCCAAACCCACAAAATAAAAAAAAATTATCTACAAAAACTAAAAGGGCATTCAGCTCTTTTAAGAGTGCCTACCCTAATCTAAAAAAAAAAAACACCCCAAAAAAACCATAAAAAAAAATAACACTAACCCCTCTTTAGGTACTCACAGTTGTTGAAGTCCCGCTTGAACAATCTTCATCCCAGTGGCTCCATCTTTATCCAGGTGGTATCTTAATCATGGCAGCTCAATCTTCATCCATCGCAGGACCGGCATCTTCTTCATCCCTGCAGAGGCGAAGCGGTCGATGAGCGGAGGCGAAGGTCCAGGCGAAGGTCCAAGGCGGAGGTCCAGGCGGAGGTCCATCGATCTGATGTGGAGGTCCTCTTCATGTGATCGTCCGCCGCACACTAAGGATTGAAATGTACTGGGGGTACCATTGAATTAATATTGGCTGAAAATTTTGAATCAGTCAATAGGATTTAAGCAGCTCTCATTCTATTGGCTGATTCAAATCAGTTAATAGAATGAAAGCTACTTAAATCCTATTGGCTGGTTTGAACAGCCAATAGGATTTTAGCAGTCCTAATTCTTATTGGCTGATTCAAAATTTTCAGCCAATAGGAATGCAATGGTATCCCCAGTATAAAAGGGGTACCTTGCATTTCAATCCTCAGTGTGAGGCAGACGATTGAATGAAGAGGACCTCCACATCGGATCGATGGACCTCCGTCTGGACCTTCGCCTTGGACCTTCACCTAGACCTCCGCTTTGGACCTTCGCCTAGACCTCCGTCTCCGTGCATCGACCGCTCTGCCTCCACTGGGATAAAGAAGATGCCGGTCCCGCAATGGATGTAGATGGAGCCACATGGATGAAGACCTCTTGATGCCTGGATGTCTGGACTTCAGGAACTGCAAGTGGATCTTCGGGGGTTATTGTTAGGATTTTTTAAACTTTTTTGGGTGTTTTTTTTTTTAGTTTAGGGTTTGGGCTTTTCTTAAAAGAGCTAAATGCCCTTTTCAAGGCAATGCAAAAGAGCTAAATACCATTTTAAGGGCAATGCCCATACAAATGCCCTTTTCAGGGCACTGGTAGCTTAGGTTTTTGTTAGAGTTAGGATTTTTATTTTGGGGGTTTACAGGTAAACAAGCTGTTTAACTTAGGGCAATGCCCTACAAAAGGCCCTTTTAAGGACTTTTGGTAGTTTATTGTATTCTAGGGGTTTTTTTTTTTTTTTGGGTGGGTTTTTTTATTTTTATAGGGCTATTAGATTAGGTGTAATTCTTTTTTATTTTTGATAATTTCGTTTGTTATTTTTTGTAATTTAGTATTTTTTATTTTTTGTAATTAGATACTTTGTAATTTTTATAGTAGTGTTAGGATTTTTTTAATGTGTAATTTAGTTTTCTTTAATTTGTAGTTAAGTTTAGTTTAATAGTTATATTAGTTTAATTGTTAGTTTAAACTTATCTTTTTTTTTTAATTTGACAGGTAAGTTTTAATTTAATTTAAGATAGGGAAGTTGTAACTTTAATATAAAGTTAGGGAGGCGTTAGGTTTAGGGGTTACTAGTTTAAATTAGTTTATTGAGATGTGGGGGCTTTCGGTTTAGGGGTTAATAGTTTTATATAGTGGCGGCAATGTGGGCGGATGGCAGATTAGGGATTAATAATATTTAAATAGTGTTTGCGATGTGGGAGGGCAGCGGTTTAGGGGTTAATAACTTTATTATAGTGGTGACAATGTCGGGCAGTGGCGGAATAGGGCTTGATACATTTTATTAGTCGCGGAGATGTCGGGAGAGGCAGAATAGGGGTCAATAACGTTAATATAGTATTTGCGATGCAGAAGGGCCTTGGTTTAGGGGTTAATAGGTAGTTTATAGGTGTTCACTGTACTTTGTAACACTTTAGTTATGAGTTTTATGTAACAGTTTTGCTGCGTAAAACTCATATCTACTGCTCTCAGATGGCAGTACGGATCTTGTCGTTATAAGCTGGAATGCAAGCTTTTTAGCCTCACCGTAAAACTCGTAATGGCTGCGCTATGGAAGTCCCATGAAAAAACGTAATTTTTACGAGTGCGGGACTTACGTTGCGTTACATGCTAAAAGGCTTGTGGTACAGCTATAGCGACAAGACTTGTAATGGCTGCGGTGCTGTTTTAACACTGAAATGACAATTTTTTCAGTGTTAAAACACGAACGCACAACTCGTAATCTACTTGTTATTAGATCCACAATAGTTAAATATGTCACAAGCAGCATAAACCCTCTAAAACATTAAAGGGACACTAAACCCAAATGTTTTCTTTCATGATTCAGATAGAGCACGCAATTTTAAGCAACTTTCTATTTGACTCCTATTATCAATTTTTCTTCGCTATCTTGCAATCTTTATTTGAAAAGCAGGAATCTAAGTTAACGAAACGGCCCATTGTTGGTTCAGCACCCTGGGTAGCGCTTGCTGATTGGTGGTTACATTTAGCAAACAATCAGCCAGCGCTACGCAGATGCTGAACCTAAAGTGGGGCGGCTCCTAAGCTTACATTGCTGCTTTTTCAAATAAAGATACTAAGAGAACAAAGAAAAATTGATAATAGTAAAATAGAAAGTTGCTTAAAATTGCATGCTCTATCTGAATCATGATAAAAAAATATGGGTTTCATATCCCTTTAATGTAATTTGGGAACATCAGGCACAGTTCTGAAGCCTCCTCTCCTCAAGTGAGCAAGGGTGGAGTTGGATTTTGCTCTTCAAGATTTTCAACTGATTTAAAGCCTATTTTATTATAAAACCTAAATTAAATGAAACAATAATTTTATTAAAGGCATTTGAAAACCCTCAAAAAATGTTTGTGATTCAGACAGAGCATAACATTAAAAATTTACTTCTATTCTCAATGGTATTCTTTGCTGAAGAGATAAATATTTAGGTGTCTGTAACACTGCATGACAGGAAATAGTGCTGCTATCTAGTGGATAACAGTCTTGCAAAACTGCTGCTATAAAATACTCCAGAGCTTACATCCCTGAATTTAAATAAAATATACCAAGAGAACAAAGAATATTTGATAATAGGAGTCAATTAGAAAGCTGTTTGAAATTGCATGATCTGTCTGAGTCATGAAAGAAATATTTTGGATTTCCTGTCCCTTTAATTACAACAGTCCAAATGACAAACAGCCAGTGATACAGGGGCGACTGCAAACACCCCTCAAGTCACAAAAAACAAAGTCTGCAGCACCCAGTCTTAAAATTAATCTTTGTCTTTTATTCCAGCATCATGGCACAAAACAGCAACTTTTTGGATTACTCACCCTTAATCATGCTAATAATTTAATTACAACAAAGTGGGAGGGATGCTTTTTTTGATGTAGATCACTAAAAACAATTCTTCCTCCTTGGCTATCTTTGCTTTCAGTATTTTTTTCTTAATGTTATCATACACACAATTGTAAATATGTCCAATTTAGATACAGGTCAAATGTGATTACAAATCTGTGCTCATGTGTAAAGATCAATCATGATCTAATGTTACACTCCATTCCAATCCATAAGAGTTTGTCATAAAAAAAAAGTTGTTTTTTTTAACTTAGTTTTTAGAGGAAAATGAAACCCCAAAAAAATATTTTGTGATTCAGACAGAGCATACAATTTAAAAAAAAGTTCCAATTTTCTTTAATGATAAAATTTTCTCCGTTTCCATAATATTCAGTGTTGAAGAAATACCTGGGTATGCATCTGCAGTACATGGCGGGAAATAGTGCTCTTGTAAATGGATAACATTCTTGCAAAACTGCTGCCATATAGTGCTCCAGAGATGGACAAGCTCCTAAGCATACATCCCTGCTTTTCAACAAAGAAAATTTGACAATAGAAGTAAATTAGAAAGTTGTTTAGAATGGCATGTTCTATCTAAATCATGAAAGAAAAATGTTGGGTTTCATATCCCTTAAGGCATAATGACTTTCTAAGTTTTAATAAAAAAAATTCTGGTTAACCATTTAAAATAAATTCATAAATTGTGTGCAATTAATAGCTTCACCTGCAATGTTATCAGTAACCATTTCAATGCCAAAACTCATAATTGCAATCATAAATTCATATTCAGACTATTTCTATATTAGCTGTATACAAGTTTACAAGTTTATAAAGTATGATTTGCACTCTATTTTGAAACCTAATATACGCCTAGATTACGTTTTTCGTCGGTAAAAACTTGCGGGGCTAACAAGCCTTTTTTTTTCCAGTGCACACTTTAAACAACGCTGGTATTACAAGTTTTCTGAATGGCTGCGTTAGCCTCAGAAAAGTGAGCGTTGAGCAAAATTTAGCTCCACTTCTACCTGTAATACCAGCATGCTTACGGTAGCGGTAAGCTGGCAAAACGTGCTTGTGCATGATTTCCCCATAGGATACAATGGGGCTGAGCTGGCTGTAAAAAACCTAACACCTGCAAAAAAGCAGCATCCAGCTCCTAACGCAGCCCCATTGTTTCCTATGGGGAAACACTTTCTAAGTCTACACCTAACACCCTAACATGAACCCCGAGTCTTAACACCCCTAACCTTACACTTATTAACCTCTAATCTGCCGTCCCCGCTATCGCTGACACCTGCATAATATTATTAACCCCTAATCTGCCGCTTCGGACACTGCCGTCACCTACATTATAGCTATGAACCCCTAATCTGCTGCCCCTAACATCGCCGACACCTACATTATAGTTTTTAACCCCTAATCTGCTGCCGCCAATGTAGCCGCCACCTACCTACACTTATTAACCCCTAATCTGCCAACCGGACATCGCCGCCACTATAATAAATGTATTAACCCCTAAACCACTGCACTCCCGCCTCGCAAACACTATAGTAAATTTTATTAACCCCTAATCTGCCCCCCCAACGTCGCCGACACCTACCTACAATATTAACCCCTAATCTCCCGCCCCCAACGTCACCGCTACTATAATAAAGTTATTAACCCCTAAACCTAAGTCTAACCCTAACATCACCCTAACTTAAATATAATTTAAATAAAACAAAATAAAATTACTATAATTAAATAAATTAATCCTATTTAAAACTAAATACTTACCTATAAAATAAACCCTAATATAGCTACAATATAAATAATAGTTACATTGTAGCTATTTTAGGATTTATATTTATTTTACAGGCAACTATGTATTTATTTTAACTAGATACAATAGCTATTAAATAGTTAATAACTATTTAATAGTTACCTAGTTAAAATAATTACAAAATTACCTGTAAAATAAATCCTAACCTAAGTTACAAATACACCTAACACTACACTATCAATAAATTAATTAAATAAATTAACTACAATTATCTAAAATAAAATACAAATAAATAATCTAAACTATAGTACAAGAAAAAAAAACACAAAATTACAAAAAATAAAAAAATATTACAAGAATTTTAATCTAATTACACCTAATCTAAGCCCCCTAATAAAATAAAAAAGCCCCCCTAAATAATAAATTTCCCTACCCTATACCAAATTACAAACGTAATCAGCTCTTTTACCACCCCTTAAAGGGGCTTTTTGCAGGGCATTGTCCCAAAGTAATCAGCTCTTTTACCTGTATTAAAAATACAAGACCCCCCTCAACATTACAACCCACCACCCACACACCCCTACTCTAAAACCCACCCGATCCCCCCTTAAATAAAGCAACAAGCAATGCACAAACAGCACCTTGGTTCCTTTGATCCCTTAATAGGGTTCCCTGGTGTACCGGTGGTATAGAGGGGACTGCTTTCCTCTTCAATAAATCAATACAATGAAATTCCACAGCACCAGGAGTTCATAAGAAAATGAAGAAATTTATTAAGGTACAAACAAATTCAATGTTTCGGGAGTATTTCCCTTAATCATGCATGATTAAGGGAAATACTCGCGAAACATTGGATTTGTTTCCCCCTTAAATAAACCTAACACTAACCCCCTGAAGATCACCCTACCTTGAGCCGTGTTCACCCAGCCAGGCCGAATTTTTCATCCAATCCGGGCGATGTGGTCCTCCATCCGGCAGAAGTCTTCATCCAAGCGGGCCAGAAGAGGTCCTCCATCCGGCAGAAGTCTTCATCCAAGCGAGCCAGAAGAGGTCCTCCATTTGGCAGTAGTCATCATCCATCCGCGGCTCCATCTTCAAGACCTCCGACGCAGAACATCTTCCTCGGCTGACGGACTAACGACGAATGAGGGTTCCTTTAAATGACGTTCTCCAAGATGGCGTCCCTCGAATTGTGATTGGCTGATAGGATTCTATCAGCCAATCGGAATTAAGGTAGGAAAAATCCGATTGGTTGATGCAATCAGCCAATCGGATTGAAGTTCAATCCGATTGGCTGATTGGATAAGCCAATAGAATTGACCTCACATTCTATTGGCTGATCCAAAATAATGGTGCGAGCGGACATGATCCGATATAGCGTATCATGTCCGCTGCACATCGATAAATGCTGACAGCATACGCTCTCTGCATTTATCATTGAACCAGCAGTTCTTGTGAACTGCTGGTGCAATACCACCCCCCTGCAGATTCGTGGCCAATCAGCCGCTAGCAGGGGGTGTCAATCAACCCGATCGTATGACAGGTTATGAAGAAGCAATCTTTATACCGCTGCTTCATAACTTCTGTTTCCGGCGAGCCTGAAGGCTCGCTAGAAACACGGGGCATCAAGCTGCATATTGAGCTTCATAAATATGCCCCTCTGTCTGAATCACAAAATAAAATGTTTGGGTTTCATATCCCTTTAAACCAGGAATCAGCTACATTTCTTAACATTTGTACTAAGCATACGTAAGTTTGTGTAAAGGAGTCTATTCACATTTAATGACACTACAGTATCGTTTTCACAAATATTATGCGTTAAATGAATTTTAAACATGCTAGTACTTTTTGAATGGGTGAATAAATTTAACTGAAATTTGACACTTCTGTCTTGCTTTCTAATTACAAAAAGCTCCCCAAAAAATGGTTTATATTTTACATGTAGAACAATATTTTTGCCTTGTGGAGATTTTGTAGGTTAAAGAAAAATCTTCTACATCTTCATTCAATTTTGCAGGACAATGAACCTTATAGGTTTGCAATTCACTTCTACTTTGTTCTTTTGTTTAAAACAATATGTACAGCAGAAATGCACTACAGGGAGCTAGCTGTTGATTGGTGGCTACACACATTTGTCTTTTGTCATTGGCTCACTAGATGTGTTTAGCTAGCTCCCAATAGTGCATTGTTGCTCTGGAACTGACTTTAATCATGTATTTAATCTTTTTGCAGAGGTTAAACACTTGGCTATATGCAAGCAATAGAACAATAATAATATTGCTCTAACACAGGGGGTTTTAAAGTCTTATATGATGGGCCTCCCCTCTAATGACATTTACAAGACAATGCCCCCCCCCCATATTAGATGTTACTTTATTTTTTCTCTTTATAGAACATTTTAATATTTATTTTTAATTTGGGGAAATTATATCTGATCCAGGGTTCACACACAGCTCTCAAAAGCTGATTCTGCTCAACCAAAACAGCTTTACTCATCTTTTAATTTTGCACTTTGTTATTCCTGTGTTAAACGCAAGTTACTGATCTAGACACCAAACACAATGCTGTGTGTGAGCAATTTGTACCTCAGTATCTTTCTTTTACCTACATCCTGTATGTTGCCATATTCCACCATAACAAGGCAAGTGTTATTGACAGCTCTTAAAAAAGTTCAGTGTTTTGCCTCTTGTCACTGCTCCAGGGGTTCACCTCAGACTTTGAAAACCACTGCTCTCACATATTAAATCATTTTCTTTATGCACTGTTACAGATCTTTAATATATCTAGATATGTTGAGGATTTGTTTTTTTATGTTTTACTTTTGCTGCTGCAATGATTGCTGGCAGCAGGTTAATAGACTCAGAAATGTCCCAGTAAATCTGGATTTGTTTGTATGTTCTTTAAATTCCAGTCCCAGTACATGAAGAATCTGATGTCTTAGTCCCCAACTAAGCAAAGCCTCAGTATATAAATGGGGCAATTAAACATGTTACACATGATGCAACACTACTGAGATTCCTTGCTTCCTCACTCCTTGCCTTCTATCTACCCTCCCTGAAATTATGTATCACATCACAATACCTGGCACCAGACTACATCCTGCTAAACTTCAATGCAACAGAAGAACACAAATACAGTAAACTACAAAAAAACATACTGCAAGCAATAAGACTGGTAATCACATGGTAAAAGCAAAGTGACTTCTTTGGTGGGAGTACTGTATTTCACGCAATGGGCTAGATTACTAATGGAGCTAAAGGGATACAAATTTTTCATTAAAGATTCTGATACAGCGTACATATTCAAACAACTTTCCAATTTACAAAAATGATTTCATTTGCTTTGTTCTCTTGGTATCATTTATTGAAAAGGATATATTTAGGCTCAGAAGCTAGTGGCTGCACATCTGCATTGATAGAAACTTCAATAAAAAATACCAAGAAAATAAGGCATAACAGATAATAGAAGTAAATTGGATTTCTTTTAAAAATTGTATGCTCTATCTAAATCATGAAAGAAAATGTTTTGTGAAGATTTTTGTGCGTGTCGAGTTGTGCTTGTATTAAAAGTTAAAGTAAAAGATTTGCGCGTAAACATAACGGGAGCAAAAATAATATTATGACTGTGATAACTTCTCACTTAGACTTCAATGGAGTGCAAAAACGAAAAAACTAACGCCCATACTCAAGCGCTAAACCGACTGCGTATATTTAAGAGCTCTAAGACCGACATGGAATATTAATATTTCACATTCTTATGTAGTGATGTCGTGAATAGTTCGTCGGCGAATAGTTCCCGGTGAACATAGCATGTTCGCATTCGCCGCAGACGGCGAACATATGCAATGTTCGATCCGCCCCCTATTCATCATCATTGAGTAAACTTTGACCCTGTACCTCACAGTCAGAAGACATATTACAGCCAATCAGCAGCAGACCCTCCCTCCCAGACCCTCCCACCTCCTGGACAGCATCCATTTTAGATTCATTTGGAAGCTGCATTCTTAGTGAGAGGAGGGGCAGTGTAGCTGCTGCTGATTTAATAGGGAAATCGATAGCTAGGCTAGTGTATTCAGTGTCCACTACAGCCCTGAAGGACTCATCTGATCTCTGCTGTAAGGACAGCACCCCAAAAAGCCCTTTTTAGAGCTAGAACATCAGTCTGCTTTTTTTTTTTTCCTGTGTAATCTAATTGCAGTTGCCTGCCAGCGTGTGTGTCAGGCTCACAGCGTATACTGTGCCCACTTGCCCAGTGCCACCACTCATATCTGGTGTAACAGTAGTGTACATTTACAAAAAAAAAAAACTTTTTTGACTGTCAAATAATAGCAGACAGCTGCCAGTACCCAAGATCGCCGCCAATAAGGCAGATGGGGTGGGTTAGAGAGCTGTTTTGGGGGGGGATCAGGGAGGTTGGGGGCTAAGGGGGATGCTACACCACATCATATGTAAATATGCTAAAAAAAAATTAAAACATTTAAAAACCTTTTATTTTAGTACTGGCAGACTTTCTGCCAGTACTTAAGATGGCGGGGACAATTGTGGGGTGGGGGAGGGAAGGGAGCTGTTTGGGAGGGATCAGGGAGTCTGATGTGTCAGGTGGGAGGCTGATCTCTACACTAAAGCTAAAATTAGCCCTGCAAGCTCCCTACAAACTACCTAATTAACCCCTTCACTGCTAGCCATAATACACGTGTGATGCACAGCAGCATTTAGCGGCATTCTAATTACCAGAAAGCAACGCCAAAGTCATATATGTCTGCTATTTCTGAACAAAGGGGATCCCAGAGAAGCATTTACAACCATTTGTGCCATAATTACACAAGCGGTTTGTAAATAATTTCAGTGAGAAACCTAAAATTGCGAAAAAATTTAAGTTTTTTTTAAATTTGATCGCATTTGGCGGTGAAATGGTGGCATTAAATATACCAAAATGGGCCTAGATCAATACTTTGGGTTGTCTACTACACTACACTTAAGCTAAAATTAACTCTACAAGCTGCCTACATGCTCCCTAATTAACCCCTTCACTGCTGGGCATAAAACATGTGTGGTGCGCAGTGGCATTTAGCAGCCTTCTAATTACCAAAAAGCAACGCCAAAGCCATATATCTGCTATAATGGCATGTCTGGCACACAGTGTTGGGGCAAGGGTCCATCTGACCACTGATACCTGGTCTGCAAAGCATGGTCAGGGCAGGTATATCACCTACACTGCGCACTGTGAAGGGTGCGTAACCCTTACACTACCTGATTGATACAACATCATACCTGATGTTTCAAAGCATGTTATTCCAAACAATATAGGAATGTTAGGTGATTTATGCCCTTTATGGATTAAAACCAGACTCTGTATCAACTATGTAATTTTCCATGGGAGTTTTGCCATGGATCCCCCTCCGGCATGCCACAGTCCAGGTGTTAGTCCCCTTGAAACAACTTTTCCATCACTATTGTGGCCAGAAAGAGTCCCCGTGGGTTTTAAAATTCGCCTGCCCATTGAAGTTTATGGCGGTTCGCCCGTTTGCGAACATTTGCGGAAGTTCGCGCTCGCCAACCCAAATTTTTAGGTTCGGGACATCACTATTCTTATGTTCTTCACATAGAATATATTCAATTGATTCTTAAATACATATTCTTATATATATTAATGACTAGCTGTTGCCTGCAGTTTCACTTGCGTGGATTTTGTGATTTGTAAAACATAGCGAAAAACGCGACCACTCACAACAACGTGTGCCTGTTAGGGTTGCACACTTACTGACATGATCTTTGTGAGTTTTCATTAATTCTCTTTGTTTCTCATACATGGGCACAAATTAGCTAAGCTGTCTGTCCGGCACATCAAAAATATGTTGTTATTTTCATTCTGTTTACAATTACTTTAGTATTAAATTGTAATGATATATTATGACTCAACTGTCAGATGTGGGAAAAAAAGACTACTCATTTTTTTAGTGATATCCATATCTTGAGAACTTCTTAAGTTAGGAGCAAGAAATTTAGCATGTAAACTTACTTTATAAGAAAGATTTTAAATGATAATTTTTACTTTTATAACATCTTCGGTTTTTGAGATATAGGTATCTTCATAAATACCCCCCTTAAATGGACAGTATATTATAAAATTGGTTTACCTTAATGTGTTTCCAATTCATTTTTTTACCAGCTGCAGAGTATAAAAAGTTTGAGATTTGCTTTTTAAGGCTTATTTGTGTATATGAATTAGCTGATTTTTTGTTTTGAAGACACAACCTAATAAAATGGGTTGAGCTTGTAGCTATAATATGATCTCATTACTTTATCACATTGTGTATATATACCTGATTATTTATCTTTTATCTGCCCATAAACCAATAACCAATGCTTGGAGAGAACAATGTAAAATTAACATTGTATTACATTATCTCTATAATCCACTGGGAGTGTAATTTCTTCTACTGGCTTGGCCTTGAGGATGGGTGGGGATACCACAGGCTAATTAAACTATTTCAAATGCCAATATAAGGATAATGGAAATACTTGTAAACAATACACTTCAGCAGGTAAAGTGCATCATTGGGAGCAAATTAAAGGGGAGCACAATTGAATAAATTGTCCCTTTAAGTGGATATTTGGGAAATGGTAAAACACGTGTTTCTTATTTCTTAAAGGAGAATTTAATACAAATTTTCACGTCTGTAACATCTTCAGTTTTTGAGATATAGGTATCCTCATAAATCACCCCCCCTTTTGACCCTCCTTAAGTTGATTTTCGGGAAATGGTAAAACACTTCTTTCTTTATTTTTAAAGGAGAATCTAAATACCAATTTTCACATCTGTAAAATCTTTCCTTTTTGAGATATAGGTATCCTCATAAATAAGCCTCCCCCCTTTTGACCCCCCCTTAAGTGGATTTTTGGGATATGGTAAAACACTTGTTTCTTTATTTTTAAAGGAGAATCTAAATTCCTGATTTTCACATCTGTAAAATTTTTGGTTTTTGAGATATAGGTATTCTCATAAATAAGACCCTCCTTTTGACCCCCCTTAAGTGGATTTTCGGGAAATGGTAAAACGCGTTTCTTTATTTTTCAAGGAGAATATAAATACTGATTTTCATGCCTGTAACATCGTTTGTTTTTTGAGCTATAGGCATCCTCATAAATCAGCCCCCCTTTTGACCCCAATTAAGTGGATTTTTGGGGAAATGGTAAAACACGTGCTTCTTCTTTTTTTTTTTTAAGGAGAATACAAATACCTATTTTTATGTCTGTAACATCTTCAGTTTTTGAGATATAGGAATCCTCATTAAAAAATGCATCCACTTTTTCATGTAATTTCCAAAAATCCTTCCTTAGTGGGTGCCTACGTCATAAAACAATGTACCTTCCAGATTTCACGTTTCTAGCTTTAACAGTTGGGCATTGATGAGTCAGTCAGGACTTTTATATAAATAGATAAAAAGTGTGAAAATCATGGGAATGTAAATTATGAGTTTTGTGCAGCGATTTAGATTTTAACATGATCGAGTTAGCGCATATACAAACTTATTTAAAATTATCAAAAATTATTAAACATACTGTAAAAAATATAGATATATTCTATGGCTTATTTAAATAATTTGTGTTTATTTTTGTATGTACTTACATTTAAACACACACACACACATATAGTGG